>NC_137938.1:31221617-31806617 GCF_963969265.1 Rhamphochromis sp. 'chilingali' | reverse complement strand
GAGGAGGAAAAGAAGAAGCACGGGGGGTGGAGGGGTGGGGGGATAAACTGGGAGACAAATGTAAAAGGATCTACCTCACACTGTAAGCTTCTTTGCACTGAGACAGAAGTTACCAGAAGGCAAAAGCAGCACAGAAGGGGTGGGAGGTTTGTGTGTGTACTTGTGTGTGTGTCGGGGTGAGGGTCATGGGGAGAAACCCATTCAGTCAGCCCTGAAAGGCCACCTTGCATTCTTGCAGTTGCCTGTGTTGTTCCTGTATGAAGGATTTCCCTTCATCCTGTGCCATGCCTCTAATGTCCTCCTCAGAAGGAGCCTGAGTTTTTTCATGTCTGTTGGAGTTCCATATCCTGAGGAGGGAGGACTTATGTGTCTTTGTGTGCGCGCTTGTGTATTTTCCTTCCTGCTATCTATTAATAATATTGGGGGAGAGACAGGGAGATAGAAGTGGATGTTTGCTTTGGTATAAGGCGAGATGTTTCTCTGTTTGCAGCCCTAAGCTGTGTGAGTATTCAGCTCTTAAATATTCCCTCCCTTGTGATTTCAAACTATCTTGTGCCCTAAAGGGATGCATGGACCTCCCTGGCCAAATATCCACATACCTTTAACAGCAACTGGCAACTGACTTTTTTTTAAATGGGAGAATTTAGGGCTTGGTGGCTGGAGACAGAGTTAAAGATGAGAACAAATGGAACAGAGCAAAAGTACAGTGCTGGATATAAAGGCAGCCATTTATTAGGAGAGATTGGTACCTTAAAGCTTCAAAACTCAAAACTGTAATAAGTGAAAAGCATGAAAAGTTCAATACAAGCTAAATGTTTTAAATTATCTGCCTAAAACCTTTTTTTTCTATTCCAATCTCGTCTTTGAGAAGCATTCAGTCCTACAGTTCAGTCCACCTGCCTACAGCTGTGAATGTTTTCCAAAGCATTTTTTTCCCCTTTCATCAGGAGAAAGTTACACACTCTCGTGTTTTGTCATGTAGATCACTGTAACTTTAATGTAACGATTGAATTGCTTTCAGTTTAGTCAACTTGATCAGAATGCTTGTACTGATTTTAAAATGACGATGCTTGTTTGTATGGCGTGTATTTGGGAGTTCATGCCAGGTTTCATGGTGAAAAATCAGAACAGCTGCTCTTTCAGAATTGATTGACATAACAGGTCTTTTGACTTTACCTCCAAATTGCTGATACGTGATCAGGGCTTTTTCTTATTAAAAGAACAACTTTGCTTGGTGCATGTATAACCAGCCTTTAAAAAAATTATGATATGCATGACCATTTTCTCATCCACCATCACTCTGTACGCTCCAAAAGCATATGTCTGAAGAGTTAATTTACAGGTGGAAGAATAGTGTTTGATAGCACCGAGTGTGGGGCTTGGGGTGCGGCTGAGTGCATGTTATGTGTGTTTATAGCAGTGCAGCTCAACTTTACTGTCTGAGTTAGTTTGTTTAAGGATCAGGCAAAAGGGCTATGACTCTAAAAGTCACTGCTTTGAGCTGACCCTCTAACCTGAATTTATCTGTCACAATCACTAATGTGACTCTGAGACTAGCAAAAGGCCTCACTCTTAACAACCAAATGATTCTACAAAAAAAAGTCCTGCATCAAAGGTATTTGAGCATTTCTTTAACTTCTTTGTCAGCTGCACTCGAATCACTATCAGTGTACGTCCCAACATCTGATTACTCACACATGAGAAGAGTTTTGACATAATTTTAGGTCAGGCTTTGCTGTTTATTAATGTGCCTTCTAAATAAAATGACTTGAATAAATTACCATTAAGGGCCTCTGCACCCAAGAGAGTCCTGCAGTTGTGTGTCCGTGTGTGCGTGTTGATCCGTATGTGTGCGTGTGTGTTTAGCAGCACAGAGCGAGGGGGAGGTGGATGGAGATCGTATCAATCGCCAAGCCAGGCCATTGAATGTATTGATTAGTTACCTTTCTTATTAACATGCTGATTAAAGAGAGAGAGAGAGAGAGAGGGAGTGAAAGAGAGGCAGATGAGGCTGCACACACACACGCACTCCTTCCCTCAGCTCGGATGGACGGAGAGGAAGCAGCAGCCGATGCCGGGGAAAAGAAAAGGATGCAGAGTGGATTTAACAGCCGAGCAGGGAAGGAAAATCAGGGAATAATTGGGAAGAGGAGGAGAGAGGGAAGCGAGGAGCGGATGCAAGAGAAGAGGAGGAGGGTGAGGAAGAGGAGGAGGTGGTGGCAGTGGTGAGGGGGTGGAAGTAAAAGGGAGGGGGGTGGTGGTGGTGGGGGGGAACCTGACTGGAAAAACCAGGAAAAAGAGAGAAACCCTGCTGCCTTTGATCCCCCACCAAGTTACACTGGCTGGATAGGCTGACACACAGTTTTCAGCTGGTAGACACACACTTTTACACCCACACACACTCTCACAAGCTTATACACACACACCTGAAAGCTAGCGTAGACACACACTCACACACCCTTAGAGACTGACAGGCCTTGGCAAACGCATGCATTACCGCAGCCGAAAATAGCTGCGAGTTTTTATGTGATCAATATGTAGATGCTTTTTAAAAGGTATTTTTATCTGTTAGTGACCATGTTAAGCAGCATGCAACAAGGGATTTCTTAAGATGCACACCAAGGTTGCCTGAGAAAGGGCGTGTTTTATTCCGATAGGGACCAGAAGGTGTGAAGGGCAAGATGGAGGAAGAGAGGGAGGGATGAAAAACAGGATGCAAACTTGTTTATGTGTATGTTTGTGTGGAGGCATTTGAGTTGGTGTGTCTGCTTGTTTCTCAGTAATTTTGCATGTAAGAGAAGAACGTGGGTTTCAGTGTTTCACCAAGGAGCCGACTCTCATTAGAAATGGACATGTGCATGTTGTTTCATTTAGAAAAATAGCTCAGGCTGTTTGCCGCATACAGTAATATGGTGACATTTTCGGTAATGTGTATTTTGTGCAGTGTTGCTGTGAATGTATACCTGCAGCTTGCAGTGCTAACAATCCAGGCCCAGAAATGCATGTGTGTATTATACATTAGGCCATGTGTTGTTCTTGCGTCTTGTTTTTCTTTAGCATGCGTGATCTTTGTGTGGAATCTTTTTAAAATTCACTCAAAGTATGTGTCTCTCGGCCCTGGCATTAATCTGATCTCCAATCAGAAAACAAGTGGAAAATGACAACAAAACAAATCCACTGACTGAGACCAAACTCTTTTTTTTTTTAACATTATTTGGTTGCCTAATTACTAAAGTATATTATTTTATTTTTTATTGGAAGGGAAAAGGGTTGAAAATGACCTTCACAGTCCTTTCCCCCTACAAATGTTATTTTTTTCTTCTTTTTTCCTTTTTTTTGGGGGGGGGGGGGGGGGGGGGTGTAAGTGTGAGTGGGTTTGATTAATTTTGCAAATGATATTCATGTACATTCATGTGACATCTTATTGGCCTCCACTTAACACTCAAGCCCCAGAAAAATAAATTGGATTAATTATTACTAAACCCCTGCACTTTCAGCAACAACACCTATATGCAATTAAAGCTTAGACAAAAAAAAATTGTAGATGTAAAACACAGTTACAATTTAACATATTTGTCTCAGTATAAGGTGATGAACATGAAAACATAATTTCTGACCGACCTGCACAGTTAAAGCACCAAATTTAAATCATTTTTCAAAACTTGGTGAAAACGTCTGAGTGCAGGGCTTCGTTTACTTCCACTGCTCCCCGACTAACATGGGAAAGCGCTAATTGTTTAACTTTTACGAACTTGTAATGAGCACTGACTCAGAAATAGACACATGCACAGAGAAGGGGGGGGGGGGGAATAAACTCAGACAAGTTGCAACTTATCGACCTTTGCACCCCCTTGAGCTCCATTTTGCATAAACACTTTTTCTTTTCTCCCCTCGCGGACGGGGGCCAGCAGATAATTTCATTTACATAAAGAATGCAGAGCCAATTACAGAGGGACATATTTGCATTTTATATGAAAAATAGTTGTAGGGCAAATAGGAGGCTGTTTAAAATGCACGGATCGATATTAACTGATGTGCGCTCACACACACACACAAACACACGCACACACCTACACTTTATCCCTTACAACTTCACAAAATAAAAGCTTTTATCTTCCCATAAATAAAAAAAAATTATAAAAAGTCCGAGAGATGTTTTAAACACCTTGATATGCTGTTCGAAGGGAAAATATAACAAATGAAATCATTTAATTTCTCCTCATGTTTTCTTTGCTTTTTGCAAGTTTTGTAGATTTTTTTCTTTTCTGTAGTGCATTATTGGCTCGTGAGCACAGGAGGCGAACTCAGTGAATTAAACGAGTGAATTTGCATTAATCCAGATATGATCGATAATAACATTATTCACGCTGCGAAGTCAAGTTCCACATCACGGCGTACACGATCATTACTGCAACTAAACCTGCAAATAATAGACGAAAATAATGTGATTATCATTCATTCACTTGCTCAAACTTTCCAGCAGCAGCTCCAGTAGGCTATTTTACATTTTCGACCTGATGGAGGATGGGGCCAGGTGGACTCCACTCTGTGTCGAAAAAATAGATTTTTATTTATTTATTTAGGGTTTTTTTTTTTTGTTAAACATATTTCTATAGCGTGAGGCATCTGTTTTGAGCTGTAGGCTAACTTAACCACCGCTGAATATGGTGTGAGAATAAATATCTATTATAAATAATATAGTATAATATTAGGCTTTATTCATTTTGCTGTAATATTTAGTGTGAAATCGAGTGTTCATATTCAGTTAACAGTGTGTGTGTTTGTGTGTGTGTGTGTTTTTTTTTATCAGGCCATACACTGATAAATTGTAGGCCTGCATCATGAAAACATATTTGCCTGCAGCTTATTCTTGTTTGTTTCAACCCCCCTTAAAACAGCGTATGTGAAAAGGCCATAAAAGGATCACCCAGCATCATATTGATCACATTTTCTCATATTGGTGAACAGATCAAATGCTGAAATCATTTTTAACTTCATAATGAGCCACATGTATGTTGCGCAGAATCAGTCTTGCAGGTTAATGAGTGCGTCATTCATTCAGCTTGTCTGATAACCAGCTAAATGTGTTGAGTCAATATGGTGGTTACATCTGTGCTCATTTCTACCATTATTATCATCAGGTATATTTTGTTCATTTTCTTCCCATTCAGGTCTCATCTAGCCATACTTATTTAGTTATTGATTATTCACATTGTGATCTGTGTAACGCCAGGTCTCGTGGTAATAATTGATTCTATCGATCAGTTAGGGATGGGAAAGGGGAGAAAAGGCAACAACAGGGGCAAAGGAAGAGAAAAACAGCGCACTGTCAAAGTGATAAAATATTATTATTCACTAGTGAAAGTTTTATTTGTAAATTATAACAGGGTAAATTTCACTGAGCTCGTGTGATGTCAAAATTAAATGTTTTTGTTTGTTTATTTTTCAGACGCAAATTGTTACATTTTATTTATTAATTTTTTCCCTTTGTCTTTTCTAGTTTTCAAGTTATAACTTAGTTATTATGTGCTTTAAAAAATACAAACATTGTCAGGCACCTTAGTAAAAACCGGTTAAATAATAAACATTTTTAGAAAATAATATAAGGAAAGTTGTTGCTTTAATTACATTTGTTAACTCTTTACAAAGTCAGTCTAAAGATGTGCATGACAAGAGCATTAAAACTAAGTCTCAGTCGGCACAAAAACGTCAAAGTTTGATTAATAAGTTTTAAATGTCTGCTTTAAAACTTCTATCTGACACAAAAAAATCAAATAACAGTGCTACCAAAATTTCTGAAGTCAATTTAATAGATAGTTTTTTGTCTACATATGGAAAAACCATTATTATTATTATTTTTCTTTTTAAATATTTCCGCTGGTAAATAATGCCAGGTATCTAATAATAAAAACCATCTTTGGCAGCATAAGGAATTTATTACTTTATTAACAACTGTAGTTGTGATTTTTTTAATCGTCTCGTGAAAGCCATATTTGCGTGTCTTGCAGAGGAACAGGTGATATTTGTTTTTTCACGGTCGCCCTTTTCTAATGATTTCCATCACATAGAAAATCCCCCACTCCCACATATTTGTCTCACATGGTTTTAGTTTGGATCATATATAAACTAGTTGTAAATAAATGTGCGACGTTTATAGCAAACCCTTCATGGCACATTGTCATTGTCAAGCAAAATAGAAGTGACAGGTAACGGGGGGCGGTGAAATGAGTGAGAAAGTTAGACTTGATGAATGTATATGTGTGAATGTGATGAACAAAACCAACATTACTGATGGAAACTTCAGGTATGAAAACTGAGCTTTTCACACCTGAAGCTTTTTTTTGTAATATCCCTGATGAACTTTGTTTCCAGTACGCGTGTTTATGAAGTTGTTTTTTGTCACAAAAAAGATGAAAACTTGTCCACTGTATATTTTTCTTTCAAAATAAGACATGGGGGAATATTAACTGTTCTGTAAGTTTTCTTACATATGACAATAAATAACTTGAAAATCAACTTGTGTTTTGTGTTCATTGTGTAGCGTATGCGTGCTGCGAGCTGAAGTGTTTACACACCCACGCAACACTCAAGATTGTAGATGCCACATATACCAGCCATTATCGCGCGCGCGCGTGTATGTGCGCTTGCGTGATTAAATGACGCATGGGTGTGTAGATGAGATGAAAACAAACTAATCTAATATGAGAATGAAACCTTGAATCTTCCACCTCATCATCAACAAGAGATTTTTAAGGATGCATGAATATATGAAATATATATTAATGTCTATGTTTGCAACTGAACAGGCAAAATCTCATGACTTAAGTCACCAGAATGAGAAGGATGCTGCTTTTTGTCGTTTAATTCTTCAGAATAAATTCCTTTTCCCTGAAACAGGCTGCATAAAATCGTCAATTTGGGTGCTTATTTTTTTTCTTTTTCACGGCTGCAAAGAGAGCGTCAATATCTCATTCAAAACTGCAACCCTGCGCGTGCGCTTCATCCATTATGATTTACCCATAAGTGATCACGTTTACTCGGTGATTAACCAGAAGATTTGAGAAGGGAGTGTAAGTTGCAGGATGAAAACAAAAACGTTGCTGTATTTTTCTCCTACAGATCAGTGTGGTGGATGTTTGCAGGCCGTCGTGTCCAGCATTCATAGCACGTCCATATCTGCAGACATTTTTTTTCCTAATAAAATATGAATTTATGAATCTTGACAAGCCAGATGCTGGAAATTCATCTGCTCGGGAGAAGCTGTCTCTCTCACACCGTCCTTAATCAGTGCAACAGAAAATCAGCCGCTTCTGTTCCTTTGACTGATTCTGTTTATTTTCTGCTGCATGCATGGTCATTTTAAGGTCAGGACAATGTCCTTTGACCCCCTGACCTTCCTGCTATTGCATGTTTGTTTTATTGGCGATGGAGGACTGCAGTCATATGTGTCTTTAATGAAACTTCAGCTAAACGGTTGCAATCTAAAAAGGCTCAGCATTGGATTTAGATTAAAAAGTCTTTCCCCACCCACCGTATCTATAAAGCAGGCCTTCCTTTGATAAGAGCTGCAGTTAATACTCAAACAGAGCATCCTTCGGTATATTTATTGCCTGTATTGTAATGGGGAAGTTGGGCATCCACCGTTTCTTTTCCCAAGTCCTTCTGAGGGCATCAGCTAAATGGCTGAAATGTAAATGTTTTGGCTGCAGTGTTGCTGATCCTGCTGCCGCTCTCATTGTGAGGAAAGTGACTCTCAGAGCATCAGCTAAATGCCTAAAATGGAAATACGCTTATTATCTGTGATCAAAAGATTTGAAGCTTGAATAAATCAGATAAATCAGGTGGATAGAAATGCATTTTTTTCATCAGAACTCATTAGGCATAAGACAGAAATATGAGGCTTTTTCAGCATTGTTATGACTGTATGTGGCTAACTTCAAAACCCAGTGTTGACAAACCCACACCCTGAACATCCTGCTGTGTGTCAGTTTCCCCTCTAGGCCCGCTGCGTAAAAGTTGGGGGCGTTTTGCAGCTCGGGTGTCGGCCTGCTTTCTCGGGTTTTCCAGCCACAGCAGGTGAACTTTCACCCCGACCTCCGAGAGGACCTTTTATTTTCGTTCTGTAGCCGTTGACCATTTTTACCTCCAGCTACTTGCCATCCATACACGCATCCCTTCGTGCTTGCTGTGCGCGGGGCGGATCGATAGGGCAGCATCTGCTCCAGGAAGCCCGCGGTCCCACACCGCGCACCGCTTCGCTGTTTCCAAACGCCAGAACTGCTCATCTCTGAAAATTAAACTGACAGACAGATATGATTAGTATGCGCTCTGCCTCCCTGCTTCTGTCTGTCTCCCTGTTTCTCTCTGAGGCCGATTCGCGCGCAAACATGCACGCTCAGGTCTCGCCACACAGACCAGATGTAATTTGCGCATATTGTATGCGCATGCAGGCACTCTCATGTAAACACACAAGTTGCACAAGCCACACCATAAGTGCACAGAGCCATGTATGCAGGCGCGCATTAGCGCGCTCCCACACACAAAACGAGAATAAACTAAAAAACAAACAAAACACAAAACAAACAGAAAACCAGGTATTGTAAGATGCTAAATTTACACACGCACGCGCTCTCCGTATTCCGGGCCTGCATTATATGTGTCTACGTGGTGCTGCGACAGCAGCAGGTCGTGGGGCTTCTGGAAAAAAGGGTCGCATTGATCTTCTTTAGGGACTTTCCAGATTGAAGTGTTGGCAGTGTGAGTGAATGGAGGCGCGTGCTGAGTGCTGATTAAGAGCTGAGCAAAACACGAGCGCCACTTGACACCATTGTTTTCCTGAGAGGTAGGATTTACATTAAACCAACACAAGATATTAAGACCAAAAGCACAAATCATTTTCTATTAATAGTTTATAAAGAAAATAATAAAAACAAATAAATTGTGGCATGGGTTGAATTTTATACACAACACACTGCTAAATGAGATATGTTTATATTATTTATTTATTTCTATTTTTTTATATTTATTTCTATTTTTCCCCTCAGTTAGTGAAGTGACTCATATAACTACATATTCACTAAAAGGGCCTCCTGTTCTGCACATATACTTGAAATTATATTAGGGGGGAAAGCACAACTTTTGACAAAATCATGACATTAATAAATGAAAATAGCATTAATAATAATTTCAAAAACAAAAGGCTCGCGTGTTAGCTAGCGTGGTCTCTTTCCGTCTTCGTGATATATTATTTCATACTGACAAAAGGAGCAACAGCATTACTTGTTACATAAAAAGGACAGAATGACATTAGCTGCAGCCAGTGAAATCAATTGATCAGATAAACAGGCGAGCGCAGCAGAATGACCAGGCTGTGCGCACATAATTCATAAGTTGTGCTTGCAATCAGCTGAAGAAGGCTTAACCTGTGGGGTTATGAGAAAGAGAGCATCTCCACCTCAACGCTTCCCCCGCCTCGTCACACCCACACCCTCTCCCCTCCTCCCCCCGGAGAGAAAGGGTTAATTGGAGTAGGAATTTCATCGCACATCTGTCAGATTTTTAAGGCCGTGACGCACTGAAAGCAGAGAGTCAATGTGAGCAAGGGGGAGGAGGAGGAGGAGGAGAAGGAGAAAGAGTTGGTGGTGAGATCGATGAAGTGGCAGGCAGAGGGAAGAGGAGGAGGAGGAGGAAAATCTCACGAGATAATGAAAGAACAAGAAGAGAGCTGCTAGTGTAGAGCAACAAACGAGGCTAGAACGGGACATTTTTTGGAGTGAAAACCAAAGACTGGGAGAAAAACAAGGACGGAAAGACCGAGAGAGGCTCGTTTGTGACCGCAGATGGTTTGTGGTGTCTGGTTTTAGTGAATGTTACACCCCGGGGCGCAGCGGACCAATTGTGTGAATCTGCAGGCTGCTCGCTGACAGAGTCGGAGAGATGCACAGGACGGACAAGAGTCGCGGACGCGCTCTGAGAAGTGGATAATAAAGGTAGGATTTTGCACGTTTTTGTAAAACCAATACGTGGTGGTGATATATTTTCTGAATCGCCACCATGTGTGATAGTTAGTTTACGTGTCCTACATGTGGAGCGAAAATGCAAAGGAACTGGTCATTTACAGCGCTTCGCATGCGCGCTGTGGGCTGCTTCTGTATCATAACTTTGCATAAGATTCAAAAAGAGCAAAAATATTACATTCCAAGAGAATATTAGGTTGGAGTGAAAAGTGATATCTGTGTTTTCTGGCGCTTTCCGAGGAGTGTGTGTGGCAGAAAAACAAAAGTGCTTTTTAATTAATTTTTTTAAATTATTTGTTGCTCTTGTTGTTGTTTGGGCTACATTTTATTTTCTCTCACTGGGCTGCTTTATTTTTTCTCTGTAACGACTGAAGTTTAAATAAAGCGAATAACAGCGCCTGTCTTGTCTCACGCAGGCACAAAAGCGAGGCTTTTGCCGAGGAACCCAGCTGAGCACCAAAGAGACAAGCAGAGCGCTGATGCACAAGCGAGAATAAAATCTCAGTTAGAGCTCCTAATGTTGTTGCAATCTCGTTTTCCGGGAGTTTGAGGAAGTACTTAACGTTATCAGATAATTAATTAGACACCCTATAAGCCCGGAAATCAATTAATTCACAAATCAATAAATCTATAGTCTGGTGTAACAAGAGACCTTACAGACTGTTGGCCCAGTTGTCCAACAACAATAACAAGAGGAGACCAGCCACACATCACGGCAAGAAATACAACTTTATTTGTTGAAATTAACGATGGATGGGAGTCTAGGGGAGATGTCCCTCCACAGCCACTCTGATCTGGCTCACAGCCAGGATGGCAGGGCTATGCTGCACTCCCGGGACCTTTCAGCTGCTTTCCCCAGGCCTTCCCTTGGGGGCTCCTCCATGTCTCTGGAACCTGAGCCCCGTCCACCAGGCTTCGATCACTCCATGTCAGCACTGGGCTACAGCGGCGACTCCCCATCCAGCTCTGGCAGCACATACACTACCCTGACCCCCCTGCAGCCCTTTGACGACAAGTTCCACCACCACCATCACCATCACCCCTGTCTCCCTGTCAGCAATGTTATTGGTAGCTTTACCCTTATGCGTGAGGATCGAGGCCTCAGCACCAACTTCTACAACCCTTATGGCAAGGAACTGGCCATGTCCCAAAGCCTGTCGCCTCCATCCACAGGATCAGGCCTGGGTTCCTCCATGCATGGCTACGGAAGTCTGGGCAACAGCCCTAATGGTAACGGCAGTCAGATGCTCCCTGGTGGTTATGATGTACATGGAGGGAGCCTTTTCTGCCGAACATCGGATTTTGGCCGAGAGATGTCACCGCCAGGCCTAGGAGGAGGTGATGTTTCAGTGGGGCATCAGCTAAATAAAATGGAGACTCACCAGCATGCCCCAGGCCATCACCCACACATCTATAGCCAGCACTACCAGCCACACCATCACCCGAGCCAGCAGGCCACCAAGATGGGTGACCACCTGCACTTTTCATCGTCTGCTTCATCCTCACCCAGCGAGGGCATGCTGCTGGGCTCACAGGGCAGTGGAGGCAGCACTGGAGAGGAGATCAACACCAGGGATGTGGCCCAAAGGATCATCACTGAGCTGAAGAGGTACAGCATCCCCCAGGCCATCTTTGCTGAGAGGGTTTTGTGTAGGTCACAGGGCACACTGTCTGACCTCCTGAGGAACCCTAAGCCCTGGGGCAAGCTCAAGTCTGGCCGTGAGACCTTTAAAAGGATGTCCCGCTGGCTCCAGGAACCGGAGTTTCAAAGAATGGCCTCGCTCAGGCTGGAGGGTAAGATCTGGCTTTACTCTGTATTTTTTCCACACACACACACACACACACACACACACACACACACACACACACACACACACACACACACACACACACACACACACACACACACACACACACACACACACAGAGGCTCAAACAGAAACCACAACAACAGACACGCTCACTCTCCTTGTTTTCCCCAAACGCCTCCCTTCTCCGTGTCTTCCAAAAAAAATCTCCTCTCCAGCAATCAGTATGCAGCTCAGGTTGGTACATGAGTAAAAGCAAAAGCATCATACTGATGTTTCCCTCCTTCCCACTGCTGTGAATGTACAACCGCTGTGTCTGTTGTCTCATCAGCCTGGGTAATAAGAACTTAGCAGCACATTAAGGTCAGTTTGATCAAGAACAGGCCATATGTGCCGTTCCTTTGTTTACTTTGCTCCCAAACAGTTCCTATTGATTTGTACAGTAGCTACAATAAAAAAAACCCCACAGACATTTGCCCTCCTCTTAAATGAACCATGAAGATCAGTGTGAGCAGCGATTGGCAATTTAATCGCTTTTGAGCCCACAAAATAATTTGCGCAGATATGCCATTCTGAAGCGATTGATTAATTTCAGCAGTGATTTATATCTGCTCAGCGCCTGACTCAAGTTGAGTTGGCAAGGTAACTGATGCAAATTAGACTTGAGCTTTTGCCAGACACCTTTTATCAACGTTGTCACTGAGGCAATTACTGCGGGGCTAAATACGGATGTTGTTCAGCTCTAAGGCAGCTCCTTCCAGGTTTCTCACATGTGGAAAAGAAGATGTTGCTGCTTAAGTGAGGTGCATGTAGTCATTAGTGCAGAATCACTCAGTCATATGGAAAATTTGACAACAGTTTTGAAAGTTAATAGAATTTAGTTACAAAGTAAAAAAAAAAAAAGAAAGTTTTTTCCAATGTAGAACACCAGCTTTCTTCTTTTGCTATGATTTGCTACATCTTTTCAGTTAAATAAATATCATAATAATAATATTTCATTGTAATTATTTCTTGCTTTTTATACAGATTTCATGGCAAATTTTAATTATTACTAGTATTATTTTTTAAAGGCACATTACAGTGTGCTGCTTGCCATTTAATATTCTTTGGGGATGTGGATTCAAGACGTGACAGCACGCCGTACAGTGCCGTGTTACAGTGTAGTCCCTCCACAGGGATCTAAGACCCATCTGATACACGCAGCACAGAAAGAGATCCAAGTGAACGCGGTAATATGAGATGAGCATAGACGAGTGTGTATCTGCAAGTGGTCGGCTCACTGCGGGGGTCTGTGAGCTGTACGTGTGTGTGAGCCTCCCCACTTGATCACCGCTTCTTTCGTTTCTGTTGGCAGCTCGACTGATTAAGCCGAGCAACACAATAGGGTTCATAGGTAATGATTGTGCGCTCTTGCAATCCCTTCACAATTATTGATCTTTGATTGTTCAACTCTGAGAGCACATGTGTACATCCTCCATTCAGCAAAACGTTAGCGCAATCACAACCAAACCTCTTTTCTAAAGATTAGTTATCTTGGGTTTTGCTCTGTAATTTGACCCAAACGCCGTTTGATTAATCCCATCCCGTGATGTGTGAATGCTTTGTACGCAAAACACCTATTATCTCCCCCACGAAAAGGCAAATCTTCATCATGATAAATCAGCCCTTTGTTCTTTGGAGCAGATTTAATCATCGTTCTTTCTTTATGTGCAGCATCCTTGTTTCTTCATTGTCACAAACACAAACATTATTTTTAACGAGTCAGACCGCCAAGTCCGAGCAGCCGATCAATCAGACTCATAAAAAAGTCCCTACACAGAGAAGCGTACTAATGTTTGACAATGCTCCTACTCTCTCTCTCTCTCTGCTCTCACACTCTCTGAAATTGCATATTTAGTTCTTGGCAAAGCCACAATTTGGACAGCTCGGCACTTTTCTACATAACCTACTTTCCGAAGGGGGTTGTTGTGTTTTCCCCCCCCTGGCCAACCCCCTTTTGTTTAATTACAAGCCTCTATTGATTTCCATGGGAAAGAGCAGCACGCTTTGCCCACACACACCTCGGCCGCATCGGCAAATCGAGACTGGAATTAGAATGCGCGGTGCCCTGTGCTCCCCAGTCTGAAGATAGCTCAAGTGCTCTCTGCTTCACGCCTCAAGTTTTAAGATGATCCTCCTTAATGCAGCACTTGCTTAAATACATAGAAGGCCCTTTAGTGTCAGCCAGAAGCACTGTTATTTCCATAATGTCTCTTCTATAGAGGGCTGCAGAGCTCTCTCCAAAGCTTGACGCACCGTAATTGTGGAATTTAGTTGCTGCCATTTTGTATTTTCATATGTCTTTTTTGCAGAAACCTTTTGGTAAAAATGCTGTGATCCCTGGGATTTATCTGCAGTATCTTGTGTGTGTGCTGTATGGATTACTGCACTGTATATGAGATGCATCTCCAGCCCAACCTCAGGCTGTGGAGGAGGCAATCAGGATTTAGTCAGAGAAGAAGGCAGGATAAAGACCACACAGCCTTGCTCTGACACTTAAAGTCAAGGAGGGGGGATCAGAGACTATAACTTTAAAGATGATGGCCGAAGCCCTTGACTAAAGGTCTAAATGAATAAGAAAGGTCAATGCGGTTTACGTGTCAGCTCCAGTGCCCGCACCACCCCCACAGTAATGAAAGCCACAAAGCCTTGTCCACCGCTCGCTGCGTACAGTTCACGTTTTGCTAGCGAGGCTCAAAGGTCAAACCCAATGCCATTTGCATATCAGGAATTGCAAACAGGCCGGCGTGACCTTAGCTGTGCAACATCAAACAAACAGGGTTGTTGTTTTTGTTGTGTTGTGTTGTTTGTTTTTTTTTATCTGACTCTTGCAGCTCCCCCCACTCTGGCGCTGAAGGGGTTAACCAGCCTCTGTGGGTCGAGGAGTCTGAGCTGCACAGATTTAATCAATAATTTCTATCAGCCCCTGGCCCAAGAAATCAGCAGGGGGTGGGCTGGGGCTGGGTGGGGGGTGGAGGGGGTGTGGAGGGAGAGGACAGGGAGGGGAGTGGTGGTGGTTGTGAGGGGGGGGGGCTGAGACGCCAGGGGGTAGGGAAAGGGCTTTCGATCACGTTTCAGCAACACGAGACAGGGGCATACATCATGATTAGGGGCTGTTCCCACGATCATAAGAAGCCTATAGGGGAATATTTATGTCTCCAAGAGTAGCCCCGGTGCTGGGGATTTATAGCATGGTAATTGTGAGCCTTTTACACATGATTACAGCATAAGGAAGCATTTACTTAATGGTCGGCGTTATGATCGTCAGTAAGGGAGAGAGCTGAGGATAGGATGGCGGCGAGGAGGAGGAGAGCGGCAGGACACGGCAGCTCCTCCAACGAGCCATAAATCCACGCTACAAGCGAGCTAGCCAGCACTATCATGTCATTCCTTTCATTACTACATGAGCTCAGAGTGCACCACTGTATATACATTCCATAGCTGCAGCTCACATCCCAACACCCCCAACCCTGAAATATTGACCGTGGTGATGGTATAACTCATATGAAGAATGCAGCACAAATACTATATATATATATATATATATATATATATATATATATATATATATATATATATATATATATATATATATATATATATATATATATATATATATATATATATATAATTTCACTTGTGGTGATATTGACATGTTGCTGACATCTCGGCCTGTTCAGATTTTAATGAGACGTGGTTCGATAACTCTCAGAAATGCAAACGAGCTCTGGATGCCTAAAAGCTAACAGGCCCCTGTAATCTCAAGTTGACAAGAGTGCATCCCCGAGTCAAAACACTTCCTTCAGATAATGATTTTAGAGGAGAATGTTCACAGGGAATTCATGGGGAAATTTATTCATGTCCAGTTGAGTACTTAAGTTTCAGAAACTCAGCTGGATGTTAGAGCAATCAAAGCCAGACGGTGCGAAGTACACACACACACACACACACACACACACACACACACACACACACACACACACACACACACACACACCCTTTAGACCTGCGTCTAATTCTGCTGTTGTGATTGCACTCTGTGAAAAAAAAGATGGCGGTGAGGTCACACTTTTTCCTAAAACGCTCTGCTAATGAGAGAAATTTGCCACTGTGCGTTTGAAGAGTGAAAAGACAGTCATACAGTTAACATCAGCAGCACCCCTCAGTATGTGAGATGTTTCTCAATGGGAAACTGTGAGCCAATCAATTGGACGCGTCAGTGCTGTTGTGAGAGCAAAAGGCAGCATCTGTGTTTTATATAATGTATGTTTGCAGCGTGAGTTGGGTTGTGTTTCTCCGTGTGTTAGGGTTTGAAATATTGGATCTCAAGGTTATTGCGAGCTGAAATCTCCATATAATCACATATTTTTTTTGTCAATAATAGAACTCCATACATATTTCTCTGTGTTTTCTTAATATAAGTTAAAAAAAAATCTGCCTGTGCAGCAGGATTATTTCAACCAGCTTCAACACGAATACAGCTTATTCCTCTCTTGCTTGAAAAATGGTGTGTGTTAAATCTCGAAAAGAAAGAAAGAGTTTCTCTTTTCTTGCAATAAAAATGACACGTTTGTTACACTGAGGGCTGTTTTGGTTGGCTAAATGCTCAAAAAGCCCAAAGAGCATGTGTAACCCCAGCATCTTATCTTTCTGAGATCGAGAAAGCTTCTGACACAACATGCCAAATAACATGCATATCTAATATCATACCTATTAGAAGAATTCATATTTTATACCCCCCCTGAAAAAAAACCCACTCTCTATATAGGCACTAATCCATCTGTCCTTGCTCATTTGTGTGTGTGTATTTGTGTCTTTGTGTTTTTTGTGCACGTACACCAGTGTGCTTACACTTAGAAATGCATTTGATACCATCAGCAAAATAGTCGCCCAGCAACCGCACAGTGCTGATTGAAACCTCTTAAAAGTGTGCATTTAGGTAATTGCACGACTCTCCCAAATATGTTTTAGCCCACTTAAGGCTTCTAAATGCCCTGGGCAATGCCGACTCTGCTTGTTTCACTCACCCCTGACGTAACCTGCCTTTAATAGAAAATAAATTAGTTCCCCCTAAAGTGATTATTACTCACTCACTGCCGCCACATGTAAATGACTTTTATGAGAAACTAATGATGTTGAAGTGTCCACTAAGGGAAAGGAAAGAGTGGAAGTGGAGGGAGATGGTTAGAGAAAAAGAGCGGGATGGAGGGTGGGAGGGAAGGGAGGAGAAGTTGGCTCGGTACACAAAGGCAGAGGTTGGTGTTGTGTTTCCTGTAAATACAGAATTACAGCGTGTTAGAGGTGAAAGGTTCAGCGATGGATATGCAGAGGAACATGCAGCCTGAATTCAAAATGCTCGTCTGATTCTCAAAATGGATCTGAGCTCAGCCCACACGCATCAGGCTATTTTTCTCTCTCACTAAACAAAACTGTTCTTTGCACTCTTTTTTTTCCCTTCAAAATAAATTTCAGACTTTTTCGCGAGAAAATATCGATTATATAATTGGGCGGGCTGCCGCAGCTAGAGTGGTGTTTAACCCAGACCCCGGGATTTTATTTTGTGGTTGTTGTACGCAAGACTTAGATTAAAAAAAGAATCACCAGAAGACTTAACTGTTACTGTAGATTGGATTTGGATAACTTTGATACTGGACAAATGCTGCTAAAGCTTTTTATCTTCTGAGGACTAAAGATGCAGAAATATACGGATGTTAAATAAGGGAGAGTCTAAGAGGGACAAAACGTGACATTTGATGTGATGAAAGGTTATATTTCAAATTTTTAAGGGGAGAAATTTGATATACATCTGTTTTTGTGTTTGAATTCAATTTTTGTTTGGAAGATATTGCCATTATCAGTGCAACACCAGATTTAGTTTGTCTCCAGGCCATATCTATGTAAAAAATTAGACCATTTTCCAAAATGTAATTAAAGGGAATAATGAAAAACATCATGGAAGACTTCAGGACTTTGGTCTGGATGTAGTTATATGTTTTTTTCTCCCTAGCAGCTTAGAGCAGCTCACTGGTAATAAGATGTGATAGGTTGAACATCTTGATTCCTTTACTGCACAGTGAAACAAGTTGCTGATTCATCTCTTTTAACTAATCAAAGTTGCTTAGCTAATCTGTTTTCTTTCAACAAATCCACTTTCCCACAGCTTAATCCATTTGTCCTAGTTAGCCAGCCAGTCTGTTAGCTAACCTGCTTCCCCTTTCCTTTTTTTAATTTATCTTTTATCCATCTGCCTGCAGCCTGCAAGCGTAAGGAACAGGAGCAGAACAAGCTGGAGCGCAACCAGGGCCCGAAGCGCACCAGGCTGGTGTTCACAGACCTGCAGCGGCGTACGCTTCTGGCCATCTTCAGGGAGAACCACCGCCCAACCAAAGAGCTCCAGGTCACCATTGCCCAGCAGCTGGGCCTGGAGCTCTCAACTGTCAGCAATTTCTTCATGAATGCCCGCCGACGCAACCTCAACAAGTGGGCAGACGAGGGCCGTCCTTCTTCCACCGGTTCCTCGGGCTCCAGCATTTCCTCCTCCGCAGTGTCCTGCAGCACGGCGTGATGCTAGACCGTCGCGGAGGTGCGGTGAGGAGGGCGCTGAGGGAGCAAGGGGGCACATAGACTGGTCTAGGCAGAGATCAGCCGTAATAAATGTCCTCCTCGTTATCAGAAGGAGAGATGGAGCCAGCTATTATAGATGAGTTTATGAAGATGAAGCATTTTTCCCAAACCAAAGTTAATTGCTCCCTTGAAAAGGAAGGGGCAATGCTTAGTGATATGATTGCAAGATGTGAGGTCTTGCCTGTATAGTCAAGGGTGCAAAGATGATTTGACTCAAAGAAGAGTCACACCCTTACATAGACACCATCTCATTGCATTATTTTGATTATGTAGATTAGAGATAATGAGGGTATTGCAAATCAGGAGTAAGCATATTTTGGTGTACCTTCAAATCTTTTCTCATCTCTCCAAACGTGAAGAATCAAGAGGTGTCGTTTGCTCACATCTGGAGAGCTTCATTGTGTAACTTCCTAATCAAGTGATCGCCATCATCCGAAGACATTAATCCTTCCCCGATGTTATTGTAGTCCCTTTATTCCTCCAGAATCAAGGTGAAAGAGGAAGAAGAGGCATTTTTTTTAAGTCCTCTTTTTTTTTTCTTGGAGAACTGAATGCCCTTTTCTTAGCATGTGTTTCCATGGTAATGGTTCCCAGGACTGTATGGCGTTGTTCCAAGCTTGGAGCCTGGAATAATCAGGAGGGTTCTGTAGCGCCTGTGACTCCCAATTGTCAATCATTTCCCATCAACAGGAGCCTCTTCTGTATTGTGTCAAGACGGTCCCACCTCGAATGAATCAGAGTTTTCAAGGGGGAATCGCGGCACATCTCACCGTATGCCAGGACAGAATCGATAAACACAAGTAGGACACAGAAACAGACTTGTTGGTGCAACCGTCTAGCTTTAAGACTCTCACTGAGCTTCCAAATTAAAGCTCCAGAGCCATTTTTTTGGACTCCAAATCAAAAAGAAAAAAACCAAAACACACACACAAAAAAAACGAAAACAAAAACAATTTGAACACAAAGGCTCTCTGGAGAAGAGGTACACCTGACACAATGTATAGTGACATTGTAGTATTTTTTCCACTCATTTCCAAACAACTGTATACTCCTCCATTACAAAATCTTTTTTTTACAGATGTCTAGAAAATGGAGGAATGTGATTCTTTCCAATGTTTTTGTACAGATTTCAAGCACATCGCTCTATTTATAGTAACACGTTGGAAGTGTGGGGCAGTTTGTTTCAGCCCTGCTGACGTACAAGGTCATTTTTTTGGTCCACAAAGGAATGGCTTTAACCATGCCTCCTTATAGCCAATAGATGAATCAAACCAAGAACTTTTCAAATGCAATTAATGATCTGATCAACATATTTATTACTGCATTTGTGTATTTATTGGTTTCCCTTTTTCTTTCCTTTATTTATTTGGTTATTTATTTATTTATGCTATCTATATACTGTAAGTATTTATTTAACAATGCTCTGTATGTCTGTGTGAAACTGAAAACTTTTTGTGATGGGCACTTTTAGCTGTAGAATCCCATCGTAATACCAAAGATTAACATTGCCTCCCTGAATGTACGGCCTGAATCCCTAAACCCAGTACCCGATCCACCCGGATCCAGCCCGACCCACCCAGTGATGTTAAGTATCTCTCTATCTTTAAGGCCTGGCCCTTTTTGTTTTCTTTGTTTTGTTGTAGAATTATGGGGAATTCTTTACTCTTGCAAATGTCTCTGCTGTCAGCTCTTAACGCCAAGGCCAAAGCTTGTTTGAATGTTGTGATAATATTTATAATTAATAATACTACCAATAATGACAATAACAATAATAACAAAGATGATGTGGCATCCCATAGGCTCACAAGTTGCTTGTAAAGTTGTGTTCAGACCAATGCCATCTGGCAGAGTGCGTAATGTGTCTGGGGACCCACTTAAAGCACTGTCTAATGTTGCGTAAGTCCTTCGGGGTCACGCGCAAACATGCGTACTGTGCATCTGCCTGGGGAAATGCATGGTTATGACCCCCCACCCCGCCCAATCTCCCTCACCTAACCCCTTCCCCAGTGCAGTGCAGACACTACTGTCTATGTCCTTCTCAGTGTGATCTCACCGTCCACCACACGCAAAGGCTTCTGCTAGTTGTCTCAGTTCCAAGACGTTTAGTAGGGTTCACTCCTGACTCCTCCCGTGTTTTCCTCAACTTGAATTGAGATACTGGAGTTTTTTTCTGGGTTTGTTTGCTGTCCAATGTGATTCTTAAAGGGTGTTCCTCATCTTCCGGGGAATTGGATTTATGTACCCGTGGTTTTTAAGGTCTTTTGAAGGTTTTTCCCATTCTCGTTTTCTGGGAATCTTTAATTTCTTTTGTAAGATTCTTTAGTTTTATGACCTATGCCCTCTGCCATCCAAAGTTCAGTGTTTGAGAAGTCTTAGATTTTGTTGTAAGGCTTGTGGGGCTTGTCCCTGACCCTGTAAGAGCTTCATGGATCTTTCCAAATCATTTGGAGTTTTGGCATTTGTTCTAGGTCCTCCTTCCTTACCTGGATTTTCCATTCTGAGTAGTGGGTGCTGAAATCAGGAGAAGTCACCTAAGATTTAATTTTCTCACTCTCGACTAAATGCTGCCCAAGTGTGGCAAAGCTAGATTTGCCGTTTTCAACATTGACTCTTTCCCTGTCTCATTTTCTCTCCCTTTCTCTGTCTTTAACGTTGTAAGAGGCGGATTGCCGGGGCCCCCTTCACAGCGTGCACTTGAAAGACGGGTGGTCATGAAAGAGGCCATCGACTTTTTCGTGGACTTCAAAGGGGAGGCTTTTTTCATCCCGTCTCCTCTCTGGGTATCTGGTCTGGGGTCTGCTCTTGGCCAGACCTGTGGGCTTTAGGGGGCATTCAAAAAGGGGTGGGGGGAGATCAGAGAGGAGGCTGAATCGTCCAGAATGAGGATGGTGGTAGCAGTGTGTGCGGAGAAGTAGGAGGGGGGGTTGTTTGAGGAACAGGAGGTGTTGGAGTAGTGGGGCATAGAGCTGAATTAAACTTTAATGAGTAACAATTGTAAGCATGCTGAGAGCTACGGGGGGTGGCAGTGGGGTTGTGTGGCTGTGTCTGTACAGCGGTGAAAAAATTAAAAATAAAAGAGCTTGAAGGCTCTTCTGCTGATCTCTGCCCACTGCTGTCATTGTATCAAAGCTGAGGTGACACCTTTCAGGTTTTTCTTTGTCTCTCTGACTGCGAGTCTAAAATGGAGACAGTGCTTTTTGTATTGAGCCACCCTCTGCTCCGTGTCAAGCAGGGAAGCTCTTCCCTTTCTGTACAGAGGGTAGGCGGGAGGGAGGAGTGAATCCAGTTGGCTGCTGCAGGTGATCCGCATTGCCATTTTAGCCTGCGGCACCCCCTAGTGACTTTTCTAGAAACTTGACCCTGAGACAAGCCTGGCAGCCGAGGCCATTGCAGAGCAATTCTTAGGAGCGCGTTAATAATGAAATAGCAGAACTGAAAGCTGACATATACTTTCAGAATAAAAAATTTAAAAAGACCAAAAAAGTACTGTTTTTGATAACGTTTGAACGAAAAAACAACCAAAGATCAATGAGTAACTGCTGAATCATTATGTAATGTAGGTAGTTTTAGCAGTTCCTCATCAGAGCTACCGTAGCACTCAGAGGATTCAAAAAAGCACCAGTGGGGTTCCGTGTGCTGGTTATTTATGTTGCATAAATCAGTATTATGTTGAGCTGGAACTGAGAAACTGACATGAAGCAGTGTCTTCAGATGAAAGTCTTTTGACCCCAGTGTCTCCCCCTCTGTCCCTGTCTTCTCCCGTGTGCGTACATGAAGACTTTACTCATCTACCTCAACTGTGTGAGATGTTGTGTGGCAAAAATGTTCCTTAACCAAAGAATCCATTCTGTCAGGGTGTCTGTCTATCTATCTATCTATCTTGTCTGTTCATCCGTCTCTTCTTCTTCATGCCTTTTACTTCTTCAAACCAAATGTGCTGGAATCAATCTGTGAAGGGGCTGAAGGAACCCCCTGTCCAGCCAAAGCTCAAGTCGAGTATGCTAGTGTCCCATTGATCCATGTTCTGTATATAAATAAAATCATTCTCAAGACCAAAAAAGAAGGAGGTGACAATCCAAGCAAGGAGGATCTTGCTGTAATCAACGTTGCCTGTTCCTTGTTTTCCAAAAGCTAGAATTATGCGAATTGCTGTAATAGAAAAAAAAAAAAAACCCAAATCAAGCACTCATCCTAACATAAAAAAAAGATCAGAGGAGACAGAAGCTATTTTTCCACATTTGTAAGCCACCCCTCCCACCTGTTTTTTTTTTCAAAATGTTTAGTGTAGTTGAAATACTGTTCAATCCCACTGTTGTAAGTAGGAATTAATAAGATCCATACAAAAAGCTTTAAACGGGAAAGAGCTGAGGGAAATATCTGACTGAGTCTGACTTTCCCCAGCTTGGACTCGACCCACCATGCTTTATTGTGCCATTCTTGTCCATGTGTTAGACTTACTAATGAATGTGGCTAACCAACCAAAGGCTTTAAAAAAAGATATACAAAACTTTAAACGTCAATCATGGTGGGACATTTTGTATCAACAACTAAAGAAAATCCCTTTGAATACCTCATGTGAAAATTGTTTGTTGTGATGTTGCACTAAAAAAAATAAAAATGACTCATTTGTAACCCAACACTGCAGTCTGTTGACTTTATTCTGACCTTGTTCAAGATGTTAGCAGGAAAGATATGTGGGTTTTAAAGGCCAACACCAATAGCTGCTCTGAAATCTGATTTATTTTTTATTTTGTCCAAAAACAAGAAAACACACTTACGAAACCAAGGCTTCCTTTTAAACGTCCTTTTTGTTTAACGAAAATGCTGTATAACATGCACATTTTAGTACTCAACCAGTTAAAACCCTCAACATCCCAGGCATGTTTACATAAATACATATCCCCCTTTTGTCAGGTCTGTGATGGCAGACTGTGTGGGGAGTGTGGACCCAATTGCAGAGTAAGGAGGACTGCAGTCAAAAATGAAAGTGAGCTTTTTATTTTTGACTGCACAAAATACAACCAAAGCAAAAGGGAGACTAAGATTAAATCAACAAAAACTAAACACAAGGTACCAGAAAACCTGAGACTTGAAACATGACGGATGATGAACATGACGAGGATCTGACGAGGGACAAAGGGACAAACTCACACAATAAAGATACACAAAGGCAAAAGAGAGGGAACGAAACAGAACTAACTAAAAGTAATTAAGAACCAGAAATCTAAATGATTAAACCAGGAAACTAAGTAATACCAGAAAAGGGCTAAGAAACATAAACCGCTACCATCGTAAGAAAACAAGACCAAAAGTCCAAAGACATAAACGCAGTAACAGACACAGCACCATGACACCCTTAAAGTTAAATATTATAATTCCGTGTTCATTATTTTGTGAATAAGGAACCAGATTTTTGGAAAATGTTTTATTTTTACATTGAGTCTGATTACATAATATAAGTGTCAACAACAAAGCAGCAGTACATGTTGTGTTGTGAATTTAATCTTAATCTCACTCATGTCATAAAATATACAGTAGTCCAGCGCTAAACATCCAGTACATTCACAACTTTTTACCACAGATATAGAAAGATTTTTAATTAAACCTTGTAACCTTGAACAAATGTCTATACTTCTGGTAACCCCCTGATTTAGTAGTTAATGCTAACCAAAGTAAACATTGGGGGATAAATATTTTTCTTTAACTTGTGAAAAATCAAATCTTTTAAAGCAATTGCTGAACCTTACCTTTCAAGGAGAAAAGTAGTTTGAACTTTGATAAGCGGGTATACCAAAAATGTGTGTACTCACACACAGAGATACACACATTAGCATTTCCACAATGTCACACGCCAAATAAAGTCAGTGATAATGATTCCTCCTCAAGATATAATTTTTCAAGAGAAGCACCAAAAAGTGTTAGTTTGAAGCTGTAGTTTTTGAAGACTTAATAAAAAAAGTCATAAATGATATATTCATTTATATTCATTTTGCAAGAGATTCATTTCAGTTCCCTCTGCAGTTACATGACGGGGTAGCAGGCATCCAGAGCAATGCCACACTGATCATTCTGGTTGCGTGCCATCCGGATGTATCCCTGATCTCCGAAGGAAGTTCCCCAGCTGGAGAGTACAAAATAATGAATTATCAGATAAATGTAATTAAATGTTTTAAAACTTCACATTTTGTTATTGATGTATTAAATCATTCTTATCTTGTTTTTTTGACGTTTTTATTAAAAAAGAAAACAAAAGAAGATAAAACCAGGTCCAGTGGATGATTAAATGCTTGTTCATATGAATTCTAAAAATGAAATGACTTCAGCAGCTGGTACATTTGTTTTTTCATCTTTGAATAAACATTAACAAAACTGTCTTTCTTCCTACTTTTACATCTAACTCAGTATAGTTTATGTTTAAGTATTAACAAAGGACAGGGATGTCATATGAATGGATGTGTCCATTAGTCGAACCTCAGATACAGGAGGAACAATGCATTTTTTTGTCCTGGTCGTGGAACACTTGACCAGCTCTTGGTCTGCAAAGTCCAATAAGTTGGACTTGTTCCTGGTGGGTGATGGGCTTTGCCAGGGCAGCCCTTAGTCACCTATTCTTTTCATAATTTTTATGGACAGAATTCCTAGGCGTACCCAAGTGGCAGAGGGCTTTCACTTGGGTGGTCTCAGAATGTCATCTCTGCTTTTCGCAGATGATATGGTTCTGTTGGCTTCATCGGGTGATGGCCTCCAGCTCGCCTTGGAATGGTTCGCAGCTGAGTGTGAAGCTTTGGGAATGAGAATCAGCACCTCCAAATCTGAGGCAATGGTCCTCAGCCAGGAAAAGGGTGGAGTGCCCACTCCGGGTCAGGGACAAGTTCTTGCCCCAAGTGGAGGAGTTCAAGTACTTGTTCACGACTGATGGGAAAAGGGAGTGGGAGATCGACAGATGGATTGGTGATGCGGCTGAGTGATGCGGACGCTGTATCGGTCTGTTGTGGTAAAGAGAGAGCTGAGTGTAAAAGCAAAGCTCTCAATTTGCTGGTCAGTCTACGTCCCTACCCTCACCTATGGTCACTAGATGTGGGCAGTGACCGAAAGAACGAGATAAAAGAGGCAGAAATGGGCTTCCTCCGAAGGGTGGCTAGCCTCCCTCTTATAGGATGAGAAGTTCAGCCATCCGGGAGGGGCTCAGAGTAGAGCCGCTGCTCCTCCACAACAAAAGGAGCCAGTCGAGGTGGTTCGGGCATCTGACAAGGACGCTACCTGGGTGCCCCCCTGGGTGAGGTGTTCGGGGCATGTCCCACTGGGAGGAGGCCCTGGGGCAGACCCAGGACACTCTGGAGAGATTATATCTCTCGGCTGGCCTGGGAAAACCTTGGTATTCCCAGGCCAGGTCAGTTTTTGCGTGTTGATGATATGTACTTTTTTAAAAAGCCTGACTTCTCTCTTTCACTTCTTATTTGTCTTCTAGAGTCCTCCAGTATGCACCACATTAGTGAACAGATGGTGGAAGACAATAAAGGCCCTGTCCATGAAATCACTTTGTATATAAAAGCCAGATTCAAGAGAAATCAGTGAAAATGTCTCACCTGTTCTTTATGAGCCAGTAGTCTTGTCCATTCAGAGTGCCGTAGCCCACAGCTAACACAGCGTGATTCACATTCTGAGTGCATGATGGGTCATTATACACTCCTGAAATTATAAGAAGAAATGATCAATCTGATTAAAAATTTCTAAGCAGCCATAAATAATAATTTCCAGGAAAACTGAACTCAAATTTGTCTTCTAAAAAACAAAAAAAAAACCCTCCTTCATCCGCCAAACATTTTAAAACTGTTTTTCCATTTACTTTGCATCTGATGAGGTGTATCTTACCACTCCTATATAAAATAAACGTGGGCCGCCTAGCATCAATTCCCACTGAAATGGGTCCAATGGTAGCAAGACCCTGCTTCAGAGCGTTCTCGTCCCCTTCAGGCAGACACTGGTAACTGGAGCAGTTGGCAGCACGGGTTGCTGGGTTGTAGTGGCACTGATCATCCTGAAGTTAAAGAAAAAAATGTTAAAGGATCTGATGCAGTCAGGAAAGAACTTCATACACATTAAAAAAAAATCTAAAAATATTCTTGTTTTACAACATACAGGGCTGCCCTAAGGCAGAATTGGGAGGGACACCAACAAATTGAAAATATATTCATTAACTAGGTTTTTGAACTCAGTTAAAATCACTCCTTTAGTCTTGTAGGCTCTCCATTGATTGGACTGCATCTCACTTCTCAAAGGAATAAGTCAGTGGTGTCATAATTTGCACTTCAGGACAAAAATAAACCTAAAGACTGTTGCAAACTACATAGATATTGTCATAATTTCCATGCTTGATATTTTTGGTAAGGATAGTCACTGAGTATTTCACATTACAAAGTTCTTGTTTTGTTTTTGTTTTTTTGTTTTTTTTTTTAATTTTCTTTTGGCTAAATTAAAAACATTGCCACCCCCGCGAGGCTGGAACAGTCTGTTGAATCGTCTCAGAACTGGCCTCCTCCACACAAACAACAGCAAACTACATAAAGCCTGGAGGACAAACATGTTGTCCGCTCCGATTAATTTATTGTTGCTCCAAAGAGACGTTAACAGCTGACCACAGACAAGTGTGAGTGTTGCTGTCTACAGCCTGAAGGATCGGACTCAACTTCTTGCTGGTGTTTATACACCCAGGTGTCTCATACAGGGTTTTGTAAAGCTTGTGTTAGAGTCCTATGTTTAAATTTTTGTAAAAGTTTTGTAAAAGTTGGCTTGTTGGAACAGAATATACTGATTTCAAATTATTTAAACTCTGTTATTAATTGAATATAATATAAAGACGGTATAAACTAGGATTATATTAGGATTTTATTAAAAACATAACATTTCTTAATTAAAAGTTACAAATTGTTTTTATTTCTACACACATTTTAAACTAAGACATGTTTTTCTTTATATAATCATAATATAATCCTAGTTTATGTTTATCTTTATGAGCAAAAAATAACTTTGCTACTGTCTACTCCATTTTTGTTGTAAATAATGAATTTTGATATTTGACCTTCTGTTAACGAAGAAGGAGATACACTTTATTAATCCCATTGGAAATTAGTCCACTGCATTTAATCATTCACTCAGTGAAGCAACCACCAATACAGTGTCCGGGGAGCGGTGTGTAGAGATGCTGAGGAAAGTACCTTTCTTAGGGGTACTTGCTTCTCATATGTTTAATATTTGTATTAATTATATTTGTCCCTACTAACCTGGAGATGGCTGATTAATGAAAGGAGGGTGACAGGGATTGTGATGAATTACTATTTTAACTGAGATTTTGTTTTTGCCTTGGAATTATCACTTAAATAAGTGCTGAATGTTCTTTTAGCACAGAAGTGTGCACATGAGGTCACACATGCATGTATGTTTACTTACATGTCCTGTATATGGGTATGAAGCATCAGAGTCAATTCCGTGGTTGTCGATGACATATTGGAAAGCTCGGTCTATGTAGCCTCCGTTGCAGCCTTCGTTACCATATTTGCCAGAACAATCCACCAGGTTTTGGGGACTGAGATCCACCAGCTTTCCTGTTGTCTTGGCTAACTGACCTTCCAGGGCCCCTGCAACACTGAAGGCCCAGCAAGCTCCACAAGCACCCTGAATAAAAAAAAAATTAAATGTCATGCTCATATTCTTAAGTCTTCCTCTAAATGTCCACTTTAAGAGCATAGAAGCACTTTTTATAACTCCAATTCCAAAAATATTGGACCGCTGTGTAAAATGTAAATACAAACAGAATGCAATGATTTTCAAATCCAATATTTCATTTATAGTAGAACATAAAAACTATTTCATACTATTTCATGTCAGATATTAGCTCATTCTACATTTCATGTTAGCAAACGTTGTCTCAAAAAATTTAGGCCACTGACAACCAAAGGCTGGGAAGGCTACAAAGAAACAGCTGGAAGAATACTTTTCAAATAATAAGGTTACTGGCAACAGGTCAGTAACATGATTGGGCATTAAAAACATCTTAGAGAGGCAGAGTTTGTCAGAAGTAAAGACTGTCAGGGGTTCACCAATTTTTTTCACCAAAAACTGCTTATATGAACTGTGAAATATTTTTAGAAGAATGTTCCTCAACATAAAATTGTAAAGACTTTGAACATCTCAATATCCTGTTTTCTAACATACATGATTTATTTTATAATCTTATCATATCATATAAAAAATGCAAAAATATAAATAAATAAATATGCACTGCTTTAAAACAGTGATGATTGCTATGTTCTAGTGTGAATACAGTACAGGTTTATGAGATTTGCAAATTATTGCGTTCTGTTTTTGTTTTTTTTCAACAGTGTTACACCTTTTTTGGGATGTAAAACTATGAAAAAACATAAAAAAAATAACAAACAAAAAAACCCCAGAGAACTTTCAGGGTTCAGTAAACGAGAGGCAGTCATCTTCTTCGTAGTAGTAAAAGTGGATATGGTGAAATTCTTCTCGTGCAAACATGAACTGATTCTTCTCAGCAGCACTAATACACAAACCCTGATATAAATGACCTCTTTTTTTTACCTGCATCTTGACACTGGTGACATAACCCTTCTCTCTCCAGTCCACAGTGTCTGGTATGCCAGAACCTGATGCCCCTGCAAAGGGAGATGGCGCCCTCTGGATGCCAGTGGGAGGTTTGAGAGTTGCAAAAGACTGCAGGATCTCTTCTTCTGTCTATGAGGAAGAACACAAATTATGGAATGAGACACAAATATCTGTTACAATCAGCCTTTTCTGTCTGAATGCGGAAATTCCAGTTCATTTAATGGATGTAGGATTATTTTGACAGTTTTTTGATGTCGCTTTCAATTAAATAATAAAAAACACTTGACATTTTTAATTCATGAAAATGCTATATTATTATTTAAGTTTTTGTTGATTTTTGCTACAATCATTTTATATGTTCCCAAAGACTGGGAACATTTTAAAATATTTTTTTCCCTCAAACGAATTATTTGTTGATTGCGGATAACCTCTCCAGGACAATAAGAGCCTTTTTAATATTGATTGAATGGAGAGAGCAGTCAAAAAAGAGAACAGTTTCAGTTTGCTGCTCCTGCTGTTGCACGAGATCATATGTAAACAAATAACTACCATTTCAGATTTTCATGAGCACATATTAAAAAAATGCCCTGATAACACTCTTGACAGTATGCAAAATAAAACCAATGTGTTAAAAAAGGTAAACATGTTTCACTGTCCACTTTATATACAGTAATCTGTGTCTGTCCTTTTCAAATCTGATTCCTCTCAGGAATCACATTTGTTTCTTTTGGTATAGATGAAGTCAATAAATAAACAGAATGGACTCAGTTCTGTCTGAATGCTCAAAAACATTCTCCAACAAAGACTAAGGTGAAGCAGGTCACTGACCAGACAACGGTTGAGATTCCAGTATGCAGTCTGAGTGCTTTGGTTATTCATTAAGTTAGCTCAGGAATATACTGTAGGGTCTTGACTGGAGAATAGATCCTAGTCAGCCTGATGATTATTTGAGCTAAGAGGAGAAATCACCTCATTACTCCAGTCAAGTCTCAAAGGCCAGAACCAAAACTCTGCAGCTAATCAGGAAAGAAAGGTTAGAAGAGCCAAAAGGTTAAAGGTAAAGCTTGGTGCTTTACCAGTTAATGTTGCTAATTTACATTCTGCAGAAAGTCAAAGCAAAGGTACCATAATTTATTTTTTGAATATTTGATAGTTTTTTTTTAAACTCAGTTTAAGTGTTACCACAGCATATTGAAATGTTATGAATGCTAACTGAATAAATTAAGAGACCTGAGATAAAATTAGCAATGTGAAACTATACATGTGTGCCCCAACATATGTTTAATATTAGCCTGCTTGACTTGTATTTGTTTTTGTTAGAGGTATCTAGCCTGCATTAATTGATAAAGCACCCAAAAGACACTAAATACAAAATATGAAGACACTGAAACATGAAAACTGACACGGAACATAAAGACAGAGAAAGGGGAACTCAGAAAACAAAAATAGGGAAACCAGAAACATGAAGTGCCAGTAATCTGTTATCTATTCATAGCTACTCTTTAAGACAGATCAGCTTTAATTCTGTTGACCTTTTCAACATCATTAATACAATCACCATTAATGAATAAAAAATATCATAAGTCAAAAGCATTAATGAAGCAAGAGAGTGTCTCACCAGGTCTCCCATGTGATTCATGCCCAGTTCATAGGTGTGAAGTCCCATTGAGGCCTCCAGGTTGTGCACGGTAATCATCTTCAGGTTATTCTCCCACAGCTTGCGGCGGTGAGCATCCTCCACCTCACATAAAGAAAGAGCAGATGAGGTGAAAATGCCGTATAAGTTAATTATAAGCCTTGTGCAGAGTTTGTCCATATATAACACAAAAAAATATTTATTACTACTACTTTTTGTCACATACATCTTTTTTGTAGCTCTTCCCATGTGTCTTCTTCCACAGCTCCCAGTGTGCGTCCAGTGTGGATTCAAACATGGCTGCTGCCCCGGCACACAGGGAGATGAGCAGCAACAGCAGGCCTGCAAACACACAAACATAGACGATGACACGAGAAGACAGGATGTCACCTGACCTTTGATGAGACTGATGCTCACTAACACACTGAGAAAACAACCTGCCTGGCAGAAAGTTCAGGTTTCCAGTCAGAAACAGACCTTAGTTTCATAAAAACCACACATAGAGACTCTGGCACGACACAGGCCAAAATATTTTCAGTGCTGCTTTACATACTAACAAAAAGAAAACAACAAAAAGATGGAGATAGGCGTTTAGTAACTCTAAAGGGTCAAAAGAGGCCACAATTATTTTTCTAGATACATCCATGGTTATTTTTCCCAAATGAAAAGGCATTTTTTTCACAATTTTACTGTCTCTAATTCTCAGAATGGGGACAAAACACACTTGTAAATATTGGTTTACGTCACTTGTTATCAGATTGCTGGCAATAAATCTAAACCAAACTGATCTAGGTCACCTCTGCGTCTCAGAAACAGGGCATAAACATATCAGCATGTACTAGAATCAACAAAAAGGTCTCAAAATACAAAAAGGGAGAGTGTTTGGAAAGTTTTCTTACAATGACTAAGATGAAATATACAAAACTGTAGACATTAAAGTGATTCCACTGAAAACTGCTGTTTGAACTCAGAGTTCAAGCATGTTACCAGGCTGTAATTGGTGCTGATGTTGTCTTCAGGGGTTTTATACCAAGGTGGCTCATTGGCCTCATCTACATAGCAAATAGTGATGTGTCATTCGCGAACGAAATTGCTCTTTGAGCCGACTCTTTGAAGTGAACGAGGCAAGGCGTGTTTTTCTTTTCTTTCTCTCACCCTTTCTCTCGCACTGTTTTTCCGCTTCACTCCGCATGCGAGCCTTGTGCTTGCGCTGAGCAGAGGGGGGAGGGGCGGTAGTTAAACTCGCAGTAGCACAGGAACAGAGCGGGAGGGCAAGAGAGCCAAGGACAACAACGTCACATCAGAAAGGTACAGTGATGGGAATAACGGCGCTACAAGTAACGGCGTTACTTTTTTCAGTAACGAGTAATCTAACTAATTACTGTTCCTATCGTTACAACGCCGTTACAGTTACTAACAAGAAAATGCGGTCCGTTACTATTTTTCAACAAACAGACGGTTGAAGCTGTGTTCAGCTTAACGCATCTTATATCAGTTGCACGGAAGCAGCTGTAAGTAATCTGGGCGATACAGCTTTAAGCAGCTGCGCGCGCTCCCGCGGACGGTAATCATGATCACTGTCTAGCACAACACCTGGAGCTAAGGGGGCAAAACAATGGCATGAGTGCTGCTGTTTGACTGAGGAAGAATAAAGTAGTCGTGGTAAGCCAATCACACGGCCACTTAAAGACAAAGCAACAAGGTGATATATACCAGTTTTTAAACTGTGTTGATAGGCCATGTAAAACCAGAGTCATGATAAACAATATATACGTGTGTTTTTTCCTCAATAGTTTCGTCACGTTTACTGTCTAAGGACAGCGCTAGCAAGCACGCTCTGCTTATGAGCAAAAAATAAAAAAACAAAACAAAAAATAGGGGAAGTTTTAGGAGTGACGCGGAGAGAGAGAGATAGAGAGATAGATAGAGAGAGAGAGAGAGAGAGGGAGTTTTGAGATGTGAGAGATTAGTGACGTTTAGCGTGTTTGGGGTGTGTAGTTAATGTGTTGTCTGGTGTAGTTAGTGTGTAGTGTTGTGGATAGTTTTGTGTTGTGTGTCAGAACAATGAGGCGACTGTTTTTTTTTTTGGAATGGCACAAATAATTTGTGTGGCATCTTATTGAATGCAGAACAGCTGATTGTTCTGTAAATAGTTTGAAATGGTTATTTAAAAAAATCAATGTAAAAGGTAAATGGATGCAAATAACTTTGTTGTTTGCAAAACTTGTGCATAGGATTTTAAAATTGACAATTTATATTTCCATTTAAAGTTATGAAATATGATTCATTAAACATGTTTGCGATTGTTAAAAAATATAACTTTTTCTTCTCTGATTTTATGTTCTTTGTCTGATTTTAGATCAATTGTGTTAATACAGTATGTCAAAATGAAAACATAACTGTAAATTCAGACACATGAGGTTGTGCTGAAAAGGATGATACCAAACAAGGTAAAGTAAATCGTTTTTAAAGGTGAAATGTGGAGGGAAAATCAAAAGTAGTTAAAAAATGGCCAATTATACCCTGGACCCCAGAGGGTTATATGTTTTTTTTTTGTTTTTTTGTTTTTTTAAGTAATGCAATAGTTACTTTTCAAGTATTTAATTACTTTGAGAATATTGTAACTCAGTTACTAACTCAGTTACTTTTTTGAAGAAGTAACTAGTAACTATAATTAATTACTTTTTCAAAGTAACTTGCCCAACACTGGAAAGGTATAGTAACCATCCACAATTTTCAGTTGTGGATGATAAAGGATTCAGAAAGTTTATTCATGCAGACCTATATGACAGAGAATGTGGATCTTTTTGTTTTGCATATTTTAATCTAGATTTAATTGTGTTGTGGTTTGCAGTGTTTTGTGTTGTTTCACTTTAAAGCTGAAAGTTTAAATAGTTAAAAGTTGAAATGTAAATAGTTGTTCTTTTGTATTATATGATTTATTGATTACATTTTATGTGGAGTGAATAAACAAAAGTATATTTACGGTGGCCCCAAAACACGTGCAAACTCAAAACACAACAGAAGTGCTCCAGGATGCTAGGCACAGTGTTGAGCTTTTGTTACCTACACATGCCAAGAAGTACCAACGACTGGATTTGGTGTGCAACAGGTAAATGAACATTTTTTTTAAATTATTTGACTATATATGAGTGCTTGTGTATAAATACACAAACAATACACATATGCTTTCAATTGTGTAATTTAAGTGATCTAGATATCTCTGTTTTGGAAGTTCAGTTAACGCTAGAAATGTGTTTTGGAGTTTGTAAATGCTTCAGAGTTTTTACATGCTTTTTTGAGTTTGTACAAGCTTTGTCTCCAAGGACCACCATTTATATTTATATGTAAATATATAAATAAATAAAACAACGTTGTTGTTTTTTTAATTACTAATTTCTTTTGTGCATGATTTTATATTGTTGTTGATAATAAATGAATTAAAGCAACAAAACAACCTGAAGAGTCGATTGGGAGCTGAAAGAGCCGGGTTTTTTTTTTTTTAGTGAGGCGAGCCGAAAGATCCGGTTCTCTAAAAAGAGCCGGAATTCTCATCACTAATAGCAAAAGTCACTTTTAAAAAAAACAACTTTTTGCACAGATCACTGTGTCTTTAGGGTCACTGTGTTAAGATGAGTCTCAAGTATCACATCCACATATTTAAGGCTGTGCAAGTTTTCAAAATGACTCCACAGTCACAAGACCTGAAGTGAAACTTATGAAAACGCAAAAAGTACAGCGATGAATATGAAGCTCCACCTCTTATACCTGGTACAGTTCTCAACTGGGAAGAGGACCCTCTTCAAACAATACCGGTACATACAATACCCTCAGTGTATAACCTTAATTTAATATGATATATATAATATTTTTTAACGAGAATTTATAACTCATCAGGCTTCTCATACTAATGTATGCGATTTAAAGCAATTTAAGTAAGCCATCTACTCCGTTTGTACTTGGAGTTTTACCCAAAAGTGACTTTGACTGGCTCTTTTTTCCGCTTCGCTTTGTTGTCAGTTTCATAAATACAAATACAAAAACGAAGAATTCCGGTTTTATATTACTTTTAAATTGTTTTACTAAACAAATGCTACAGCGTAGTTGTACAACACAGCCTTCATTTCTATGGTGTAATTACATAAGAATATACTAAACATACACCGAGTGTGTTTGGACAATTTCTTTCTTTCTTTCTTTTTTATTTTTACAATTATTAAACATTATAGAAACACTTTACTTCACTGTCATGACATTATAACAAGGTTACAATATATTTTTTATCGTTGAACACACCTGCGGCCTGAACAAAGAAAAGTCTTTGAAAGCTACAAAAACGAAAGTAAACTAAATTATGAAGCTTTTTATGGGGCGATGTCCGCCTTTTTGTTTTACCAGCGATTAATATTTCTACTAAAGCTGTTAAAGTATTACTGGAAAGTGTTTCACTTGCCTTGATTAGTCGGACTCATCTTTGCTGCGCGGAAATTCAGTCTGACTGCGTTTCCTTGTTGCTATTATTTAAGAACGAAGTGTCACATGTTCTCTCGCAGTTCTTCCTCTTTCGAAAGTAAAAGCTACACCGTTTTCCTCACAGTGCAGGAAAGGAATAGTTGAACGCATAAGATATGAAACAGAAGGTAAACAAAAAACACTTATTCAGAGGTTTTCTCAAAAATTGAACCACACAATTGCACACTTTCGGAAAGTATGACAAGTACACACTCAGAAAAATTATGGTTCTTAAATGGTTCTTCAGATGTCTTCATGGTTCTTTAAAAAACCATCATACGTCAAAGAACCTTTTTATTTTGTGGATGGTTCTTCAGCTATAACAAATGGTTCTTTAAAGAACAAAAGGTTCTTCATCTTTAGCAATCTAAGTTTGATGGTGTAAATGGCATAAATATTTATTCACTATAATGAGGCTGTGAATTATACTGTGTGTTTTCTTTGTGTGCATGTGTGTGCGAAGGGGGAGGGCGGGATACCTGGCAATTACCCTTTAAGAGAAGATGGTAGGAAACTGAATATTCAAATAAAAGTTAGAAATATTTGCAAACAGTAGACACAATACACACATTCAAATACTGTACTTTAGTTTTAAATTTTAATAAAGCATTACTATTTTCTACTCCAAGGCATTACTTTTGAGATTATTATATATTTTTGAAAATATAGCATAATGATAATACTAGTTACTGTAAACTTTACAAACCACCCAGCAGTATGTAAAGTCAAATTATAAAATACAAGTAAATAACAATTGCAGAACAGAATGTTAGTGTAATGGACACAGACTTCGTTTTGACAAAGCACACTGCTTAGGTAAATGATCTGAGTAGTTGTTCATCACTGAGCAATTTGTTAATATGTGTTTCGAGCCAAATAAATGACAGGGAGAGAGAGAGTGACGTCAGAACACGTCATACTATAACCTCCCGGGAGCGGACGGAGGGGGTCAGTCGTTGAGATGCGCATGCGCAGACGGAGTGTGCGAGCGGCGGGCCTTGACTAGTGATGGGCAGATGAAGCCTCATGAAGCACTGAAGCTTTTCATCCAATTGGTTCACCCCAACGCGAAGCTTCATGAAGCTTCATTTGCTCTAGCAGGACACCTACTGGACGTAAAAATAATAGCTGGCATGAATTTGAAGAGTGTGGCCTTTTGCACACAGCCTGTAAATGTCAACAACAAAAGGAGTGTGTAAAACATGTATATTGTATTGATGGCAGTATACTGTGTATATTTATACTGGCAGTATGGAAAATGATTATTTGGAAATGCTTAAAATGGAAATGATCATTTACTGTGAGGTGAGGTGTGGTTGGGGTGTGGACAGTAGTTGTGCTTTTGTAACGTTGAGGTATGGACAGCTACACACTGAGGCCTCAGTCCTGCCTGTTCACATTTTATTCTGTAAAAACTAAATTTTCACTGCTTTTATGACCTTTTTAGTGGGGAGAACATAGCTAGGATTTAATGATTTAACAAATCTTTTAAATCCTTTGTCCTCCACAATGCTAAATGGCTGGGAGTCCTCAATCACCATGCTGACCAGGTCTTCATCTATTTGAGATTGTTCTCCTGAGGAAAGACAATAAAGACAAAGCACAAATATAAATATCACACACGTAACTTATTACAGCTGTATAATATTGTTATATCATTTAGTAACATTACAGCATGCTATATTATCATTGCATTTGATGGCTCACCTGGTTTTGCTCCACAATCGGTGTTCCCCTTATTCTCATGCATAGCTCTGTAGTGCCTAAGCATGGATGAGGTGTTGCTGTTATATCCCAGCTCCCTGGCACATAGCAAACACTTCACCTTGTACAAAAGTACAGACAGCTTCACATAGGTTTTATTGCACCATCAGTATTATGAAAATACATCTTCTGTAGAAATTTACATACCTTGTTGGGAGATATAAGCTCAAAATGTTCCCACACAGGGGAGGACATCCTCCTCTTCTTAGCTGGCTCCATTCTCTCCTGACTTTCTCTCCTCACTCTCCTAAACCTCCAACCTCTCTCCAAACTGTCTCTAACTCTCACTAACCGCAACTCTCCATCAAACACCCACATTTTGAATGGGGTCTGAGGGTTTTATATCGCTGTCAAAGTTCGAACCGCTTCCTGAACCAGTCACGTGGTACAGCCGGGCAGCGAGGCTTCGGACGTCATCATTTTCAGCTCCTCCCATAAATGAAGCAAGCCTCGATACGCGCTTCGCGGAAACGCCCCCTCCATTACTCGACACACGCTTCGAAGCCTCGATACAGAACGTCACATCACTAGCCTTGACCTTTCGGGAAAAAAAACTCATGGACGGTGACAGCGAAACGGATAGCAGTCTTCAGTACCTGCTGGACTTTGAAGCTGTGGATTCTGGGATTGTTAGAAAAGGTAAAACATTTTCATTAAAACCTTATTACGGTTTTATTTTTGTTACTCGTCATTGTAGCTTGCTGTTAATGTTGTGCTAACAGTAGCGATTAGCTAGATACGTTAGCCGTTGAGGTCAGCGCAATTTAGTATCCAACTGTTTTCCTAACAAAACCACTGTTATAATTAAGTGAAGCTGCTCCCAGCTAATTTGAACCTTTGGCTTCTAAAATATGTGGTTCAATTGCGTGCTGCGTACATAACCCAATGTCAGCTAGACCGAAATTAAAATTTAATATATTATTAAAGTCACTAAAATGGCGCCTGAAGCCTGTTGTGATGTGAGCTCTGTGTCTGCTCTAGAAACTCTGAAATTCTGTAGATCTCAGCCGTACATTAAATACTCACATGAACCTCTACTTTGAATTCTGTATGAGCTGTATAAAATACAGCTATGCATAAGAGTTTTGAATGAATAATTAGATTAGATGACTCTTTATTGTCTAATCTAATTATATACAAATGAATAGAAATGTGACATGAGAAGGTGTGTCTTTGACTGTTCCTGCATAACTTAGTTTCGGACTAGTTGACAAGTTATGCTCCGGTCATTTGATGTTTCCAAGATAGATGTTCTTTTGTAATATAGTTAATTTTTTTGTATATCTCATTTATCCACCATCATACATTAAGCTAAGAAGAGGTCGTTATACTAACAAGAGGTATCAACGCTGGGCCAAAGTTCAGCACATGGTTAAAGTTTGTAATCCAGCCAGGGTGTAAATATCACTCAGCAGCCAGAGCTGAAGCAGGTAGCATCAACACATAAATCTACTCTACCCGGCTTAAATCACAAGAGCACCTCTAACCAAAAAGCTGTAGATTTTTCTTGTTTGCACAAATTAATCCAGATTCACATTAATTGTGTTCACAGCTCCAACAAAATGAGGAAGAGGAGGGGGAGAAACACAATTAGGTTGAATTACAATTGGATGGAAGGCGAGGACAAGGAGAAGGAAGCTTAGGATGAGGAGGAAGAGAAGCAGCAGGAGCATCTTTAGGGCTCCCTATGATGTCATTGAGGTTTGTTTCATTAATATGGTCCTCTCACAAAGAAAGATGACTTGTTTTAGTTCACCTACTTCCTGTATTAAATAGTGATGTGCAAAACGTTGTGAAAAACCATGGAGCAGGCACGTATAGTGCATCTGCAGGTAAATGAACATCAAATCTCTAAGACAGACTGAAATCTGTATATTTATCACCCTTATGATAAAACCCATGTCAGCCATTGGTTTATGGACTTTGTATTTTGAAGCCTCAACACTTTCTTTATTGCTGTTGCTATGTTGGGACCATATTAGGATGAGGGATCAGAATCTGGAGTCATGCACACTATTGTTTCATTTAGTGTGTATCCATAAGATTCGTACAGCAGATCCAAGTTGTGCCTTGAAAACAGGAAAGTCGTCTGCATAGAGGAGAACTGTAATAGCAGGCTTGTACAAAGTGAAGCTTTGTGCTCTCGTTTTACTTCTGTCACCCTGTTTTGATGCAGAATTCACTTGAAATCAGGCAAGAACTGGACTTATTTTTTATAATGTGTTCTTGTGAATTGATTGTGTATCGCATATGTTTGATTTGACTTTCTGCAAGACAACAGTCGTCCACTGGCCAAAAAAGTTTTCCAAATACCTCCACTTGATCTAGCCTGCATTTAGAAAAGAATAGCAAAAAAATCTGCACCTCCTGCTTCAGATGCAATTTGTGTTTCTGTGTTCAGAGGCAGCGGCGAGAGGGGAGATCTCGGCTCATCCAGCTGGAGAGCCTGACCAGGAGGAGTGGAACATTAACTCAGCTCTTCCAGGGCACCTGGGCAGACTCGGCTGTTGGCATCGGCGAGGGATGACGTGAACGCCAAACTGGAGTCCATCACAGGTCAACTGCAGGTATGCGAGTCAGACCTTCTGAGGAGGGTTTCACTTTTCTCTTCTTTATAATTGACTCTTTTCTCTCTCTTTCAGCTCCTTGTCTCAGAGTGGGAGGGATTTGAAGCACAAAGGGAGGAACTTGTCGTTTGTTTGGCTGATATGGATGTCCGCCTGAGTGAGGTTGACCAGCTGACAGGAAACGCCAGTGAAAAACTGAAACAACTGCAGGTGTGGGTTTGTTTTGATATGACATATACAGGGAGTGCAGAATTATTAGGCAAGTTGTATTTTTGAGGAATAATTTTATTATTGAACAACAACCATGTTCTCAATGAACCCAAAAAACTCATTAATATCAAAGCTGAATGTTTTTGGAAGTAGTTTTAGTTTGTTTTTAGTTTTAGCTGTTTTAGGGGGATATCTGTGTGTGCAGGTGACTATTACTGTGCATAATTATTAGGCAACTTAACAAAAAACAAATATATACCCATTTCAATTATTTATTTTTACCAGTGACACCAATATAACATCTCCACATTCACAAATATACATTTCTGACATTCAAAAACAAAACAAAAACAAATCAGCGACCAATATAGCCACCTTTCTTTGCAAGGACACTCAAAAGCCTGCCATCCATGGATTCTGTCAGTGTTTTGATCTGTTCACCATCAACATTGCGTGCAGCAGCAACCACAGCCTCCCAGGCACTGTTCAGAGAGGTGTACTGTTTTCCCTCCTTGTAAATCTCACATTTGATGATGGACCACAGGTTCTCAATGGGGTTCAGATCAGGTGAACAAGGAGGCCATGTCATTAGTTTTCCTTCTTTTATACCCTTTCTTGCCAGCCACGCTGTGGAGTACTTGGACGCGTGTGATGGAGCATTGTCCTGCATGAAAATCATGTTTTTCTTGAAGGATGCAGACTTCTTCCTGTACCACTGCTTGAAGAAGGTGTCTTCCAGAAACTGGCAGTAGGACTGGGAGTTGAGCTTGACTCCATCCTCAACCCGAAAAGGCCCCACAAGCTCCTCTTTGATGATACCAGCCCAAACCAGTACTCCACCTCCACCTTGCTGGCGTCTGAGTCGGACTGGAGCTCTCTGCCCTTTACCAATCCAGCCACGGGCCCATCCATCTGGCCCATCAAGACTCACTCTCATTTCATCAGTCCATAAAACCTTAGTCAGTCTTGAGATATTTCTTGGCCCAGTCTTGACGTTTCAGCTTGTGTGTCTTGTTCAGTGGTGGTCGTCTTTCAGCCTTTCTTACCTTGGCCATGTCTCTGAGTATTGCACACCTTGTGCTTTTGGGCACTCCAGTGATGTTGCAGCTCTGAAATATGGCCAAACTGGTGGCAAGTGGCATCTTGGCAGCTGCACGCTTGACTTTTCTCAGTTCATGGGCAGTTATTTGGCGCCTTGGTTTTTCCACACGCTTCTTTCGACCCTGTTGACTATTTTGAATGAAACGCTTGATTGTTCGATGATCACGCTTCAGAAGCTTTGCAATTTTGAGACTGCTGCATCCCTCTGCAAGATATCTCACTATTTTTGACTTTTCTGAGCCTGTCAAGTCCTTCTTTTGACCCATTTTGCCAAAGGAAAGGACGTTGCCTAATAATTATGCACACCTGATATAGGGTGTTGATGTCATTAGACCACACCCCTTCTCATTACAGAGATGCACATGACCTAATATGCTTAATTGGTAGTTGGCTTTCGAGCCTATACAGCTTGGAGTAAGACAACATGTATGAAGAGGATGAAGTGGACAAAATACTCATTTGCCTAATAATTCTGCACTCCCTGTATTTGATATGAAACATACGTCAGAGACATTATCCTAAACTGGACTAACAAAGGACCATGAGTACAACATGAAACGTACATTACATGGTGTAATGCTAAAGTTCATTGATCATTTTAATCATAAACTTGTTGAAATATTGTTACTGAACATGCAAACATCTGCTGATGAAAATGTGTTGATTTATTGGTCTGTTATGAAGCTATTGCTATTTCTAATGTGTTTTATCACTTTCTGATGTTTTATTAATTAAACAATACATGTATTGTTGTGTTATCTGTAGCTATAGTATTTATATATATTTATTTATAGTATAGCAAATATATTTAATTATTACTGTTTAAAACACTAATATGTGACATGTATTAGTAGTGATGTTGTGCTGAGGGTTAAAATGCCTTTTTGTCTTTTGGTATACTACAAAATGACAATAAACCATTAATATATGTCTATGCTGTGCTCGTATTTATTTTACCCTACTCAAATTCAATTTATGATGCATTTTATTTTGAAAGATTTAAAATGGTTCTTTAAAGAACCACTCAAAAAAGGTTCTTTAAAATGGTTCTTTTAAAGAACCATTTGAAGGACCTTTTTAAAAATGGTTCTTTAAAGAACCATTTTTAAAAAGGTTCTTTGAAAAACCATTAAAGGTGCCCCAAAGAACCATTTCTTGATGGTTCTGTGGGGCACCTTTAAAGGTTCTTCAATGAACCACTGAAAGAAATGGTTCTTCAAAGAACCATTGTTTGAAAGGTTCTTTGTGGCACCAAAAAAGGTTCTTCTATGGCATCAGTCTAAAGAACCACTTTTGGTTCCAGTTGGCACCTTTATTTTTCTGAGTGCACACACTCAGCATTTTATGCACATTAAAAGTGTCTTACTTCCCACATTTAGCCTTTTCATTACACCCTATGAGCAATCAAGTTTTTTTTAGTTTTAATTTATTAATTTATTTATCTTTAGTTCAGTGTAGTTGGGTTTATTTCCAGATTGGGGTTTCCTCGTTATTATTTTATGTTTTAGTTTAGCTTCTTATTAGACTGAGAGTTGTGTTTCTGTTTTATATTAGTATGGCAGAGGCAAGATTAAAGTTCAGAATAAACACAACAGAAGCACATCGTTTTGTCAAAGAAGGTATCTCACAGTCATGTTTCATATGCCAGAATTCCTTTCTTGAAATTACAAATTCGACCAAGCTGACAAAGTTATTTCCAACAATATTTCCTTTGAGTTTTCATTTGATCTTGTGAGTTTTGTACAGAATGGCATAAAATCATAATTTTAGCTGTAGCTACCCATATTAACTATGAGACTATCATGTGTCCAAATGACAGTTTTCTCTGAGGGTTAGAAATATGGAAATGGAAAACTTGGAGAATGGAAAATTATATTATGGCAATTTACTTATTAGAATTTTATATTTAATTCATTGAAACTAATCAGAAAGGTCAGGAAGGTCATTAAAAATCTTGGAAGTTAATTCTGCAGTTACAGAAGGTCAAAATAAATATTTGACCTGTCAGCTGTAAATGAAAGATCATGAGGTCAGTACGTTGTCTGCTGTTGGATGAACACAGAACACTGAAAGAGGAACAAACCAAATCATGCATTTCAGTCATGAACATATAAGTTCAAGCAATGGTTTCATGGCACTACATGCTTTTATAGAGTAATTCAGCACCATATAAATAATAATCATTAATGCAAACTCCTTGTGGTGCCAACTATGGCCGAAAAAATACAAACGTCACTCATTTTCCTACATGAAAATAGTCATGGAGTTAGTGTTGGAGTGATGGTGTTCCTTACTTCAAAAAATATAGAAATATTGCACACTTAGTAGAATAATTAAATTATAAATATAAACACAACAGCCACTTTATATACCTGTTAAACCACTCATTAAAACAATGACTGATTATCAGCCAATCCAATGGCAGCCACTCATTACATTTAGGCACATAGACAGGTCAAAACAACCTGCTGAAGTTCAAAATGTGAAAATATCCATTGATATTATAGGAAGGAAACAGTAACTCAAAAAAATCAGTAATTATAACCAAGGTGTGTAGAAAAGTATTCCAAATCTTTGAATGCACAACATGTCAAGCAGCTGTTATGGCCGGTCTAGGGGTGGGGTGTTCAGAGTAAATGCTTAAGTGTATATTCGTCTTATAGTAGTCTAAGCAAAGCCCATTCCCTAGTCTGTTCACACGATGGGGTAGCTAGCGAGGTTGGTGATGCCGCAGACATTGCCACGGTTATGTGCCATCAAGATGTATCCCTTGTTGCCCCATTCCTCACCCCAGCTGTGAAGAAAAGACAAAAGATGGACTTGGAAATGACGGAGAAAATGAAATATCACCAGGAGTCAAACAGCATTTCAGCTTATCATTTTGACAGATGACATGAAAACAACAACCAACCAACACTTAATTTTAGTGGACATTTGAGCCACCTGATGCCATTCAGACAAGTGACATGTCCCACCTGTTCTTTACAATCCAGTACTTCTTCCCCTTGGTGTTCACTCCATAGCCTACTGCCAGTACGGCATGATTGACGTCATCTTTGTTACAGTTGGGATCGTAGTAAACACCTGGGTTCACAACAGAGAGAGAGAGAGAAAAAAAGAGTGAGCTGCATTAGTGAACAGTGCATAAACTATGTACCTCGCACACTTTTTAATGTTGAATATAACCAGAAAGTTGTTGATGTGTTATTATGTTTAATTGTTTTACTAGCTTATACAGACCATTATAACTAAATTTTACTGCTGCCTAATTTAAAGTTTATTGCTCAAAATGAAGGTGTGAACTCCATGTTTAGTTTATTTAATTCATATTTAATTAAGAAACCCTGACTAAACAGGCCCTTAAATTCTAGGATTTTATTCCACACACTTTCCTTCCCTTATATGAAGTAGGTGCAGGTAACAATTTCATTTGACCAGACATATGAGAAGTTCATATGTTCATATACCATGCTTGTAGAACTGGAAGCTGCTCTGTTGTGCATCGATGCCCACAGACACTGGACCAACTTTGTAGAGTGCAACAGCCAGTGCGCGCTCATTACCCACTGGGATCTCCTTGTAGCCTTTGCACTGGGCTGCCATGCCTGATGCATTGTAGCGGCAGGTCTGATCCTGCAGGCAAGACAAAGGAGGAGAAAATGCTAAAAGCGTTTGTTGCCGATTTTAAAAGTGTCAATTCTTGATATTTAAGATGCTACTTTTCATGTCCTTACCTCACAGTATAATCATATTTAGGTAGAATATCGAATTTTAATCCAATGGTTATTACTGATTAACCGACAATAAAAGAAAGTTAATAATTGCTGTATAAAATCAATAGTCAAAATACTTGCTATGCAAGGTTTTAGTACCTTGTGACTCTTTTGTCACATGTTATATCACATGATGTGTTTGGTGCAATTCCAACTAGCCAAACAATAGAGAGACGGCAGATTTTTATCATTACCGAGCAGATGTACTTCCTTCTCATATTACCAAATGACTAAAGAGGAAACTATGCTCACTCTGTGGGAGAGTTTCCACTTCATCATTTCTGCTGAATCACCTCCCTCTGGTAAGATGTTTGCAGCTACTTTACTGTCAAAATGAAATATTTTCTTCCTCGTTGCATGTTGTTGGTGAAGCGTGTGAAGGGGACAAACGTGACACCCTCACAGCCAAGTGAGAACCTCTTCACCATCTATGCATCTGCAGCTAACAGCTGATTACTGGGTATTATTTATAACAACTAGGTTAAAAGACTTTTTATGCAAAGCTTCTTTGTAAGAGTGCGTTACCAGAACAACTTCGAGCTTATCTTAAGTACTGGAAGAGGTGGGGCAATCACTCATTTAAAAAACAACAAACACCAACTAAATTATACTTGTTTATTACTTTAAAAACCCCCGCTTGACTGCTTTGGACCATCTTGCTTTTATGTGTTCAAGCACCCAGTGATATTAAAATATAAGTGCTTAGTTTATATAGGATGTGGCACTCACTACATGAAACCAACTGAAGTGAAAGGCTCAGATTAATAAGCTACTTCAAGTTTAGTTGTGTGTTTGGCAGAGTGGGTTGCTCACCTGTCCAACATATGGGTAGGCCGCTTCAGAGTCAATACCTCCATTTTCATTCACATACTGGAAGGCATTGGTCATGTAGCCTCCTCCACAGCCGTCGTTCTCTGTAACACAGTCCACCAGGTTCTGAGGACTGAGGTCAACGAGTTGCTAAAACCGTTTGTTGCCGATTTTAAAAGTGTCAATTCTTGATATTAAAGATTTTCAATTTCTACTGTGTGTCAGTACACTGACACACAGTGGCGCTAATGAATGAATACATGCTAGGTATTAAGTGAAATATTGGGTTATTATTAGTCAAAAGATTTAGGAATTGCTACTGGAGCTCATGGGCATTAACTAATAAATACACACACACACAACACAAAATGCTTTTGCAGGTACCATGTATTTAACCAAAACCAAAGGAAAATAACAAGGAAAGAAAAGGGAAAACTTCAATAAGCACTCCAGCTGCAGCGGTGCAATTAATCAAACATACCCAATTGGGGTGTATAAAGACAATTAAATAATCCTATACCTTTTATCAAGCAATATAGATTCTCAAATCAACAAAAAATGTTCCCCTATAAATAACACACATCAACATCAAAAACACTGATCCACTCTGAAAGGGAGAAAGTCCATGGATTTTATCTATGAATTTTATTTATGCAGTGTGCATTAGAGATATCCAAGCACTATTGTCCATAAACGGGGGAATGGTGTGTATGAATGTGGAAATCAGTGTGATTGGATAATCTTTGATAACTTCCTACCAGACCAGTGGAAGTGGAAGCTTCAATGCAGAACGACTTCTGCTCCTTGCCGTTCATTGGCTGGCCATCCTTTTTTTTTTTTTTTTTTATCCTTTTTTAAACCCAAAAAGGGTCACCTGGCCTGCATCAAATAAACATGGCCAATAAGAAATCACAAGAATATGAAAATATCAGCCAGTTGAGCTAAATACATTAAGTTATTCTTGTTCCTGTGTACACAATTTATAGATAGATAAATAATTAAATAAACAGTATATTTTATCAATAAGAATTTAACAAAAAATAGTTCAACTGCTATATACAGATTGTATAGCTTCAAAACATTTGTTATCCAACAAATATTAGTCAACTCAAAACAATCCAATTAGCGTCAGCTGCTAGCACCACAACAGTCCAAAGTTCAAACTCACCAATTCCGTTCTGTTTGGTGTATGACAACACTATGCGGCTCTTGCTCACAGTAGTCGGTGTCTAAGTCACATAAAGTTATAGTGGTTGTTAAAATAATGCATTAGAACGGGAAAGCAAGTGTTTGCCAATACGAACCTCCAGTAACAGCTCTGTCAACTGGCTTGCCTCCACGCATCTGACCGGAGGAAGCCGGGACATGCTTTTGAGCAAAAAATTAAAAAACAAAACAAAAAACAAAACAAAAACAAAAACGCCCTTTTGTGTTGGTGGAAAAATGTGCCATGTCGACCAATCAAAAAATGATATGGCAACATGACATTTGGTTGTTTAGGAGAAGTTTTGAGAGAGGGAGAGGGGGGGGAGGGGGGGGAGAGAGGGAGAGACAGCAGAAAAACAGAGAGAGTGAGTACATACATATTGAATGCAGAACACCTGATTGTTATATAAATAGTTTGAAATTGTTATAAAAAAAAGAGGGTAAAATGTAAATAGCTGCAAATAACTTTGTTGTTTGAAAAGATTTGTGCATATAACATTAAAATTGACAATTTATATTTGCATTTAAAGTTATGAAATATGATTCAATAAACATGTTTGCGATTGTTAAAAAATATAACTTTTTCTGCTCGGATTTTATGTTTTTTGTCTGATTTAGATCATTTTTATGTCAAAATGAAAGCATAACTGTAAATTCAGAAACGTGAGGTTGTGCTGAAAAGAATGATACCAAACAAGGCAAAGTGCATAGTTTTTAAAGGTTAAATGTAGAGGTAAAATCAAAAGTGGTTAAAAAAGGCCAATTATACACTGGAGCCCAGAGGGTTAAACATTTTTTTTAAAAGTAACGCAATAGTTATTTTTCAAGTAATTAATTACTTTTAGAATCTTGTAACTCAGTTACTAACTCAGTTACTCTTTTGAAGAAGTAACTAGTAACTATAATTAATTACTTTTTCAAAGTAACTTGCCCGACACTGATTTTAATCCAATGGTTATTACTGATTAACCGACAATAAAAACAAATTAATAATTGTAGTATAAATTAATAATCAAAATACTTGCTATGCAAGTTTTGGTACCTTGTGACTCTTCTGTCACAAGATTCACAAGGTACCACTGATTACTGGGTATTATTTATAACAACTAGGTTTTTGTGAAAAGTCTGCAAAGCTTCTTTGTAAGAGTGCCTTCACAGAACACACTTCTAGCTTATCTTAAGTACTGGAAGTACTGGAAGATAATTTAAAAAAGAACAAACACCAACTAAATTATACTTATTTATTACTTGGAAAAAAAAACTTGCCTGACTGTTTTGGTCCATCTTGCCTTTATGTGTTCAAGCACCCAGTGATATTAAAATATAAGTGCTTAGTTTATAGAGGATGTGGCACTCACGACATGAAACGAACTGAAGTGAAAGGCTCAGATTAATAAGCTACTTCAAGTTTAGTTGTGTGTTTGGCAGAGTGGGTTGCTCACCTGTCCAACATATGGGTAGGCCGCTTCAGAGTCAATACCTCCATTTTCCTTCACATACTGGAAGGCATTGGTCATGTAGCCTCCTCCACAGCCGTCGTTCTCTGTAACACAGTCCACCAGGTTCTGAGGACTGAGGTCAACGAGCTGCCCGGTCTGCTTGGCCAACTGCCCCTCAAGGGCCCCGGCAGAGCTAAAGGCCCAGCAGGAGCCACAGGAGCCCTGTCAGGGGTCAAAGAAAGACTGGTGAGTAAGAGGTTTAGTTTGATATGTACATACCACTGTGACTGGACTGTTGCTGACAACAGTAAGAGGAAACTAAGCCGACATGGAAGCTATAATCAGCAGAAATGTAAGAAACCCAGACCAGACCAGAGTTGGTAGGAAACAGGAATAAATGTGCACATTGTAAGGAAATATAAACCCAGCTGTTCTGATAGGCATTATTTGTTAAGCAAACCATTTGCAGAGAGCCTGTTTTTTTCATCAAGATTTATCATATTAAAGAGAATCAAGTTAAACAGATTAAATCAACATCACAGCAAATGCTGTGTCTTCTCCTGTCTGTCCACCGGGAGGCAGACTGTGACCACATTGACAATGAAAGAAAGCCATTTCTGTTTGCTGATCGAAATTCTGTAACTGCTGTGAATTTGGGTTGTAAATAGAATCAGCTGCTGGGCAGTTTGTGGTGTTCAGTAATGTCGAAACAGTGTTCATGACACACAGTGAGAAATGGGCTTTTTTACAGGTCTGGACTGACACATCCAGCGCTAATGAATCACTGACACCGCCATCGTGTTTGGCTTTCACCCAGGAAACAGGGACTTGCTGTAATATAGATGAACGTTTATGTTGAATTTAAATGAAAAGGTTATTCTTGTTAACATGTGTTGGGTGTAACTAATGCTTCTGTGCCTGAAAAGGAACAGATCCCTTTCCCTGCATGTTATGAACAACCTCCCTGGAGGAGTGCATGATGTAATAACACTAGATTAATGCTTATAGCTCTGAAACACTTACATGTAAACATACATTTGGTTTTAAAGTGTGTCTCATTCCCTAATCAGACGAACATTTATTAGCTTATTATTTTCTTTTTTTGGCCTTCATTTTGAAATATCTGAGTCTTCACACCTCTAATGCTCCACCTCACTCTGCTGCTTAGAGATGCCCCAATTAAAAACGTTGTAAATCTTAAATCAGATCGCTGAATGTTGTTTGTGGCTTTGAGCTCTGCGATAACAGAAATTTGCCTGAACTGAAGAAAACATCAGAAACAGAATTCAGTCATCATAAAATGAGCTCAGGATGAAGCAGCAGAGCTGTTACTATGCAGAGACTGCAACCAGTCTGCTGCATAATTCATGAACCAAAGGAACCAAAGCAAGAGCTAAAAAAAAAAAAAAAAAAAAATCCTGTTTATGGCTGTGTGTTCAAATACATCCGCCAGGGGGAGACAACGTAACACACAATCCCTCAAAGAATGTATGTTTTACTAATTTATATTATCTGGCCTGTGAATGGCCTGTATTTGTATAGCGCTTTACTAGTTCCTAAGGACCCTAAAGCGCTTTACACATTCAGTCATCCAAACTGTTGAAATACATTCATACAAATATAGTCACCAATTCCACCAGATGAATGTTGTTTACATAAATGTTTTTTTTAATTTGCTCTTAACAACCAATTACATCTAATAATGAAGGCCTTTGTTACCAAGTCAATTAACCATGAGAACAGCCTGTTACTTTTAGTGTTGATCTGAGCATTAAGTGGGACTGGTTACGTCTTTAAATGTTTAAATAAATGCTGCAAAGATTCAAGCTTTTTTCCAAGTTTTTCTGAATCTTTTTTTTGAGTTTACAGTAAAAAAAAAAAAAAAACTTCACAAATTGTGAAGTCAGTCTTTTCAATTTTACACAGGTGGTTGGATGTTACACTCTGGAAATGGAAGGAAGGTGAGTGTTATTAACCATGTGGTCCACGGACACGCTGCACCTCCACCTCCATGACAATTTTAAGCTGACATAGCAAAAAGCTGCAGCCACGCTGAGTCTCTATTTCAGCCCACACTGAAAGTTCGGACTTCAAAGTTTTTAAATTTTAATTACAGGCCAGTAAATCCAGAGTTATAATAATATATATAAGCCATGCTTTTTCTAAATACTGTCGTCACATTTTTGTGTGTGTGTTTTAAGCGTTTTCTAAGGACAGCGTGAAAACAGTAAAGAAAGGAAAAAAAGCCACCTCTTTCCTATCGGTAGAAAAATGTACCATGTGGACGAATTAAAAAAAAGTCAACATGTGGGATTTGGTTGTTTAGGAAGAGGGAAAAGTTTTGGGAGTGACAGTGACAGTAATGGCAGCGAGACAGAGCGAGTGAGAGAGAGAGCGAGAGAGAGAGTTTTTAGATGTGGGAGATTTGTGACGTGTGGAGTGTATACTTAGTGTGTTGTGTTGACTTGTGTAGCTGTTCTGTTGTGTAGTCGTTTTGTTTTGTGTGTCAGTGAGGGCACTAATGAATGTCACAAAGGCACATTTGAAAGGTAAACACTGTCACTAAGTAGAAAACCAGCGGAGTGATACACCTCCTGTTGTCAGGCCTGCAGGTTTATCCCTGTGCCGTTCTCCTCTGTCTTTTGGTGGACAAACTTTTTTTTTTACTGGCACACATCATTTGTGGGGCATCTTATTGCGAAACCTGATTGTTCTCTCATTTTAGTTTTAGTAATATTTTTAAATGGTTGTAGAAAATGAAAAAACAAAACAAACAGCAGGTGTATTGTCTGCATTTTTAGATAAATAGTTGTATATGTTTAGAAAATGTACATTTTATATTTGCATTTCAAGTTATAAAAATTTACTCAAAATGTCTGGTTTTTTTTTACAGTAAAAAATACTACTAGGATTTTAAGTTCTTTGTGTGATTTCAGATCAGTAATAGTACTATTAATAGTAATTGTAGTACAAATGCAGTATGTCAGTGAAAAAAACAACAAAATTCAGTTGAGCTGAAAAGAATGATACCAAACAAGGCAAGGGGAAAAAAATAAAATGAAACAAACGTAAACTCAAAAGGAGCCAAAAATGGCCGGTTGTATTTCAGGCCTCAGTGGGTTAATCCAACAAATGATGAAAAATTAGGTTTAAATTTTTGTTCATGACAGTGCATTTCTGACATTTTGTGTAATTTAAGCATCTAACAATGTGATTGTTTTCTAACAAAAAACAGTGTGAAACTTAAATTAGACTTGTGTTTGTAAATGAACCGCCCCATGTTGTGTAGCTTTCTGGATTGGGCTACATATTATTTAATATACAGGCTATACAGTACATAACATCAAAACTCACATGTTTTATGTAACTAAAGTGTGTAATTATGTGGGCTACAGACAATAATTAAGTTATAGACTATATTTATACGAAAAACGTGTATACTTAGTGCATTTGAATCATTTTAACCATATGTAACCACCTGCATATGTGGGGGGTTGATTTCTTTGCCACCCTAAGAAAATTTCTCTAGATCCGCCCCTGCTCACGGGCACACGGGGAATAAACTCAAAAAGCACAGCTTTATTGCTGGAAAACAGATCACAAATAATACAATATTAAACTGGGAAAATCTAAATGTAAGGTACACCAGGAAACACAAGGAGAACCACACACAGCATATGAGAGATCTCAACACTAACACAGAGAAACACAGGGCTTAAATACACTGGGAAATAATGAGGGGAATGAGACACAGAAGGGGAGCACAGCTGAGAGAAATTGGACATAACCAGACCCAAAGGAAGCGAAACTCAGTACATTCACGTAGGACACAGACCTTCAAAGTAAAACAGGAAATGTAACAGACACAGACTTGACTAGGGGAGACAGCACTAAGAAACACAGAAAACAACAACAAGGAGACATGGAGGGCAGCTACTAAATACTTAGAAAACTAAAGAGAATACAAGAAAGCCAAACTAAGACACTAGACTAAAGAATAAACTGGGGCAACAAAGAGAAGTAAGATAAAAATACAAAAATTTAGAGACACAAGAAACTCAAAACACTGGGTCACCGACCCAGCACCGTGACAAACAGGGGAACTGTTGTGTCCCTCCCACCTGTTCTTTTCAAAATGTTTAGTGTAGCTGAAATACTGTTCAATCCCACTGTTGTAAGTAGAAATTAATAAGATCCATACAAAAAGCTTTAAACTGGAAAGGCTGTGGGAAATATCTGACTGAGTCTAACTTTCCCCAGCTTGACTCGACCCACCATGCTTTATTGTGCCATTCTTGTCCATGTGTTAGACTTACTACAGTCCAGCTCTGAGGTCTTTACACTGCCTGCCTGTCCGTCAGAGGATAGACTTTAAAGTTCTGATGCTGGTCTATAAAGCTCTGAATGGTTTAGTACCAAAATACATCAGTGACCTCCTGACCCACTATGAACCTTCCGGATCCCTCAGGTCATCTGGATCGTTTTTTTTTTTTATCAGTTCCCAGAGTCAGAACCAGCCACGGAGAAGCTGCATTCAGCTTTTATGCTCCATATATGTGGAACAAACTCCCAGAAAGCCTCAGATCAGCTGAAATTTGCTTAGTTTACTTAAATCCAGGTTGAAGACTCACCTATTCTCAGCTGCATTTGAGTAAAACACCAAATCCACACTTTTAAGCTTAAATTTCAAAGCTTACATTTTAACTACTGATTTCATCTGCTGTTCTGATTTTATCTACTGTTTTTTTTAAATCAATTTTAAATCATGCTTTTTATTCGTTTTTGTTTTTTAATGTCTCTGTAAACCACTTTGAATCACCTTGTGGTTGAATTGTGCTATATAAATAAACTTGCCTTGCTAATGAATGTGGCTAACCAACCAAAGGCTTTAAAAAAAGATATACAAAACTTTAAACGTCAATCATGGTGGGACATTTTGTATCAACAACTAAAGAAAATCCCTTTGAATACCTCATGTGAAAATTGTTTGTTGTGATGTTGCACTAAAAAAATTAAAAATGACTCATTTGTAACCCAACACTGCAGTCTGTTGACTTTATTCTGACCTTGTTCAAGGTGTTAGCAGGAAAGATATGTGGGTTTTAAGGACCAACTCCAGCACCAGTAGCTGCTCTGAAATCTGATTTATTTTTTATTTGATCCAAAAACAAGAAAACACCCTCACGAAACCAACTCTTCTTTTTAAACGTCCTTTTTGTTTAACAAAAATGCTGTATAACATGCACAATTCAGTACCTGATCAGTTAAAACCCTCAACCTCCCAGGCATATTTACATAAATACATATCCCCCCCTTTGTCAGGTCTGTGATGGCAGACTGTGTGGAGAGTGGACAGAGTGTGGACCCAAATGCAGACTAAAGACACGGTACTGGACTGCAGTCAAAAATGAAAGTGAGCTTTTTATTTTTGACTGCACAAAATACAACCAAAGCAAAAGGGAGACTAAGATTAAACCAACGAAAACTAAACACAAGGTACCTGGAACAAGGAAACCTGAGACCTGAAACATGACGGATGATGAACATGACAAGGATCTGACGAGGGACAAAGGGAGACTCACATAATAAAGATACACAAAGGCAAACGAGAGGGAACAAAAGGGAACTAACTCAAAGTAATTAAGAACCAGAAATCTAAATGATTAAACCGGGAAACTAAATAATACCAGAAAAGGACTAAGAAACATAAATCGCTACCATCGTAAGAAAACAAGGCCAGAAGTCCAAAAACATAAATGCTCAGTAACAGACCTATCACCATAACATCTATAAATTTACATATTATAATTCCGTGTCCATTATTTTGTGAATAAGGAACCAGATTTTCGGACAATGTTTTATTTTTATATTGAGTCAGGTTACATAATATCAGTATCAACAACAAAGCAGCAGTCAAAAAATATACAATTGTCAGGCGCTAAACATCCGGTAAAGTCACAGCTTTTTACAATAGATATAAACATATTTTTAATGAAACCTTGTAGCCTTGGACAGACGTCTGTACTTCTGGTTACCCCTGATTTAGTAGTTAATAATAGCCACAGTGTTGGAGTGTAATGGAATACATGTACCGCCGTTACGTATTTAAAATACAAAATACGAGTAACTGTATTCCGTTACAATTACCGTTTAAAAAGGTAGTATTCAGAATACAGTTACTTTGTTGAAATGAATGGATTACACTGCGGTATTTTTCTGTTTCATATGTTAGGCTATGCCATCTCTATTTTTGGGAATTCCACGCCGGTGGAATGTGTCTGTGAGCGCGAGGAGGGAGAAAAAGAGGTGAAAAGTACGAGATTCACCGACCAGAAACGGGAGCTGGAAGCATCTAAATATAATAATAACCATTGCAGCCAAAAAGAATGCCTGAGGAGCCCATTTGTAAGTACGCTATTAAGACTCGACTGTACACTGTGTTTGTGTTTTCCTCCGAAACAGTAAGTTCCATTGGAGCAGCCTTTCAACGCCTCTCTCTGTCTCTCGCTAGCAAAGTTGACCCAGACAACAAAGTAAAGCTAGTTTTCAGCTATGAGCCGACACGGAACCCACCGTATTAGCCAGAGGACCCTTTTTTACGGTTCGGAGCCACAGAGCTGTTTTATATACGCGCAGAATTGTTTTCTATACGACATACATGTCCATCCTACTGATACTCATTTTATATTAAAATGTAAAAATCCTGTTGGTTTTGGTATGGTGAATAACCTTCAGTAATAGTAATAAATCACTAGCAATAGTACATTCATGTAGTTGTAAAAAGCATGATAATATATTAAGTAATCCAAAGTATTCAAAATACGTTACTCTCATTGAGTAACGTAAAAGAATACGTTACAAAATACATTTTCATGTATTCTGTAATTCGTAGTGGAATACATTTTAAAAGTAACCTTCCCAACACTGGATAACCACAGTAAACATTGGGGATAAATATTTCTCACTAACTTATAAAAATGAAATCTTTTAATGAAATTGCTGAATCTTGACTTTTAAGGAGACTTTTTCGGAAAGCAGCTTGAGCTTTGAGAAGAGGGTCAGAAGAAAAAAAACATACAAAAAAGACTCTTAAACAAGCACTCACACACAGAGATAGAAACATTAGCATTTCCACAATGTCACAAGCCAAAGAAAATATAATGCTTCCTCCTCAAGATATCATTTCTCAAGAGAAGTACCAAAAGGCATTAGTTTGAAGCTGTAGTTTTTGAAGATAAAAAAAACTACAGCTTCGAGGTGATCATATAAAAAAGGGTCATCATATATGAATTTTTTATTTTTTTTTGCAAGAATTTAATTTCAGTGCACACTGTAGTTACATGACGGGGTAGCAGGGATACAAAGCGATGCCACACTGGTTGCCTGTGTTGCGTGCCATCCGGATGTATCCCTGATCTCCGAAGGTTGTTCCCCAGCTGGAGAGTAAAAAAAAAAAAAAAAAAAAATCATTATGAAATAATAGCTCATCGGTGAAATTGAACTGTTTTTAAAACTCCACATGTCATTCAGCAGCTGGTTGCTTTGTTTTAATCTATGAATAAACATTAACAAAGCTGTCTTTCTTCTTCTTCTTCTTCTTCTTTACATTTAACTAGGTGCAGTGCATGGTTAATTATTAATACGGATAGGAAACTTATATACATGGGTATGTTCAAACTTTTGATTGGCTGTATTCTTTTGAAGTCTTGATGTTTCCATGGAATAACTAATGTTTGATTAAACTTTAATTTAATGATGGAGGCCAACTGGTATATCGCAGCCCAACAGTCTGGAGAGTTATTGCTTAAGTTTAAAAATATATATAATTTAAAGAAATCCACTTTAGTCCTGTCAGCAAAAACTGAAAGTCTGAACAGAATGTAACAATCAGTCTTTGCATGTTAATGATATGTACTTTCCTAAAAAGCGCTGACTTCTCTCTTTCATTTCCTGTTTGTCTTGTAGAGTCCTCCCAGAATGCACCACATAAGTGAACAGATAGTGGAAGACAATAGAAGCCCTGTCTATAAAATCACTTTGTATATATAACCCAGATTCCAAAGAAATCAGTGGAGTGAAAATGTCTCACCTGTTCTTTACGAGCCAGTAGTCTTGTCCATTCAGAGTACCGTAGCCCACTGCCAACACACCGTGATTCACCTCTTGTGTGCATGATGGGTCATTATACACTCCTGAAATGATAAGAAGAATTACCAATCTCATTGTAACATTCCAAAAAGCTAAAAACAATAATTTCCAAGAAAGTTTTATTAATTCAAGCTTTTCTCGAAACATCTTCATTCCTCCAAACTTCTCAAAACTATTTTTCCATATTAATAGACAAGAGTACACTTGACACCTGACGAAGTGTATCTTACCACTTCTATAGAAACTAAATCTGGGCCGCCTAGCATCAATTGCCACTGAAATGGGTCCAATGGTAGCAAGACCCTGCTTCAGAGCGTTCTCGTCCCCTTCAGGCAGAAACTGGTAACTGGAGCAGTTGGCAGCACGGGTTGCTGGGTTGTAGTGGCACTGATCATCCTGAAGTTAAAGGACAAAATGTTAAAGGATCTGATGCAGTCAGGAAAAAAAATTAAAAAATAAAAATCTTAAATTATTCTTGTTTATTAAAAACATACAAGGCAGGCCTTAGACAGAACTGAACAAACTGGGAGATGGGACCTCATACCACTAGAAGTGACACCAACCATCAGAGCAGTCCTTGAGCTTGCTCTACTTGCCCATTCTAATGTGACATTTTACATATGAATGATACTTTGGCAAAGTTGTGGATTATTTTGGATTATGAGCTGCAGTTTTTTTTTTTAAACCACCCCTTTAGTCACCAGACACTGGAAAACAGGCTCTCCCTTGACTGAACTGCACCTCACTCATAAAAGAGAAAGTCAGTGGTTTCATAATTTGTACTTCAGGACAAAACTAAACCTAAAGATTTTTTCAAAATACACACATATTGTCATGTCCATATTGAATATTTTTGGTCACTATGCTTATAGAATATTTAACATCAAAAAGTTGCTTTTTCAAATATCTTTTTCTAAAATTAAAAACATCGCCACCCCCGTGAGGCTGGAACAGTCTGCTGAATCGTCTCAGAACTGGCCTCCTCCACACAAACAACAGCGAACTACATAAAGCCTGGAGGACAAACATGTTGTCCGCTCCGATTAATTTATTGTTGCTCCAAAGAGACGTTAACAGCTGACCACAGTGTGAGTGTTGCTGTCTACAGCCTGAAGGATCAGACTCAACTTCTTGCTGGTTTTTATACACCCACCTAGGTGTCTCATACAGGGTTTTGTAAAGCTTGTGTTAGAGTCCTGTGTTTATTATTTTTTTTGCAAAACTTTGTTCACATTGTATGAACAACAAAAATAAAACAGAATATGATGACTGAAAATCATTTAAACACAATATTTAAATTGAAAATTGAAAATTAGACAAAGACAACATAAACTAACATTATATAAACATATTAAAAAATAGTAACATTTCTTAGATTAAATAAAAAATAAAGTAGCTTTGCTCCTGTCTACTCAATTTTTACTGTAAATAATGGAGTCAGATGTTTTGGTTTTACCTTATGAACATTCACCTATCACTAATATTATAGCTGAAAACATCAGTTAAGTACGTAGGTATGTTCTTTTAGCACAAAAGTGTGCTTATAGGGCCACAAAAAGGTTGTGTGTTTACTTACACGTCCTGTATATGGGTATGAAGCATCAGAGTCGATTCCGTGGTTGTCGATGACATACTGGAAAGCTCGGGTCATGAAGCCTCCGTTGCAGCCGTGGTTGCCATATTTGCCGGAACAATCCACCAGGTTTTGAGGACTGAGATCCACCAGCTTTCCTGTACTCTTGGCTAACTGGCCTTCCAGGGCCCCTGCAGCACTGAAGGCCCAGCAAGACCCACAAGCACCCTAAGATAAAAAAAAACAAACCCATAGGATCTAAAATACAAATATGCTTATATTCTCAGTATTCCTCTAAATGTCCATCTTAATAGCACTGATGCACTTTTTTACAATACCAACTACAAAAAAAAAGTCCTGCAGTGATTTGCAAATCCCATAAATGTTGAAACTGAGACACTTTACAATTTCATGACAAATATGAATTCAATTTTGAATTTCATGGCAGCAAAAGATGTCTCAAAAATGTTGGGATGGAGGCAACGAAAATTTTGAAAATAATTAGACTAACTAGCAAAAGGTATTTTACACAGCATCCCAACACCCTTGGAATTATGGTTGTAAAACTTTGATCCCAAATTACACATCTGACTGCACTTGTAGCTGTGACAAAATAAACAAGCTGAAACACACTGGTCTGGCAACAAAGGTGTTCTTTATATTAGTTCTGTTGCTTGAGTTTTCCTTTCTGGTCTCTTTCCACACTTCTTAGAAATCCATAAAGAAATCCATCTTGATTTTGATTTAATATATACATTCATTGATATAATAATAAATAAAGACAGAGTGAAAAATCCCCCTTCAACAATGTTCCTGTAGCTTGTCACTACATCAGACAGAAATAGAATAAATTCCTTGTGCATCATTTCACACATTTCTGTGTTTGGCAGCTCAACAGGCGTTTGTAGAGGTGTTGGTGAAGCAAGGGTCCAGCAGGGTGTAGGAGGTTAAAGAACTCAAGTGATTAAATGAGAATGTTTTTTGGTCAGTTACATTTACCCTGTTGCACAGAACAGAAGCAATGCCAAAATCAATATGTGTGTGTCTCTGGTTAAATGATATTCATCTGCACAACACAAGTTAATAATAAATTGGGCATCAAAATCTGTTTCTTTCTTTTAAAATTATTATTTTTATCTTTATGATTTTTCCCCTTAGACTCCACGCAAAGCAATTTCAGCACAGAAAGTCATATGGATTTAAAATACCCTAAAGTAATGCATATTTTAGCACTAAACGTTTCTAGAGACAAATAAAGTGAAGCTTTGGAATGGACTATTTACATACAGAAAGAAAAGGCAGAACATTAAGACATATATTTCCTTATTTCACCTTAATTTTTGTATATTAATCATCCAAAAACTAAGATAACGAGACAGTTTTGAAAGTATCTAGGTTAAAAAAAAACCCTGTAAGACCGTGCTACCCACCTTCTTTGCACCAAGACAAATGGATGTGACCAAATAATTGCTAAACTAGCAACTGTGGTAATGACATCCTGTGTAAACATGAACCTTTTCAAAGAATAAGGAACAGGATGAATGGGGGATATGTTGACACTACTGCCTGTGTGGCTATGAGACATCAAATGTTTTTGCTCTTCTCAGCAGCACTAATACATATACATTGATTTAAATGCCCTCTTCTTTTTTTTTTTTTTTACCTGCATCTTGACTTTGGTGACACAACCCTTCTCTCTCCAGTCCATGGTGTCTGGTATGCCAGAACCTGATGCCCCTGCAAAGGGAGACGGCGCCCTCTGGATGTCAGTGGGAGGAGTGAGACTGGCAAAAAACTGCATGATCTCTTCTTCTGTCTATGAGAAAGAAAATGGCAATGATGAAATAAGAAACAAAAGCCAGTCACAGCTGGCAGACAGTTATCAAAGTTTTCAACTTCAATGTGCTTTATAAACTTTCTAAAAGCTTTAATTTTTCATATAAATCTCCCCTATGCAATATTTATATGTTATAATCTCCCTGACTTCATTAGAGCCATTTTAATGTTTAATTTCATAATCAAACTTTGCATCTAATCCAACTACTAACCAAGCTGCAGGCAACTGGAGCTGTAAAAACATTGTGGTGCATCAAGTGCCGCTCCAAGCACTAACAGGATGTGTCAACAGGAAGACCAAACATGTTGCAAGACAACAAAAGGCCATGGTGGCTGTCTTTTTGATTTAAGCTACACTGTAAGAACAAGTCCTAATATAAAAGTATTTTACTTGTATTTTACAGTTTCGTTCTGTTCTTCTAGAATATCATTAAATTTACATAAAAAGACTGTGATTTCACATTTCAAATGTAAATTAACGTAAAATCACTGTAATGTAATAAAACAGAACTTTCTTGTTTTTTGTCTGTACAATCTAAATATGATTGTTAAAATACATTCACAAATGTATCATGATTGCACAGATATTTGTCCGTTATTTGAAGGATTGAACTGTTGAATTCAAATGTAATGCTATGGCAAAATATATAACATGATTCCTATAAACGTTGTTTACATAAAATAATTATTACTATTATTGCTACTTAGGGCCATCGTGGCTCAAGCGTTGGCAGTTCGCCTTGTAATCACAAGGTTGCTGGTTCAAGCCCCGGCTCGGACACTCTTGGTCATTGTGTCCTTGGTCAAGACTCTTCACCTACTGGTGATGGCCAGATGGTGCGATATGGCAGCCTCGCCTCTCTCAGTCTGTCCCAGGGTATGCAATCCATTATTATTTAAACCAACTGTTAACAGTATGTTTCTGTACATTTAAGTATTATTATTCATATTGCCACATTCATTGACCTTGTTTATAGGTAATTTCATTGTTTGATCACATTAAAATGTTCCTAATTTAATGTTTAAAAGCACTTGAGAAAGGCAAAATCCCATGTAAAATTAGGGCAACAAACTGTATTATCATTACTGAAAATAACTGTATTTTTATGAGAAAGTTATTTTCTGTTATTGTATGTTATTACTTTGGCGCCCCAGCTGCAGGAATATTACTGTTTTTCTAGGATTTTTTTTTTTTTTTAACAGTGTAGACTTTTCACCTCAAGAATAATTTTCCAGAGCTCCATCTCACCAGACTTAATTTTTGGGTCATAAAGCTCGAGATATTTCTTGATGTAAACTTCTAGTTTCTCATTCATTAGCTTAAACATGAGAGAAGGCAACAAGGGAAGAAAGGGTGCTTCTACAGAAGCTAAAAATGTGAGCTGCAGAAGTGTAGATGTAAACGCAGGAAGTGAAAAAAAGTATTTTGAGGGGCAGGTGGAAACTGATCATATAACTGTGGCATGAGGTTTTGAGCCAGCATCACTGTGGAGGTTTTATGTGGAAAATGATGGTCAAGTGTTTTGACATAACTCTGTTGGGCCTGAACACAAAGACTTTTGAGCCACTTGTAGCCTCAGTTTTCTGCCAGTAATCTATCATCCATCACACACCCAGCTACTCTTCAATACGGATCAGCTTTGATCCTGTTGACCTTTTCAACATCATTAATACAATCACCATTATTGAATAAAAAATATCATAAGTCAAAAACATTAATGAAGCAAGAGAGTGTCTCACCAGGTCTCCCATGTGATTCATGCCCAGTTCATAGGTGTGAAGTCCCATTGAGGCCTCCAGGTTGTGCACGGTAATCATCTTCAGGTTATTCTCCCACAGCTCCCGGCGGTGAGCATTCTCCACCTCACATAAAGAAAGAGCAGATGAGGTGAAAATGCCATATAAGTTAATTATAAGCCTTGTGCAGAGTTTGTCCATACAAATATAACACTTTAAAAAAATATTTATTACTACTTTTTGTCACATACATCATTTTTGTAGCTCTTCCCATGTGTCTTCTTCCACAGCTCCCAGTGTGCGTCCAGTGTGGATTCAAACATGGCTGCTGCCCCGGCACACAGGGAGATGAGCAGCAACAGCAGGCCTGCAAACACACAAACATAGACGATGACACGAGAAGACAGGATGTCACCTGACCTTTGATGAGACTGATGCTCACTAACACACTGAGAAAACAACCTGCCTGGCAAAGAGCTCAAGTTTCCAGTCAGAAACAGACCTTAGTTTCATAAAAACCACACATAGAGACTCTGGCACGACACAGGCCAAAATATTTTCAGAGTTGTGTTACATGTTGACAAAAAGAAAACAACAAAAAGATGGAAATCAAAACAAAGAATAGGCGTTTAGTGAAATATGAGCACAACTGAACTTGTTTATGAGAGCCCCTGATATTTAATTCTTCTTATTAAAATCCAACATTTACTCTAAAAGGTTAACAGAAGCCACAACTATTTTCCTAGATTCATACATGGTAATTTTTCCCAAATTAAAAGGCCTTTTTTTCACAATTTCACTGTCTTGATCTGCTTCTCAGTCAGAACGCGGAAAAACATGATTGTAAATATTGGTTTACGTCACTTGTTATCAGAAGGGCTGGCAACAAGCTGAAAAAGGCATACAAGAATCAACAAACAGGCCTCAAAATACAAAAAGGGAGAGTGTTTGCTCAGTTTTCTTACAATGACTAAGAGCAAATATACAAAACTAAAGACAGTGAAGTGATTCCACTGAACACTTCTGTTTGAACTGAGTGTTCAAGCATGTTACCAGATTATAATTGGTGCTGATGTTGTCTCCAGGGGTTTTATACTGAGGTGGCTCATTGGCCTTATCTACATAGCAAAAGTCACTTTTTAAAAAACAGCTTTTTGCACTGACCACTGTGTCTTTAGTCTCTGAGTGTTAAGAGAAGTCTCAAGTATAACTTCCACATATTTAAGGCTGTGCAAAATTTTCAAAATGACGCCACAGTCACAAGGCCTGAAGTGAAACTTATGAACAAGCAAGAAGTACATCCATGAATATGAAGCTCCACCTGGTACAGTTCCCAGCTGGGGAAAGGACCCTCTTCAAACAACACACACAATACCCTCAGTGTAGAACCTAAATGTAATATGATATATATAATATTTTTTAACCAGAATTTATAACTCATCAGGCTTCTCATACTAATGTATGCGATTTAAGTAAGCCATCTATTCAATTTTTACTTGGACTTTTACCCCAAAAGCACTTTGACTGGCTCTTTTTTCCGCTTCGCTTTGTTGTCAGTTTCATAAATACAAATACAAAAACGAAGAATTCCGGTTTTATATTACTTTCAAATTGTTTTACTAAACAAATGCTACAGCGTAGTTGTACAGCACAGCCTTCCTGTCAATGGTGTAATTACATAAGGATATACTAAAAATACACCGAGTGTGTTTGGACGATTTCTTTTTCTGCAATTATTTAACATTATAGAAACACTTTACTTCACTGTGATGACATTATAACAAGGTTACAATGTACTTCTATCGTTGAACACACCTGCGGCCTGAACAAAGAAAAGTCTTTGAAAGCTACATAAACGAAAGTAAACTAAATTATGAAGCTTTTTATGGGGCGATGTCCGCCTTTTTGTTTTACCAGCGATTAATATTTCTACTAAAGCTGTTAAAGTATTACTGGAAAGTGTTTCACTTGCCTTGATTAGTCGGACTCATCTTTGCTGCGCGGAAATTCAGTCTGACTGCGTTTCCTTGTTGCTATTATTTAAGAACGAAGTGTCACATGTTCTCTCGCAGTTCTTCCTCTTTCGAAAGTAAAAGCTACACCGTTTTCCTCACAGTGCAGGAAAGGAATAGTTGAACGCAAAAGACATAAAACAGAAGGTAAACAAAAACCACTTATTCAGAGGTTTTCCCAAAAACTTGAACCACACAATTGCACATTTTCGGAAAGTATGACAAGTACACACACTCAGCAAGTGTCTTACTTCCCACATTTAGCATTTTCATTACACTTTATGAGCAATCAAGTTTTTTAGTTTTAATTTATTAAGTTATTTATCTTTAGTTCAGTGTAGTTGGGTTTATTTCCAGATTGGGGTTTCCTCGTTATTATTTTATGTTTTAGTTTAGCTTCTTATTAGACTGAGAGTTGTGTTTCTGTTTTATATTAGTATGGCAGAGGCAAGATTAAAGTTCAGAATAAACACAACAGAAGCACATCGTTTTGTCAAAGAAGGTATCTCACAGTCATGTTTCATATGCCAGAATTCCTTTCTTGAAATTACAAATTCGACCAAGCTGACAAAGTTATTTCCAACAATATTTCCTTTGAGTTTTCATTTGATCTCAGTGACTAATATTCTAATATTCTATTCTATTCTATTGCCTCAGAATGGCATAAAATCATAATTTTAGCTGTAGCTACCCATATTAACCTTACTATAAGACTATCCTGTGTGCAAATGACAGTTTTCTCTGATGGTTAGAAATATGGAAATGGAAACTTGGAGAATGGAAAATGATATTATGGCAATCCACTTATTAGAATTTTATATTTAATTCATTGAAACTAATCAGAAAGGTCAGGAAGGTCATTAAAAATCTTGGAAGTTAATTCTGCAGTTACAGGAATAAGTGGTTCTGGAAAGAAGTGAAGGTCAAAATAAATATTCGACCTGTCAGCTCAGTACGTTGTCTGCTGTTGGATGAACACAGAAAACTGAAAGAGGAACAAACCAAATCATGCATTTCAGTCATGAACATATAAGTTCAAGCAATGGTTTCATGGCACTACATGCTTTTATAGAGTAATTCAGCACCATATAAATAATAATCATTAATGCAAACTCCTTGTGGTGCCAACTATGGCCGAAAAAATACAAACGTCACTCATTTTCCTACATGAAAACAGTCATGGGGGTTAATGTTGGGGTGATGGTGTTCCTTACTTCAAAAAATATAGAAATATTGCACATTTAGTAGAATAATTAAATTATAAATATAAACACAACAGCCACTTTATATACCTGTTAAACCACTCATTAAAACAATGACTGATTATCAACCAGTGCCATGGCAGCCACTCACTGCATTTAGGCACATAGACAGGTCAAGATAACCTGCTGTTCAAAATTTGAAAATATCCATTGATATTATAGGAAGGAAAAGTAACTCAAAAAAATCAGTAATTATAACCAAGGTGTGTGGAAAAGTCTTCCAAATCTTTGGATGCACAACATGTCAAACCTTGACGCAGCTGTTATGGCCTGTCTAGGGGTGGCCAGACCACAACGTAAGGGTGAGCCATCTTCATCAGAGCCAAGCAGCCACATCACGCAATTGGTAAAGTTTGATAATGATTTATTTACAATATATTGATTCGTTAGGTTATTTGACACAAACGAGGAGCTGATTATAGCTTTGGGGTGGACCTAAACAACAACAAAACAAAACAACAAACCAAAGGAGCCTATCTCGAGTATTCACCAAACTTACCTAATCAAACCAAATGACAGCAACTTGCCTCCCTAACTACGAAAAACAGGAGAAAACTATCATCAAACAAAAAATATTGTTCGGTGTGATGGATCTCACACTGTAAGAAAAAAATCCAAAAAAACAGTGATATTCCAGCAGCTGGGGTGCCAAAATAATACCATACAATAACAGAAAATAACTTTCTCATAAAAATACGGTTATTTTCATTAATGACAATGCAGTTTGTTGCCCTAATTTTATATGGGATTTTGCCTTTTTCAAGTGCTTTTAAACATAAATTAGGAACATTTTAACGTGATCAAACAATGAAATTACCTATAAACAAGGTCAATGGATGCGGCAATATGAATAATACTTAAATGTACAGAAATATACTGTTAACAGTTGGTTTAAATAATAATGGATTGCATTTATATAGCGCTTTTCGAGACCCTCAAAGCGCTTTACAATTTCACTATCCATTCACTCTCACACACTGGTGGAGGCAAGATACAGTTGTAGCCACAGCTGCCCTGGGACATACTGACAGAAGGGAGGCTGCCATATCGCACCATCGGCCCCTCTGGCCATCACCAGTAGGTGCAGGTGAAGTGTCTTGCTCAAGGACACAACAACCGAGACTGTCCGAGCTGGGACTCGAACCGGCAACCTTCTGATTACAAGACAAACTGCCAACTCTTGAGCCACGATCGCCCTAAATAACATTATTTGATGCAAAAAAAGTTTATAAGAATCATTTTATATATTTTTCCATAGCATTACATTTGAATTTAAGAGTTCAATCTTTCAAATAACGGACAAATATTTGTGAAATTATGATACATTTGTGAATGTATTTTAACAATCTAAATATGCATATGTACAGACAAATATATTTGAAAAACAAGAAAATTATGTTTTATTACATTTACAGTGATGTCATGTTATTTTACATTTGACATGTAAAATCGCAGTCTATTTATGTAAATTTAATGATATTCTTGGAAAACAGTACAAAACTGTAAAATACACAGTGAAATACTTTTATATTACAATTTTTTTTACAGTGCAGTTTCTGCTGCCGCATTCAGATGGTTGGGTCAGAATTTGATCTAAACAACATGAAATAATGGATTCAATCTGCCTTCTATCAACGCTTCAGCCTAGTGGTGTTGTAATTACAACTCTTTCTCCAATCGATCTTTCTGAGTTAACTTCAATAATTACTTCCTCCAAACCGTCAACGTGTCTTTTAGACCCCATTCCTGCCATTAATTAATGCTTCAATCTTAAATATGATCAACCTATCTCTAATAATCGGCTATGTACCACAAGCCTTCAAGCTGGCTGTAGTTAAACCTTTACTTAAAAAGCCATCCCTAGACCCAGCTGCTGTCTTAGCTAATTATAGGCCAATCTCCAACTTTCCTTTCATATCAAAAATTCTTGAAAGAGTAGTTGTCAAACAGCTAACAGATCATCTGCAGAGGAATGGCTTATTTGAAGAGTTTCAGTCAGGTTTCAGAGATCATCACAGCACAGAAACAGCTTTACTGAAGGTTACAAATGATCTTCTTATTAGAATATTAGCGCCAAATCACAACAACAGTCGCCTTAAGGTGCTTTATATTGTAAGGTAGACCCTACAATAATACATACAGAGAAAAAACCAACAATCACATGACCCCCTATGAGCAAGTATGTTTGCGACAGTGGGAAGGAAAAAACTCCCTTTTAACAGGAAGAAACCTCCAGCAGAACCAGGCTCAGGGAGGGGCGCCCATCTGCTTCAACCGGTTGGGGTGATAGAAGCAAAGGACATGATTTCAGTGTAAGCTGCCAGTATTATCCAACATGATCTGACAGCAACTCATTTACAGTTTTATGGAATGTGAGGCTGTTTAGAAAATCTGTAAATGTAACACACAGAGTTTGCGCATATCATATGATTATAGTTTATGATGTTGTGGTGTATCATTGAATTATTGTACAGTTAAATCCTTTCATCTGACTTACTTAAGTGCCCACATGGAGTAGAACCATTGGAAAGTATTTTTGAGTGCATATCCTGATCCTTACATAACTTATTCCCATATTTGTTTGTGTTTTTGTAAAAATTCCATAAAATGTTTTTTACAAAAACATAAAAAAATTCCAAATGAGGCATTCAAAGTCAAAATGAACCCTTTATTCAATTTCATAGAAAACATCTGTTTACAATGTAATCATTGGAAAAGTGCAGAACAGAACGACAAGTCCTTGTGATCACAAGAGAAAATAGTTATAGGAACTCACACTACCAGCAGGAAAGGAGTAGCTCCCATTGCACAGCAATGTTTCCTGTCTTTTTTCACACAGAAAGCAAGTAAAAGTAGGGACTGAAACTATCACTGACTACCAGTCAAATACCGTAAAAAGAAAAAGTATGTTGTGCCATGTAGATATGTAGATTTAACTTGCGACTTCAGCATAAAACAAGCCTGTGTTCTGGCTTAGGTTTATTCAACAGCATGCTCTGAAGTTACAATAAACTGTATGTGTTTCTTTATTAACCAGAGCACAGCAGAGGTCTGCAGGCATGAGATAACTCATGGTTTAAAAGTGTTTTTTGGAATCCAAGACTCAGAAACATTTAATGCCTGTTTTCAGTGAACCTGTTCGTTATCTCCAAATTCCATTTCCTGTTAGAAAAGACTGTAAACAAACATATTGTACTGTAGTGGTTGCGGATGTGTTGAAATGAACATTTACTCTGAACATTTCCAAGTGTATATTCGTCTTATAGTAGTCTAAGCAAAGCCCGTTCATTTTCCCTAATCTCTTCACAAGATGGGGTAGCTAGCGAGGTTGGTGATGCCGCAGAGGTTGCCACGGTTACGTGCCATCAGGATGTATCCCTTGTTGCCCCATTCCTCACCCCAGCTGTGAAGAAAAGCCAAAAGACAGAGTTAAGATGGAACGATGGAGAAAATGAAATATCGCCAGGAGTCAAACAGCATTTCAGCTTATCATTTTGACAGATGACATGAAAACAAATCAACAACCAACCAACACTTAATTTTAGTGGACATTTGAGCCACCTGATGCCATTCAGACAAGTGACATGTCCCACCTGTTCTTGACAATCCAGTACTTCTTCCCCTTGGTGTTCACTCCATAGCCTACTGCCAGTACGGCATGATTGACGTCATCTTTGTTACAGTTGGGATCGTAGTAAACACCTAGGTTCACAACAGAGAGAGAGAGAAAAAAAGAGTGAGCTGCATTAGTGAACAGTGCATAAACGATGTACCTCGCACACTTTTTAATGTTGAATATAACCAGAAAGCTGTTGATGTGTTATGTTTAATTGTTTTACTAGTTTTACTAGGTGTGAACTCCATGTTTAGTTTATTTAATTCATATTTAATGAAGAAATCCTGACTAAACAGGCCCTTAAATTCTAGGATTTTATTCCACACACTTTCCTTCCCTTATATGAAGTAGGTGCAGATAATAATTTCATCTGACCAGACATATGAGAAGTTCACTGACCATGCTTGTAGAACTGGAAGCTGCTCTGTTGTGCATCGATGCCCACAGACACTGGACCAACTTTGTAGAGTGCAACAGCCAGTGCGCGCTCATTACCCACTGGGATCTCCTTGTAGCCTTTGCACTGGGCTGCCATGCCTGATGCATTGTAGCGGCAGGTCTGATCCTGCAGGCAAGACAAAGGAGGAGAAAATGCTAAAAGCGTTTGTTGCCGATTTTAAAAGTGTCAATTCTTGATATTTAAGATGCTACTTTTCATGTCCTTACCTCACAGTATAATCATATTTAGGTAGAATATCGAATTTTAATCCAATGGTTATTACTGATTAACCGACAATAAAAGAAAGTTAATAATTGCTGTATAAAATCAATAGTCAAAATACTTGCTATGCAAGGTTTTAGTACCTTGTGACTCTTCTGTCACATGTTATATCACATGATGTGTTTGGTGCAATTCCAACTAGCCAAACAATAGAGAGACGGCAGATTTTTATCATTACCGAGCAGATGTACTTCCTTCTCATATTACCAAATGACTAAAGAGGAAACTATGCTCACTCTGTGGGAGAGTTTCCACTTCATCATTTCTGCTGAATTACCTCCCTCTGGTAACATGTTTGCAGCTACTTTACTGTCAAAATGAAATATTTTCTTCCTCGTTGCATGTTGTTGGTGAAGCGTGTGAAGGGGACAAACGTGACACCCTCACAGCCAAGTGAGAACCTCTTCACCATCTATGCATCTGCAGCTAACAGCTGATTACTGGGTATTATTTATAACAACTAGGTTAAAAGACTTTTTGTGCAAAGCTTCTTTGTAAGAGTGCCTTACCAGAACAACTTCGAGCTTATCTTAAGTACTGGAAGAGGTGGGGCAATCACTCATTTAAAAAACAACAAACACCAACTAAATTATACTTGTTTATTACTTTAAAAACCCCCGCTTGACTGCTTTGGACCATCTTGCTTTTATGTGTTCAAGCACCCAGTGATATTAAAATATAAGTGCTTAGTTTATAGAGGATGTGGCACTCACTACATGAAACGAACTGAAGTGAAAGGCTCAGATTAATAAGCTACTTCAAGTTTAGTTGTGTGTTTGGCAGAGTGGGTTGCTCACCTGTCCAACATATGGGTAGGCCGCTTCAGAGTCAATACCTCCATTTTCATTCACATACTGGAAGGCATTGGTCATGTAGCCTCCTCCACAGCCGTCGTTCTCTGTAACACAGTCCACCAGGTTCTGAGGACTGAGGTCAACGAGCTGCCCGGTCTGCTTGGCCAACTGCCCCTCAAGGGCCCCGGCAGAGCTAAAGGCCCAGCAGGAGCCACAGGAGCCCTGTCAGGGGTCAAAGAAAGACTGGTGAGTAAGAGGTTTAGTTTGATATGTACATACCACTGTGACTGGACTGTTGCTGACAACAGTAAGAGGAAACTAAGCCGACATGGAAGCTATAATCAGCAGAAATGTAAGAAACCCAGACCAGACCAGAGTTGGTAGGAAACAGGAATAAATGTGCACATTGTAAGGAAATATAAACCCAGCTGTTCTGATAGGCATTATTTGTTAAGCAAACCATTTGCAGAGAGCCTGTTTTTTTTTCCTATAAAATAATCAGTCATCAAGGAATAACAGCATATTTAAACCATATTTATCATATTAAAGAGAATCATTTAAACAGATTAAATCAACATCACAGCAAATGCTGTGTCTTCTCCTGTCTGTCCACCGGGAGGCAGACTGTGACCACATTGACAATGAAAGAAAGCCATTTCTGTTTGCTGATCGAAATTCTGTAACTGCTGTGAATTTGGGTTGTAAATAGAATCAGCTGCTGGGCAGTTTGTGGTGTTCAGTAATGTTGAAACAGTGTTAATGACACACGGTGAGAAATGGTCTTTTTTACAGGTCTGGACTGACACATCCAGCGCTAATGAATCACTGACACCGCCATCGTGTTTGGCTTTCACCCAGGAAACAGGGACTTGCTGTAATATAGATGAACGTTTATGTTGAATTTAAATGAAAAGGTTATTCTTGTTAACATGTGTTGGGTGTAACTAATGCTTCTGTGCCTGAAAAGGAACAGATCCCTTTCCCTGCATGTTATGAACAACCTCCCTGGAGGAGTGCATGATGTAATAACACTAGGTTAATGCTTACAGCTCTGAAACGCTTACATGTCCACATACATTTGGCTTTAAAGTGCGTCTAGAAGTAGAAGGACCCATTTCAATCTTATTCCCTATTCAGACGAACAAATAATAGCTTATTATTTTCTTTTTTTGGCCTTCATTTTGAAATATCTGAGTCTTCACACCTCTAATGCTCCACCTCACTCTGCTGCTTAGAGATGCCCCAATTAAAAACGTTGTAAATCTGAAATCAGATCGCTGAATGTTGTTTGTGGCTTTGAGCTCAGCGATAACAGAAATTTGCCTGAAATGAAGAAAACATCAGAAACAGAATTCAGTCATCATAAAAGGAGCTCAGGATGAAGCAGCAGAACTGTTAGTATGCAGAGACTGCAACCAGTCTGCTGCATAATTCATGAACCACAAGCACCAAAGCAAGAGCTAAAAAAAAAAAAAAAAATCCTGTTTATGGCTGTGTGTTCAAATACATCCGCCAGGGGGAGACAACGTAACACACAAGCCCTCAAATTTATGTTTTACTAATTTATATTATCTATCACAGTTACCTATTTTTGACACTCATATAACAATGATTTCTATCATAATTTGTTATCACAATAAAGAAACTGTTGAACATTGTAAAACATTTCCTACAAGTATATTCACCAATTCCACCAGATGAATGTTGTTTACATAAATGGTTGTTTAATTTGCTCTTAACGACCAATTACATCTAATAATGAAGGCCTTTGTTACCAAGTCAATTAACCATGAGAACAGCCTGTTACTTTTAGTGTTGATCTGAGCATTAAGTGGGACTGGTTACGTCTTTAAATGTTTAAATAAACGCTGCAAATATTTTTCTGAATCCTTTTTCTTTTTTCGAGGTTACAGTAAAAAAAAAAAAATCTTCACAAATTGTGAATTACATTCAATTTTTTCAAGGCAACAGGCTGCTGAATGTTTTCATTTATACTAGAGATGAATATAAAGGTGTTCACCTACACTTACATAAAACTTTTTAAAACTATTCATTTCTGATTTCAGATGGTTTCATAAACATGTACTTTGACTTTGTGTAAAACAATGTCAGATATTGCCACTGAACACAACATAAAATGTGTAACTGAAATCCCAGTTGATGTCATTATTCTTGCCTCTGCCTTCAACAGTAACAGTTCCCCACAGAAATCACAGAGGTTTTGAGTTTCACTCTTAAAACTTTTCCTGAAAATAGCCCTAGGAACTTTTTCTTAGTTCTCCACAAACTTTTAGACAAACAATCATATGCCAGAGCCCACAGGAATCCTAACTGTAGATTACTCTGCTAAAATCTACAAAAACTTCCTCCAGTAAGAAACCTGCTGTTTCAGATTTGATTTCCAAGAACTGTGACAGAGCAGATTGTCTCTGTCCTCTGTCCTGTTTGGTCTGCCCCGTGTTGCGATATGCTACACTGTACTTGATCACGTTAAATGTTTCCATTACACAAGCTGTGCCCTTGTGCTGCTATCAATTGTGTGTTGACTGACACATTTCATTTGAATGCTATCTCTAAAACACTTGCACTGAATCTATTTATTCACACATTTCTGATTCATGCTTTTTTTTTGTTAAGTGCCTATTTCTTTCTTTATTAAAAGCAGCAGCCACACATGTTTTTTTATGCTCACTTGGTCAGTGAATTGTGGTTGTGAAAAAAAAAAAGAAGTTAAAGCCGCACTTTGACAGTTAAAGAGCTGCTTTCTGAAAACCAACACATGCAGCTAATGATACCAAACAACAACATTTCAGCTGATGATATTAATCCACACTGACAGAAACTAGTCAAATATTATTCAGTTCTCACCTGGTTCTTAACTGAAGTCACCATGCCCTTCTTGCGGTAGTCAACAGATTTGGGAATTTTGGAGGGCATGTCATCCATAGCCAGTGTGAAACTGCGCTCCTGGTTCACTGGGATTTGCAGGCCAGTCATCTTCTCAACCACCTCCTCTGAGGTCTGCATGAACAGAAACACAGTTAAGGTATTTTAAATTGTGTTTCACATCGTAGGGATGTTACTGAATGAACATTTGAACAAAGTTGTAGTCGGGGTCATAGGTCATAACATCCAGGCAATGGGATTTTTGAATAATTGAATGAGAGAAAGTGTTCTTGAAAAAGAACCAGAGTGCCGGGGGGAGCTGGAATACAAAAAGATTTTCAAATGTGCATATGACAAACTGCAGACTTCAAGAAACTGCAGGCAAAGGAGTAAAGGAGAGAGGGATATAAAGAGGTCAAAGGGAATTCAAATTTGTGATACATTTGTACTTTTTACTGGCTGCCACAATGGAACTTTTTGCTAAATAAAATAAAAAAAATCCCCACTTTGTTATTGTCTGGATTCCCTGGGGCTTTTATTACAGCTGAGTCTAAAAGTAGAAAGATCATTAATGGAAGAAATACAGGCCATCTGTTAATTTTGTTTATTTAATTTAAGTGCTTTCAATCAAAATGGAAAAGCATCCTTCATTTCCCACTACCTGTTATTTCATAAACATGAAATTGGCCATTTGTCAAGAATTCAGATGCGCATACTTGTTCTATCACTAATAAATGAGCTTGAGCCCTGCCATGTTGTGCTTCATTTCTGGAGCAGCCTTTTAAAGCCTCTCCGTGTTGATGAAAAAAAGCCACCATCAGTCACAACCCATGCTGGCATGTCACTGACACCGGCTGATTTAAGGACACCAAACCCAGTTTCACATCAAGGGGCTGCAGCATGCATTAGTGAATAAAAAAAGCAGAGATGACAAACCGACTGCAGCTGCAAAAAGCCAAAACTGCTGAAGAAAACATGAATGTGACATGCAGGAGCTATTTTTTACTGTCAAAATTACCCAGATCTTACTCAAACAAGCAAAATATTTGCTGTTCCAGTTTCTCAAAAAGGTGGATTTGATTGTGTCTAGCGTCATACATGAAAGATGTACCAGAAGAAACAAAATATTTTGTACTTTAGTATATTCAAATCTATGTTGGTGTGTTACACACTGCAAGTGACATGTATAAAAAATAGGGACAGATGGTCTTATAGAGATGTAATGTGCTGGGATGTCAAAAACAAGATGTAAAAAAAGTGAACATGGAGTCGTGATTAGGACAGAGATGTGCCAGACTGCATGACGATCCACAACCAATAAGAGCGTCTGGTTTTTCAGAAACAGGCTTCTGGGACGAGCAGTGTGAGCTATGGTATGTCCACTGACTCTTCTTTTTGTCAGGTTTTAGACAAAGTCTAAACCAGTGTCCTTACCGTAATTATGATGCACTTCATGGAATAAAAAGTTTTATCTGGTATTTGACAAGATTGAACTCACCATGTCTCCCAGATGGTTCATCCCCATCTCAAAGGAGTGAATGCCCAGCGCGGCCTCCTCGTTGTGAGCCTCAATCATGCGCATATTCTTCTCCCAAATGGCCCTGCGGATCCCCTCCTCACCCTGAGGGGAACAAAAGTACACGTCACTGTACTTAAGTTAAAAAAGAGCTCCCTGGCTTACACTTACAAAACAATCCACATTTTTAGAAGCTTTAAAAGTATCACAAATAAATATTATAGCAGATGTTATAAAGAAGTCATTATCATTTCGTTGCTTCCATTATTATTAGAAACAACGGTGACCCTCCTAATATGAACAACAAGAGGACTTTTACTTTCTAGGATGATGATGCAGCCTCACTTTTGAACTGGTGTGAATGGTTTTCTTATAAAAAAATCTTTATAAAAAATAAAAGAAACACTTTTTCCAGTCTTAAAGTTTGCTTTCCTTGTTTCTACACTCATGCACGAACACCTGACAGCTGAAAAAAACTAATCTAGGCAAACAGGACAAATTTGCATTATAATTAGCAGATTAAAAAAAAGCTTGTCTGTGTTACAGCCCCATTTCATTAATTAGGTCAATTAAACCAGTGCACATTCACACAACAATCTTCCCTACAGATTATACATATGTGGGTTAAAACATTAGTTTGCCTTTATTCAAATTCCACCACTATGTGTCATCCACGAAAGAGTAATATTATAATATGGAAGTGAGATAGAGCCAAGTGTTTGGTATTGAGAAAATCAAATATGCTCTACTTAGTAGTCTAGGTAATCTCACCAATGATTAGCATAACTATAAGCATTATTTCCATCTTGATATTCATTCCAGTAATGGAAAATGTAAATATGGTAAGGGGACTTTGATTATATTAGATCAGTGATGCCAATTCAAAGAAGGTTGAAAAGCTCTCCTGTGCATAAATACTGATTAAAATCACCATGAGGGGGAGAGAGAGATGTCTTTTCTGCACACTACAGAAACACATGTTATAAAAACTATATACGCACATTCAGTTCATGAATCAAAGCACATGTAACTATACACACTCATGAAAACTAGACATAAACACACACACACATGCCCCAGCTGTGGAGTGCTGACCTCTAGCTTGAGGTGAAGAGCAGAGGGATAACAGATGCTCAGTGAGCATTCATGGAGTAAATCACAGTCCGCTATGGTTTAAGAGCAAACTGCAAACAACCCCTTCTTCACAGCCAGGAAGAGAAACAGAGTATAGGGATTTTTTTGCCGCAGAGAAACCGAGAAAGAGGAGTGGAGGACTTTCCTCTGTTAGAAATTTCTGGCTCTGGTGATATGACACATAAAAAGCTAATGATAAAACTAAATTACAAAATATGCTAGGATTTTTTTCTCCTCTTGTTTCATAATATCATTAAATAATGATTTAAATACCCATAGTTGTTGAATTAGTCTTTTAAACTGAAAAGTGTTGAATTATACTAAACAAAAAAACAAAAATTTAAAGTTTAAAGGAGGATCCAAACATCTACTGGTTATGGATGAGAAAGTTGGACTGACAGAAAATTGCATGTCCTGCTTCAGGTAAGCTTCTGTCTGTTTAATTTTCAGCCAAAACAAAGAAGAAGATCAACCAGTGCTGCCATCAAGTAAGGAGGTAAAATTATCAACAGTTTAAACATAACTGATTCGATCATATAAAACAAAATGTGACTGGGGAAGCATATTTGTTCCCTGTTAATGTTGCTGATGCTTCCTTCTGTGACTCTCTGGCTTTACCTGATCTGCTGTTAGCGTTTCTGCCAAAATAACTGAAACTGGTGGAGCTTCCTTAAAAAGGGCAGCTTAGCCTGCAGACTTACAGAAGCCTGTCTTGGGCTAAGATGTGGAACATGCTGTGTATAAATAAAATATGAGTCTTTGCCACATGTGTATGCAAATGTATTAAACCATGTAAATTATAAATAACTACATGTTGCTGAGACTGGATGAGGTTTTTTTTAAGTCAAACATAGCATTGTGCAGTCATGTCTATTCCTTTTCAAGGAGCAAGTTGCATCAGATAAGGAAAACCAATGATGTTTTGAAACTGTGATATGCACATTTGATGGGAAAGCACATAATGTGCATATTTTTTTATTTCATTATTTCATTTTAGAATTAATGTATTCACCAAAGGCTTCACCAATACTGCTCTCAGTTTTGTTTTCAGGTTTAGTGTTTTATTTGTAGAAGTCCTCTTTCAGGAAAATCAGATTTAAAAAGAAGCATCTGCTTTTTAAAAACAAAATCTTTATATTTCCTACCTTATATTTAAGTTTTCTTTGTGCTATTTATATCTCTTAATTTTATCATTATTTTAACTCTAAAACAATAGTAACACACACTCACCAAGCCATTGTATTCTTTCCTATGTGTGCTCTTCCACTCTTCCCACTGGGCATCCAAAGAGTATTCATCAAAACGGCCCAGCGCAGAGGTAGCCAGCAACAGCACACACACAAGTGGCAACATCCTAAAAGAACAAAAAACACCTTCATGTTTTTATTTATACCAAACCCAAAAGTTTTTTTTATTAACAAAGTTTTATTTTTTACAATAGAGTTTTCATATTTCAAAAGTGTCACAACATTATAATTAGGGTATGTGTACGCATATAAAATATCTCAGTGTTATCTTATGGGTGTCCAGAAACAGAAACAGAAACAGTTTACCATATGAACTTGCTGGAGAAGCTTAGGTTTGAATCAGATCACTTCTTCATTTATAACCTTCCTGTCTGCACTCGACTGTCATAAGGATAAAAGCTAATATATATATCTATCGATATCTATATATGCTTTCCTATAATCCAGTGAGAGCATTGTGTTTCTGCAGGGGTTTACTCTCATGTGGTTGGTTTCATTATCTCAATCATGCCACAGTGACAAAAACAAAATGCTAAGTTGCACTTCTTGGGAAACAAACCTCTATTCCATGTTTTGGTTTGAGACAGGAAACTCTCAGGATAATTCTTATATGATTTTCAACGAATTTCACTTTCGTTTTCAGGGTCAGACCGGACAATGCTGGATATAGTTTGACAGCAAACGTGAATGACAGCTACAGGATGAAGTCTCAAACACAACTGAACTCCACTGAGAAAATGTTTTCACTCTCGCTCTCATCAGTGATTCAAACATTTTAACTGTGGGTTTTTTAAGTCCAGGCAGTGTGAAATTTTTTCTCTGCCTTTGTTTCTTGGGCTTTCTGAGTCCATCTTATATTTTAATACATTGTGCTTCTAATCTGCATTTGTGGGCTTTGTTTCCAGTAAAGGTCGCTGACCTTGGAGTTTCTCTTAACTAAGAGCAGAAAACAATATTTCCTTTTGTTTTGTTTTCTTTTTCTTTTTGATTCCTGCTTCCTACACTCATGGATTATACACAGCATGGCTTCACCTTTGGGTGAAAATCTATGTTTTAAATAGAGCAATCCCATGATACATGCCAGTAATTCAGCATATGTGCACAATGCTGAGTATGAGTCACAAGACTTCTCCCTGTGGTAGCTTATGTTTTGAAAATAAATTTATATTTTGCATAAAACATTAGCATTCATGACTTTTTTCACATTCCCAGATGTGTGGTTTTTTTTTTTTTTTTTTTGCATTGGTATGTCAAACTTTCCAGAACTCAAACTGGCTGCCAGTAAATGTTACGTCTCCCTGCCCCCCTCTTCCAAGAATGACTCTATTAATGTGCAGTTGGGTCAAAATTGTTCTGTAATCTTTTTTAAGGCTGATTACTTTCTTAGCTGCAGAAAAGCTATGCATATATTTGAACCAACATTTATGGAAAAATCTCTTTCAAGGTCTTGAAAATCAGTTCATGTAATTAAGTAAGAGCCATGTCTAAGTTCAGTTCAGCTGAGTTGTTTTTACTTAAATACTAAAATATCAGAAAGCAGCAGTTCTTTCAAACTGATTTAAAGTTTAAAACAATAAAGTTACAACACGCACAAAAGAGCAAAAAAGATTTTGTGTGTTAGGAGTGTTAGGAGATCAGCAGTAAACAAACTTACCTGAAGTCCAAAAGTCAAAAAGCTCAGGGAATTCTTCCGAGTTTGACTTGGTCTTCCTCTGCTGCTGAAGTAGGTCAGTGGGCGAGTTTATATCGGCTGAATTTTGAGGAAGTACAATGGGAGCTCCAGGCCTGGGGAGGAGTTTTCTTCTAACATGGAGGGAAATTACATCTGGTTTCACTGAATAAACCGGATGATGTCAGGTGTCAGGTTACAGAGACATGTCTGAAAACTCCACAGAGGATGTGGCACTGCTGCAGTCTGGGTTAGTGCTTGAAGAACAACAAAGGTGCTTTGGAAAAAAAAAAGACCTGGAACTTGGCCTTTCTTTACAAGTCTAACACTGATTATCTTTCATAGCAGAACATTGATTTATATACATGATCATGCTTTGTATTTTGTTCAAGAATCAAAGTGACCTTTTAGTCTGCTTTCAAGTTTACTCTAAATCATGAAGAAGAAGAATAATGCTAGGTTAACATAGATGAATGGATGGGTCTCTGAGTGATTAATTATTGAGCAAAGATATTTTTATTCCAAAAGGAAGGAAGGAAGGAAGGAAGGAAGGATGCAGCAAAAAAGGCACATGGAAAAAAACAGTATGGTACAAGTGTGTACAATGTAATAGTTGTCAGCCAATAAACTGGGTTACTCAGTTTGCACTAAAAATAATTTGACGGTGGGCACCAGCAGCGGCTGTTACAAGAAAACATGTCATCTCCTGCACTGCAAATTTAGTACTGCTATTATTTATTTAGCATTTAGTGTGGTCATTATGAGTATCACTGGAACCAAACCAACACGATAAGTCAAAATATTTGCAAAGTTTTTTTTCAGGCCTGTCGGCTGAAGATTTCCAGAGACTCTTCCAGCGCAATTTCTTTTGTCTCTTGTTATGCTGAAATTTTTCTCAGCAGAACATTTTCTCAGAACGTTCTGACACTTGGTGTGGAAAGGCTATTAAGGCTACTATATGTATTTTTTTATGTTCATTGTGTGTAACTGGAAAACAATTTCTCTACTTGAAGAATAAAAACCAAACGTGCTTATTTTAGATTTTAGATTAATTATACAAGAACACAGCATGTGAAACTTGATCATGAGTGGCAGTTTGATAAAAAAAACATTCCCACGGCAGAATCCAAATAGGTCTTTGCCATATTTGTATTTGCTCCAATTTCTGTCTGTTTGGTGGTACTTCCTCTTGCTGTTAGTCATGTGTGTATATACATGAATGTGTCTTATGACTCCTATACTCATACTGTTGTCTAGCACATATCTAGACAGTGAATTAAATATAGGAGCATCCCGTGCAGCTGAGATGTCCAGTGATACATGTCCATGTTGCTACAAGTTAATCAGACGTATAATCATGTCTCCATGAACAATAACACATTGTTCAATGGAGAGGCCTTGCTAACACAAGTGCTTGCACTACCATTATCACAACTGCTATTACAAGATTATTCATGCATATCATTACATATCAGTCTATCATGTGTTTGTGATCTGGACAAATATATATTTATGCCACCTTGAACTTGAAACATACCAAGGTTTTGCAGGCAATGAAACTTTAAGATGCTAACATGACATTTTGGTGCACAGCTATGAACAATAAATGACAGGACTATACCTTGTCTTGTATTTATGTAAATTTAAATCTTTATTGGCTCCTTAATTCCCTAATCAGTAGTGGCTATTTTATGCATGTCCTTGCTCAATACAAAACATTGATCCAGCACAACATGAAGTTTCAGCAATTTGAAGTAAATCAGACAAGCATGTATTATGCTTTCCTGCAGCACTGCAAGGAAACAAAGGAAATTAAGATACCAGTTTGAGTTGTTTAAGTCAGACTCCTGTTGTCTCATGTTAGCTTGAGCTTGATGTGTTGCTGAAAAGAGACAATTTGTATGTAGAACCACGAGTGTGGATTTTGCTCCCCATAATTTATCTTGCCATTGCATTACTGAGGGATATCTTCAGGTGCTAAAAAAACTACGAGTGGCCATGAATCCATTTATAAGATGGACAATGACAATGATTTTTCCATCAATATCTAACTAAAACACCTTTTTAAACTCAATAGTATTAAAATCTAATCTAAACTCATTGAATACTGGAAGTAAATGAAGTTCTCTGTAATTCCGATTGCCACTCTGAGATGAAAACATCAAACTTGATGGCGAGTTAGGCCTGTAGAACTAATTTTATTGATAGCGGTAGATGAAGCCACAATTAAGCCACTACAAATACACAAAAATATACTAAATGGCAAAACAAGGTGGGACAATTAAAAAAATAGACATGAATTACCTTGTTATTACTATTGTTATTACTCTTGTTAAAGTTACATGTCATTGTTAGATATCTAGCTAAAAGCTGCTGATAGTGGATTGCAAGTCCACAGTGCACATTTTTTTTTACATTATTTGGCCTGATGGTGATATACTTTTATATTTTAATCTTTCTTGATAGATTTAAAATATGACTTTTGGTTTAAATAAATGAATTCTCCAAGATTTTTGTAAATTTCTGCGATGTTTAGCATATTTTTTTCATGAGTAGGTTCAGAGCTGTATTCTGTTTTGTTTGAATTAATTATCAAGTGATATTATTCTAACCACTTATGAAAATAGGTCATTGCAAAAGCAAGTTTTGAATACATGACACCAGCATGTATTAGACAAAAAGAAAATGATCCAGAATCCTGCCTTGTGGGACTCCTAAGGTTTAAAAAAGATATTACATGACTGATTTTACCCACTGGGACAGTTTAGTTAGAGGAAAACCATGAATATCAAAAGGCAAAAATTTAAATGAGCAGAGTTTGTTCAGCAGAATCCGACGATTTACAATTTCAAAGGTTTTATGAAAAAATCAATATGCAATCGGAGACGGTATCATACAGTGCACAAATGCAGCTGTCGCTCTCTCCTTTGCTGCTTCAGTTCTCCTCAAGGTCAAGAACAATCTTGGGTGCTGTGCTAAGATTCCTGTTGTGTTAAGATCTCTAGTGTGTTAAGTGCAGTGCAGGCAAGCAGCTCAAGGCAATGGCTTTCATCACTGACAGCTCACTATCTAACTGATCGATATTTTAACTGATGAAACATCTGCTCACTGGATTTCACCAGGCTGGAGAGTGCATCTTAAGCCTTTGTAAGACTCTTCCTTCCTCTTTGGCACTTTAGATAATGAGATTCATGAACGGGCGGTATTTTGATTGATCCACCATGCAGCACTCAACCCCAATCTTAGCATCAGGGAGCATACCATCTTGCAGCAGGTCATAACCTGTGTGTAAATGTATGTATTTGAGCAGATTGATTTATACAGGTATTCCTTACTAAAATGGTTACCTAGCAGTCCGTATAGCTCTGTTTTTTCTTCTTGAGTGCTAAAACAATCTATTAATATCTCCACATGGGGCTGATGCTGAGAATGCTTTTCTGCATTTATGACTTTTTCTCATGTGACCACTTGGCAGCCATTTTTTGTTCTTGTCTGACTCTTTGTTTTGAACAGTGAAAAGTACTCTGAGGCCCAGCTCAGCAGTAAATTCCTCTTGTCTTCCGTTTTTTCTCCTCCTATTAGGTCACATCTGTTTCCCATCTCAGCACATACTCACAACCCACCGCAAAACTGGAAACAGCTTACCTCCCAGAATCCTCTGCAAGTCATATGATCCTGACTCACCCCATCACGGGATAGGGTTGGGTTTTATCATTACAAAAACTGAACTGGCTCTGTAATAGCAAGAAATAGCCTTACATCACAGCGTTTAGGTACTGCAGAGTAAGCTGAGTGACATCTCATTTTCTATATGCATGTATATGGCTCTCAGAGGACAGATTATATGCCCCGAATGCTGTAACTTGTTGAAATCCATTGCATTTGAGCACCATAGAAAATCAGGCTTCATTCAGATTCTTTTCCCCTGGCAATCTAGTGAGAAAGCCCAAGAGGCTTTAAATTCTCATCTGAACTGTGTGCACTTTTCATTGACCAGTTCAGAGATTAGTGCCGCAGACACCAAAGAGGTTTTAAAGGCTTGTTTTGATTCCAACAGATTAGACAGTGTTGTCTTTTTTCATTCCAAGCTCAAATTGTTTATAGCAGGGGGAAAAAACCCATTACGTGTATACTGAGTTGTTGTTGTCTGAGCCATGCATGTCCTGCTTTCTCTATGAAAACACGAGTGTCTGTGTTTTACATTAAAAATGAAGAGGAGATGTTTGTCATGCCCTAAAAGCTGCCATTCAGTTTTGCTGTATAATTCTGTCTAGAAATAAGAGTAGTGGCCTGAAGCCAGGTGCATCTTTGTGTTACTGATGCTATTCTTCTAGAATTGTCAAATTTGTCTAAGGTATTTCTGAAAATTTGTTTCTGATGGATTTTCAGTACCTAGAGTGAAGACAAGACTTCAGGAAGTTACTGCTTCTGGTCACACAAAAAAATCTTTTCATACTTACATTTTTAGAATTCCTCAATTAGTAAATTAGCAAATATTAAAGCTGTTTCACTACTTGTGACTGTATGAAAGCTTCCTGCTATAATAATCCCCATTTCTGTTTCTGAATTTGATCCATTTTATTATGTAAATAAGGCTTTTTATGTCACCAAGAACAGAGGTGAGTGTGATTCTTCTGATCAGAAGAGTCACATACTGGCGTCTATAATAATAATAGGAATAATTTTCCAAGAGCGTTAAATCAAATTTCCCATATTACATGTTGCAAATGAAAGTAGCCAATATGTTTCAGTACAATCTGTATAGCTCATGCAACACACTGAAAGATAATAGCAAAGTAATAGTGGGAACAAATTAGTGCCACCTGGTGGCTTCTTGCGCCTCCTGTCAGAATTTACAGTAAATTTAACATCGTAAAGTGGTCATATAATCATATATACCAAAATGATAAATTTCATATTTTTTCAAGCTCCATTTCTTTTATCATGGTTTATGTCCAATTCAGGCAAAGCTGACACACTGGCACAGCTGATGTGTATCTGAGAGCGTGTCATGAGAGACATTTTCCATTGAATGTCAATTCAGTGTTCAAACAAAGTAAATTCATAAGGTACTTCCAAAAGCAGCACTGAGAGGGATGTGTGCAGCAATGAGCGACACATACAGTATGTGCAATAAAGCAGCCAGGAGCCACTGGGGCTTTGTGCTAATACCATATTACTCCTGAGGATATAATATCCACGATGACCTTCAGTTTCATTTGTACATTTCAGTAACTTGTCTTCATGGGAAAGCAATTATTTTTTACTGTTGAGTAGCTTTTACTATTGTTATTTGTCACTATTTCTTCTAGGATAATCCTTTTTGTTAGTATCAACATTCAAGATGGATATTTGGCAAATTTAGAAACAAAATGACCAATAAATCAAAAAACAAAAAATCTCACAGTTTATAAAACAGAGCTCACACTCGGCCAGCAGTGATGCTGGTTCACTGATGACTGAGTTTAGCACATTTATCTGATCATTTCTGATCTGAACTCTGTTACGCCCTCTCGTCAGCTCATTTGACTGAGTTCATTTCAGAGTATAAAATAAATATTCTCTTCCATGAAATAAATCAGATCAAATTTCAACTTTTTGATTTCAGCTCAGATCGTATGCCAGAATCATTATTTAATATCTATTCTGGTAGAAAATGTTGCTCTTGTTTGCTGCAGTGTTCTAAGAAACTCTAAAATGGTTTTTGGACCTGTTTTTGTAGCTTCGTAATTATATCAAGATAAACTCAGCACTGTTGTCAGAAGAATCAACATGCAATCAGCACAGAATTTGAATAAACTACTGCCTCTGCTGTTCAAATACAAATATGTAGTAACAACCTGTATCATCAGCAAGGTTAAAAAGGTCCCCAAAGAACTTGTGTAGAATGCAAAATGAGGTTGAGCTGACCAACATGTATTCAGTAGGTTAATTAGATGAATTGCCCTAGAGGAGCTCTAGGGGTTGTTTTGGCAGCAAAGTCAGTGTGGAAAAGAAAACAGAACAAGCAACAGAAAACAGACAAAAACACACAGTAGAACTACACGATTCACTGAATCACGGATAGATTCCCCGGGGGTGGTTTTTGGCCATGTCTTAAAAAAAATGGTCTTCATAAAACTGTTGTGAAGTTACTGTGGCTGAGGTAGAATTGTATAAACTGATGAAATCCACAACTTTGTTTCATGACAGGTGAATGGATTTAGCCAACTTTGCTCGCCTGATATTGGTTAGAAAGTCACTACCACTGTCCACATGGTGCATTTCACACACACAAAAACAAACAAATTCTGCTAATACAAGAGTTTTAGTCACTACCCACTTACTGGATGCACACAAAATACATATTAATAGTTAACTATTGCAGTAAAGATGCAAGAACAAGAGCACTTTAATTGGGTCAGTGATTCCAATTAATGTGACAAGCAGGTAGCTAGCAGCTGTAGCTACCAGTTACTCAAAGCAACCAGGCAAACAGTTTATTGTGTAAGGCTTAATTTGTGCTCTAGAGTTAGGCACTTTGAGATTAGAGTCTATGGGGAAGGGCTACATTGCACTTCCCCATTGCCTTGAAATAAGAAATTGCAGTTTTGCACTTCTAGACTAATTTTTCATGTTAATGGTTGGCATTTTAAAGCATCATCAATAAGCACAACTCAGTAAAGACTGCAAATCATGGGGCAATGTGGTGATAGGTTTGATAAATAATGGCAGCTTTATACCTGTATGGACCATTAACCCAAAAACAAAGAACAAAAGATCATGGATTTATTTCCTAATGCCATCATTTGAGCTTATAAACAACACTAAGTGGTGAAAGAGCCAATTATAATAAGAAATGTCAAGGATAACAGCTAAATTTAAGGGAAGTTACATTTTGCCAAAAACTTGTAATAAAATATAAACAAAAAGATTTCATCTTATGTCAACTTCTAGAAAACTTTGACTGTCTTAATTTATTCATTCCCCTTTTACAAATTTGAAATCCATATAAAATTCAATAAAAAAAATTAATAAAATAAATTGCAGAACAGTGTTTGCTTTATTTTTAAAGCATCACCTCGCTTTGAAGCTTTCCTTTCTGCATCTTCATCATATACCCATGAGTAAATTATCAACGAATCTCACCATAAGCTGGCAGAAAAACAAAGTCATTCACGATTCCTGGCATCTAATCTCTTTACATGGCCTGGTTGCTGTGCATCTGTGCAGTCCGTTGATGCACACATGTGCTCTGATGTTTAAAGGATTAGTATTTATTCTAAGCAGAGAAACCCCCCCATATCACACACACGGAATTGAAAGCCCATTTCACAAACAACCTGCCAGCACACATTCATAATTTTTCCAATGGTTGATCTGTCACGTGCCAATCCATCTCCAAGTTCGCTCTTCAGGGATTAGCAGCCCACACGAGGCTTTAAAGTGCTGCAGTGGCTTACACTTCTGTCCTTTAATTTATATTTTTAGGGTAGGGTTAGGCAAAAATTGCTAATGTGCAGAAATTAAATGTGCTCAAAGCGTCTAGCTTAAGTGACACCCTCTTTATAGTAGTGCCAATATGTTAACCCTGAAGAATGTTTGAGCACTCAGCATTAGTCGGACTCTCAGCTGATGCCTCAACATGGATTAAAATACTAAAAGATCTATTTGTGCTTGTTTACTTTGGTCTGTGAAACAGCATAAGTGTCACCTTTGAAATCAGTTGCTAGTTCATCACAGCTTTAATTTAAAGACAGATTTAAATGAAAGGTTTAGAGAGGTTAATGAAAAAAAAGCATCAAGACTTCAAAAAGATGCATTTTTGAAAAGGTTTCATTGAATATCAGAAAAAGGGGATTTAAAACTCCATTTAAAACGCCACCCTTTGTCAGAGACCGTCTGGAAAAATAAACAGTTTGCTTGTTGAAGGTTTTGAATGTAGATCGTGAACATGTGTAAGGGTAGTGATAAGAAATACGCTGCATTTGCCTTAGCCTTTTTCAAAAAAAGACCCATTTATTATAAAGATGACCCATTAAGGAATAAATAAATGATCCTCACATAGTATCCATGGTTATAAGATGAGACGCAGTCTGTGGATGGCAGCAGGGAGACCAGATGTCGCTGGCAGCCATTATAAAAAGGATAATCACTTGAGAAGCCTTGCTTCCTCTTCAACAACCTGATAGAGGTTCCTGTTGGCTAACTGTGCTGAGGCATTTAATTAAGCATCATATCAGCCAGTCAGCACTGTGGATGAAGCTTTAATAAGCACATGGGTCACCCTCCTAAGGATTTTTAATGTTATTAGTTACTTCATTGATCTTCCAATCCAGTGTGTACCAACAAATCAAACTGAGATGACTGCTCTCATACACAAACAAGCTCGCAACAGAAAGGAAAACAGAGAAGGGCAATCAGGGGTAACCAGCCCTACAAATTATTCTCCTCACATGCAAATGGACACGATGGACGTCAGCTATTTGTTTTTGTCTGGTAAACCACATGCTGTTGAGAATCTGGCCACGTTTCTGCTTAATCATCCAGAACCTGCTCTTGACAAATTACCCTAATATAGAGGACTAGGGGTGAGAGCAAATTGGGTTTATAGGTACAATTCGGCGCCAAGGAACTGATGTACAATTTTCTGTTGATATTTATAATAACGTGCATTTAGAATTGACTGTCTAAAGAGGAATGTGTGTATCTATTGAACAGTCACATGCCTTTCTTTATCAGTGTTGCTGTTATTTGCAGGATTTCCACAGAAGTTTGCCCCGAGGGGCCAAAGGTCAGGCTTCATGATTCCTCTCTCCTAATTAGCTCTACTTTCCATTGCTCATCTCATCTGATGTTGAGCCTTCTTGGGGGTTTTATTCAAATTAAACCCCGGTGAACAGAATACCACCGCCATTCGAAAACACAGATGGATGTGTCTTCATTTGTAGAATGCGAGTTCACCTTCAGGCAACACTGTCCCTTCAATATACCATTATTGATGAGCTGTCTTCTTGGATTACGGCGTCCAAAACAATCTCTAGAATAATAGTTAGCTGAGTGCTCCGGCAATGATGCTCTCATTGTTTTGTCCACATCCTCTCTAGATTGCTTGCGTCTACAAGCTCCCTTCGATTATTTCAACAGCACATATCAAACATTCCTGTATGCTGAGTGTTGTAAGACTTCTCTTAAACCTACCTGGATATGAACTGCTGACTTGTCCATCAAGAGCAGCCACCTGTCTGGCAGATGGTCTGTCTTCTGCTGCAGGGAACTGAGGAAGGATGCCCTGCTCTAATCACTGAGCCGGAGGCCAATGGATGAGGATTAATTAAAATGGAAAGTGAGGTTAAGCCCCAGTCAGACTCCTTTTGGGAGCTAAAACTGAGATCTTCAAGCTTCCTGAAAATCTGCTTACTGTCTGAAAAAACAATTTTAGTGCTTCGAGGAAACTAAAGCACAGACTTTATTCAAAACTTTGATACAGCTGTTCTATTGCTAACAATCTGCTACATAAATTGGTCAGATTATTTCTTGATATGTCTTAATCAGTATGATAAAGTGTCTACACAATGACACCAAGTATACCTTAAAAGTTAAAGGCATCTGTTTCTGTATTTTTGTTTTTTTATGCTTACATAAAAGCAACGTTTATGGCACTAAATTAAAAGCCCAAAGACTATTAAATCAAACTTCAGCTGTTTGTCTTGTGTTCTTTACTGTCAACAAATGAAAGTCTACTGTTATAAATAAGAAAAAGTGTAAAATGTACAGTTTATAGTGGCCTTTAAATGACTTTATAATGAAAAATCAAATAAAAGTTATATTGAGTTCATAAAGTATATGAGCTAACTGTATTTTTTTATTTAGGTACACACACACACACACACACACACACACACACACACACACACACACACACACACACACACACACACACACACACACACACAAGAGTGATTAGTTGCAGAATTACTACATTTACTACATTTCACACAAAAGTTTAACTGCCCAGATGACCTTATGGTTGCATATCATATCAGTGAAAATTAGCTCCCCACTCCCAGTTTCATTCCTGGTCAGTCTTCTCCTGGCAATGTTTACTTTAGAAAAATCGAGTGTTTCAAAGCGAAACTTTTTAAAAATGAAATCTTTTATAAATTCTGTCCATTTCTGAAGACAGTCTCAGCTCTCTTGGTCTCTCTTGGATTCCATTTGCTTTTAGTGGGTTTCCTCGTCTGTTTCTATTGCTCCCGAAGGGAGCTCTGACAGGCACACATGGTAAAATCCAGAGGGAAGGTCTCTTTGGATGGGTGACTTTCCATTTCAGCCTGGGATGCATTAACTGTGAAAATTTTTCTGCACCTGTTTGCAACAGCTGAATGCTTGAATAGTTTAGCAACGGCCTTTGAGAAATGTTTGCTCCCATTTGATGGGTGCTTTGAGACTGAAAACCACTGCAGCTGCGACAAACACCCAAAGAATCAGTCATGTTTGAAAACACAGTGTACCAAATGAAAATGAAACATTTAAACAGTTTTATTGAAAATTGATTTAAATGTTCAATTATTATCTTCTTCTTTTTTTTCTTTTTTTTGCAAGAGGGCAAACACAAGTGTATCTATTCTGTAGAAACCACTTCAGTCTGTCAAAGTTTATGTCACACTTACAAAATCACTGAAATGTTTCCATATTTGAGCTTGACTTGGAGTTGGTACTTTAGCATTATGAAAGAATAAAGAATAAAAAGAATTTAAAAAAATGCCTTCTGGCTATGGTTGAGCCAAAAAAATTCTCAAACACAGCATTAGATCTTTCATGTCTATCATCTGACAATGCTGTTATTTGAATAGTAAACTACACGGAGACTATGATGGACTGTAGTCATAGACTAAGAAGTTGAAATAGCCACTGCAATATCACCCACTGCTTTTTATCTCCTTTTTGAAGCCTCAGTGTTAACATTTTGTTTTCTTTCCTTTTTTTTGGAACCAGAGGAGACCACATCTGTTGATCTGGTCTCATGGCAGTTTGTGATACAGTCATGATCTGAGTTCATGAACTGCCATGAGTCTGGCTTAGAGTTTAGTGTGCACCTGGCACAATTACACAGTGGAATAAAGCACTATGTGAGGGTGAGGATGTAGCATTAAAGGCCAAAACAGCTTCATGTCACAAACAAAAACTCAGGCGTAAGGCTGTTAAACAGAATCTGCAATCCAGTGATGTTCAAGTGCTGTTCACCTGCTATATGATTTTTTTAGGAACTCTTAAAACTGTGCGAAAGGATGCTACAGCTTGAAACCATCAGCCCCTGACTAGGTGCTCATGGTCAGTCTGCAACACAGCGGAGAGGTTGTTCCATGAAATACACATTTAGAATGAATGAATTTTTCATTAAATCTTAAAGAAGTTTAATTAGCTTTTCACTGTTCATTGGTAACTCGATAGTTAAACCCAGATCTGTCCTTTTATCTTTAGCATTTCATGTGCTATTCTTCCGTTCATCAGTTCTGATCCTGGTAACATCTGGTCACATCTTTATTTAATGCTTTCTTGTTCCTGTTGTATATAGATCCTTGCAAATAAATCCATTTAGAAGAAGCTCTCAGTCCTGCATGTTCCTTTTATGCAAAGTATCACAGATACTGAAGTGACCAAAACCGTACCCCTGAGTACTCACTATAAGGGGGTGGCATATTAAGTTATCATCTAAGATTAGCAAGCTTGATTATAAAGATGTATCCATGAATTGTAGAGATATATGTGCACTGCACTGTTGCAGATACCTGCTTATGAGTACTGAGTAACATCAAAGTAAAAAACTAGAATTTCGCTGCACATTTTATCGTGGCAGTCTTTGGAACTGGTTTGTATTTGAAGGTTGGCCACTTGAGAAAATTCTCATCTTCATTTTTCAGCACCAAATTTCTTAATAATTATTAGGTAATTTATAGACGAAACTTAATTGAAGATGTATTTTGATAAGATTTCCAACCTACCGCGTTATTATTGTGTGTTTCTCTATATCTTACAATTGAAAAAATAATTCTTGGCTTTTAATTTGACGTTTGTTTCCCAGTGGGAAATTTGTTACACATGGGAAATATGTGTGTATGTGTATGCATATGTGTGCATTTGTGGGGAGTGGGGAATCCATTAACTTTATTTTGTACAGTCCTTTTATGTTGTATCTCTTTATGACAGAAGGCTTCAATTAAGAACAGCTATAAATACTTGCTCCTTGAATTGGTTGCATACCACCAGGTCTCACAGTAAGTATAAGTGTGTGTGAGTGCATGATGTGTGTGTATGTGTTTAGAATGTGAGGTCCCTATTAAACAGGTTTTTAGCCTGCGGTATGGAGCATCTCTGTTCTGAACGGAGAGGGAAGGTCAGTCTGCCTCATGCTAATAAACAAGAACTGCACACAGTCAGTCCACTGACTTCTCTGTGTGAGCTTGAAAAATACATCTGTATAATTATGATAATCTAGGTTTTGAAAGATTATGACCTCACAGGAAAACTGAACCGAGGTGAACTGAAGTGAGAAGTTAAAAGGATGTCATTAAGGCCATTAAAACCTTTTTTTTTTCTCAGATTACACTTGAAAACATCATTAATAAGTGTTTATGGTGGCTGTCATGTATACTGGTGTTTGTGGGAGAGACAGTAGGAGCTTTCCTTGTCTTTAATATCCAGCTGTTTCTTTAATCTGAAGATTTAGCTGTCCCATACATATCTGCACATTTCTCCCTACAAGCTTTGATAGTAATGTACTGTCCTGGAAGCGTGCCAGGCCTCACTCAGAGTAGAGGATAAAAAAAAGGAAAAAAAAAATCACAAATCCCCTCAGAGCTGACAGCTTGGGGATTTTTCCACCCATATTATTATTATTTGCACATCTCTATCATGCTGGATGTGTTCTAACAGTTACTTTTGTGACAGAAAGCTAGTTTTATTCACATCAACCTGTTGTGAGTACAGCTGTGGTCTTAGTAAAGCACTGTATTGTTTTTTTCTTTTTTTAATTTCAATGAAAGTAAGAAGTCTTAAATTGTATTTCCATGTATTTTAACTGGTTAAAAGCAGAAACACCAAATAAATGAATAACTAATACTGTTGAGCTGTCAAGGTCCCAGGTTCTGATGCAAAGAGAGTCAGGCAGGTATTTTAATAGGCTCCACTCCCCACTTGAAACCCTACAGAGGATAAAGTAGGTATAACTAATTGTATGGTGCATAAAAACTTAATACACTGCAACACTGTTAGTGAAGAGCCTGACAGGACTGGAGACAAGAACTGTCAGATGATCAAATAGACCATAAAACTTTCCTTGACCACTTTTTCAAATAACTGAACCTAAACAAATCTCCTTGAAATGAAAAGTGTTTACATTAGCCAAAATTCCAAATCCAATTTGTCCTCCAAGCCAACAATAAATACAGATATAGGTTAAACTGTACAGAGAGAGGTGTATGCTTATATAGGTAATGTGCATCAATATCCATGTACCATGGTAGCACTGAAATATAGATATCAGCTTTGCATTGTGTTACACCCAAATTATTTAATTAAGAAAACACTTTGAAGTAGTTCAGTATGCATGCATAGTAACTTCACTCTGCCAGGTCCTCGGGGATATTTTGTTGATTTGTCTGTAATGTTGAGACTAAAAAGGGTCTAAGTATAACCCAGCAGAACACCCTAACTTAATAAAAACATTCTGATAATCAGTTTTAACCCATGACACTCTCAGAAGGCTAAAATTTCTCTATTACAGAAATGTGACTGCATTTTCGGTTTTCCTATCTTGTTTTTTATGTTCTTTTTAGCACTTCAGACTCATGACAAAACTTTGACCATGTAGATACGAGCAGGTACAAGTTTAGGGTAAATGTAGTACTCTTGGTTTCAAGACTTAACTTATTTCGTCATTACATTGAGTTTCAATCTGAATCAGATGACCTCATATACAAAATATATCATTATAGTGATATATTAATTTCTATTTATAGATGTATTTTTGAGTCGTTGTTATAGACAGGGAGCAGTAGCGCACGTAAAGGTTGAGGACTAATAGACTCATTCTTCGTTACGTGCGGATTTGCAGCTCCGACGCATGGCACCGCTCCAGCCTTAAATCTGTGTGACTTTTGCTCCGTGAGCTGAGCAGAGGGATGGAGATGCGGAGAGCGCAGCATCAGTAGCACCGCGGTTTGAGCGCAGGAGCTTCTCCACAGAATCAACCACTCACAACAACACAGACAGAGACACAGCCGACCTAAATTACTTTAGTAGCGCAATTATTGGAAAACTCCCGGAGGTATTCGGCAGTTGGAAAAGGAAATTAATGAAGAAGGAGGGCGAAGTAAATTGCGCGACTCTAGCGTGACAGATGTTGGAAAAGTCTGGCTGAATGTAGACCAACCGAAAAGGGAGAGGAGGGAGAGGGAAACCGTCCTTAACAGAGATGAGTACGCCTTTCTGTGGGAGATGGGCAGTGAGAGTTTAAGCGCTGAAGGCTTTAATGCGATGATTCAGGTGAGTTTCTTTATTTTCCTACAAACTACTTTGTAGGGTTCCATGAACCAGTCATAACAGAAATAGGCCACACTATATTTATTTAAAGCACGAGTTGAGCTTAGGTTTGGTCTTCATCTTAGGGTAGGTGACTCTAAAACGAGCCAGTGTTTACTTTATATTTTATTTTTATGTGGAATCGCTAAAGTTCGCATTCTTACCACTAGTCGCAGTTCTGTGAGAACTTAAACAAAATTGAAAAAAAAAAAAATGAACCAAACATTTATATTATTTATGTATTTGTAGCCTACACCGTGTTTCTATAACATTTAGTCCAAACCAAGTCTGTAGAATTGCAAAACAGATAGTAAAAATATCATAACAGTTATAATGTGAAGAACTTTTGTGCCATTTATTGTGAGTTGTCTGGAGATTGCCAGGGCTGAGTTTAAACACTGACCTATATTCATGCTATTATTCCTTTTTTTCCTGTATGCGTTTATTTATTTTATTACTTGAAACCACAAAGATAAACATACCTTTAATGTCACTTTAATGTTCAGCCAAGTTTTTTCTAGAGGTCTGCTTGTTTCTTGTTGTTGTTGTTTGTGTTGTGGAGTTAGAGTGTCCATGGGAACAGTAATCCTCAGGATAGTTTGTTCCATAAACCTAAAAAAGGGCCACAGCAGACTTTGTTTTAACAGCGTTTAGGCAGGATTACTGACAGCTGTAACTGCAGCCTCATTTCCCCTGGGGCAGTGCAAGTCCCTCCGTTTGTCTTTATACTCTATACTACTTTGTAGTATACGCCACAGTATTTTCAGTACTGTCGCTGAAAGATATGTTTGTCAGTTTGCTATTATTAAAGATATGATCATCACCTCACCTGTAGTCAGGATCCACATTTCAGTGAAGGTACAGATATGAACTCAGACCAGCAGCCAACTCTTTGTCCCCCCCTCCTGTCATAATGAGGACACACATCATATCGGTTGTGGCTCAGGAGGAGCAGATCACCATCAAGGGAGAACCAAGGATTTGACACTTGGGATTCTGCCAAATGGCAATTTAATCAGAGGGCATTTTATGCACAGGAAGTATGTCAGTCTCCTTGTTAGAAACTGATTTATCTGGACTGTTATATTGGGCAGCCACTCCAGACCTCAGTTGATTGGAGCCTTAGGCAAAGAAGTACAAGACAAGTTTTTAATTGTTTTTCACTTTTATTGCACAGCTTCAGTGGCAGATATATGCAGCTGGGTCTTGAGGTATGTTGGTTAGACAGTGACTTTGCATGCTAATGTTGTGGTGAGTTTATACATTTATCTGTATTATTGCTTGCATGATATCATAAAGAATGAAAATTTTCTCCTTTGTTTTAATGTTAAAAAAACTTTGATGATGAATATTAAGGGCTTTTTTGTACTGCGGGAAACTCAGAACCTTTGAATTTAAATTTCAGATCCCACTTTAGGTCAAAGTAGGTAAAATTAAGTGGAGTATAATCAGCTTTGGTCTGCTTTCTATATGCTCCCAGGTAGAATCCAGACATTCATTTTATACCTGCCAAAGAAATGATCTTGAAGAGCTTGGCCAGATAAATAGTGTAGTTGGCTCTTTGGTGGAAAGAAATATCATCACCCCTTCAGTTATATATATATATATATGTGACTCACATGAAGACTGAAATTATTATAAATTTAAATTAAAACATACTTTCTCTTCAACTGTCAACACTGTCAACCATCCCACTTGTTTTCTGAGGTAGAGATTTTAGACAACGTTTTGCTTAATTAGAGTGTGCTGTCTACACGATTAAAAAAACATGTTTAGCTGTTATTTGGCAGCTTGAACCTAAAACATTTGTGGAAATAAATATTCTGTAGAAAGAGAAAAAATCTTTACAAAGAAAAAGCAAGCTGTTGTATAATATTAGGTTTGTATTAATCCTAACACACTGTTTGGGTCAAATTTGACATATTTTGACATAGTCAAAAAATAGTCTAATTGTTTACTGTTGTATTGCTCTTATACATTTTTTCTACATTTTCCTTGTTTTTGAGCAGATTTGACCCATATCTTTTTAGATGGATTTTAGATCTATCAGTGTGGGTCAAATCGAATAAATGATGGTTTTAGGGGATCTTTGAAACTGTAACACTGTATATTGTTATGCGACATTGGTGACAGAGGACAAGAGAGACCTTTACACTGTAACAAGAGCATCACATCACCTATAGCCCTTTATTATTTCCTCACATATCGCACAGAGACAGGCACTGACTGATCATGGGGTAATCTGAAAAACAGTGAAACAGTAAAACAACATATATAGGAACAGAAATCATACAGAGGTCAGAGGGTGATTTGAGACATGGTGCCTTGACATGAGATCTGGAATAGATAGACAGACAGACAGACTATTTACACATTAAAACTAATCTGTAGTTCAAAAACTCTTTTACGCACGTATTATGAGGGAATCCTTGGCTTTACATACTGTAAAGGCACAGATTAAATTGGGCACTTTTGTAAATTTTGATTTGATTTATTATATAGCACAACTTTTGCTCATGTATTTATGGAACTTGTGTTTTCCTAACTTGTATGGTTAATTACAAGCAAACTTTTTTGTTCAGCATCCGTGAAGACAGCTTAAAAAGAATACTTTACAATACTTCAAAATGACACACATTTCCATATAAACCCATCACATGAGGAAAAAAAGAGACATGTAGGTGGGAGATTACTTCACTGCAGCTTTGACTTCTTTCCAACAGCAGCTTCTTAATACCAGGCTCCGCCAAAGAGCTGTCTGGGAGAAGGTATATTTTAGCCTGGAACAATGCATCCTCATTTCCCCAGCCGCAGTTTCAATCTTAACAGCTATGAGATTAACATCACAGTTCCATTTAGTACTTCTGCCCCCCCCCCCCCCCCCCTTTCCTTTTTGTGCAAAAGCTAAATCTCTTAATTTTCACATAAGGCCATGTGCGGTTTGCCTTTTCATCAGTCTTAACTTATCCTGGTTTTGGAAGGATTGCACATGAAAACGACTCGTGTACTGTATCCAGGGCAGAATCTGCACAGCACATTTGAACTCACAGTACACAACACTCACTATTCAGGCCACATAGTCATTTGAAGTCCTTTTGTAGATGAACAGAAACATCAGATGTTTACTGCCACTGGAGGAATGTAGTCAGGGCTTGAGTAAAGACTTGAAAGCCACTGGCCCATTGCTTGTGTTAGCAGCAGTCTTGTGTTGTTTGGCCATGAAAAAGAAAAAAATATGTAATAGAGGATTTCTTTCATGCTACATGTTTTTCTAGGTTGTGTTTCCATTTTCATGATGCATGCGTCCTTTCCGGTTTATTCTATTATTTTATTCATCTGTAAGCCATTAACCCATTTCACATGCGAAGACTAACCCAACGTCCAACAAAGAGTAAAGCATAGGCACTTCCTAAGCTTTTCTATGGTAAGCGTCCCGGATTGTTTCTTTCAGGGTAAGATATTGTGAGGGCAAGGAAAGAGAAAATCAAAAGGGGCATGTTACAGTATGTTACTCTTATTCTGTTTGTGTATTTTTATGACTCTGATGTTTTTTTGATCTACTTAATTCTACTGGTTGTCAGTCAGTGAGTGTGCTTAATTTTATCATCAAGTAGTTGTTGAGTCATACACTGGGGCCATTCAAAGCACCTCACTTCAGAAAAAATAATGTATAGTGTGGTGGTAACACAGTTGCTAGTTTAATTCCAGACAAGGACATAAATCCCCTTTGGGTGTTGCAGCAGGAAGGTCATCCAACCTAAAACTCTGCCAAATCAAACATGCAGAGCTGAAAGTTAGCATGCTTCAAACCATTGTTGTGGTTACTGGAAGCTCGATATGTCATATACAGATTGAAACCACAGTAGGTCTCAAGCTTCTCGATCAAGCTGTTTTGTTGTCATTCACACAACTACTTTCATCAGTTTTTGTATGTATAACTGCGTGCAATTTCATGAATGTCTACAAGGACATGCTGTTCAAAAGCACTTCCTCATTTGTATTATTCATTGAATCAAGTCTACAAAGGCACACAGAAAACAGTCTGTGAAGAGATAAAGAGAATCCAGTTTGATGCAGTTAGTATAAATAAGGCTGTGACCTCAGGGCTTTTGCTCCCCCTTTTAGTGCAGACATTGTGAACACGTATAAAGGGTTTAGGCTTTAGAATTTGGGCTACATTAAACATGAACTAGTTTTTCTGAAGCAAACTCAACTTCTTAGTAACCTACCCTATCTTTATTCGCTTTATCCGCTATTGAAAATATCACTTCCTGTCCGCTAGGAAGATTTAAAAAAGCAAACGTCTTCAGGCCATTAACCGGGTCCTTTTTCTGACCCCATTTAGCCATAGTCATAAAGGCTGGACAATATTTGCTCTAGGTCAAAAAATAAACAAATAGAGAACTAGATGGAGTGGCCAATCAGAAATTTTCAAAGAAATAATTAAAAGTAATTAATACAGTATTGTGAACTGGAGTAGTCAAAAGCTTATGTCCTTCTTGTCACATTCATGGCTACTGCTGGGCCTCACATTGTAGTATTTCTTTCCATCTACATGGTGTAATTGATTGCTTCTCAATGTAAAAATACAAAACTATGTATATTAGACCTAAAATTTCTCTCTTTCAGAAAAAGAAAAAGCCGTATTGTTTAATGCTGTTACTCCATCAAGACGTCTTCACTGTGTTTTGGTGGAAGATCTAATGACAGAGCGTGTTGTACGCTGTTCAAATCACCAAGCTCTTTAAAAGAATACTGTCTCGAATTTAGCAGTGCAGTTCTTATCAGAACTTTATCAGACAATTTGGGTCATTCCATCTCAAATCTATGCGGGTCTTCTACTCGACCATCTCCAATTTGCATAAAAATGTTATGGTCCAAAGTTTTTTCTTCTCAGTCAATTTGTATTTTTTCTTACTTTTGTTCTCTTTGGACAGATTTAGGACAAAAATTATGCAGAAGTTGGATGGCAAAATTCTACCATGTTCATAAATATTCATTATGTCCAATTCGTCATTGACGATGACGAAGAGTCCCACTCAAGGCACTGACAATAAACCCCCATTTTATGAAATTAATAAGAAAGGGGACTTGACCAAGTTTTTTTTTTCTTTCCCTTTTTTCTGGTGAGATGGGACTAAGTCACTTTCTGAATAGCATTGATTTGTTTCCGTTTGCTTTTGTGTTGCTAAGACTGTCTAGGCAGGCTTGTGGTAGTAGCCTTGGCTGCTATCAGATTAGCATTAGCATTAGGTCTTCTAAAAAAGAAAAGCTCAACCTGCATAAAAGGGAAGATTATGGAGTTGGTGGATTTCTGTGAAGTAAAAGTTCATTCTGTCTTTGGTGTTTGTAGTGATTTTATAATTTGGCTTATTTTAGATAAAAAAAAAAAAATTATATCGGGAAATGTGATCAGAAATGTCTTTTTAAGACCTTTTTCAAGGACTTTTAAATTTCATTTGTTTTCTAGTTTTCAGTTCTCAATTTTCTCAATTTAGGCCTTTTAGCTATTTTACCTCTTAATTGTTTTCCTTTCCCAGATTCCTCCAGATCATTCTTTTCTCCTACTGTTACTTATTTCTACTATTTTCTCTTCCCTTTGGTTCTTTTCACCGTACTTTTCAGTATTTCTTTATTTCATACTTTATATTTCTTCTTTTTACCTCACACATTAGTTTTCTCTTTAATGTTTAATGTGTTAAAGTGTATTTTTTTTTATAATTTTCTTTGCACGTTACTTTTGTTGGTAATCTTTAATTCATTGGAATTGTGTAGGATCCAGGTAGTTCTCCTGTCTTTTGTCTTTCATCACTATAGAAACATAATTTATCAATAAGCAGTTTAAGACCCATTCTGCTGTTCTGATTGCAGCTATATTCTGCACTCGGTATGTAAGTTGTCCTGAATTACTGAGTTTTTCATCTATGATCTGTTGCAGGTTAAGAGCCCTCAGCTCCCTATTAATGTGTGACCTCCCATTATCTCTTTGTTGTATAATGATGGATCCAGTGCATCATATCAGTTAGCTGAGATGACCTCATTTGTCACATCACATAGGGTGCTGCGCTGAATCTAATTCCCTTCCCTCATTTATTTGTGCTATTATTAATATTGCAGACGGTGCACTTTGCATGACGTTGCACAGAGTCTTAACTCTCTCCTTGTCGGAATGAGGAATTACAGCAAAGTGCTTTACCCAACACACAGTCTGGAACAAGGCTGATGTGAGTGAATCTGTCACTGTGACCCAGTTCCACCACACATTAAATTGGTAATCACACCAATATTCAATCACACCATACTTAATGTGTCTGTTCTTTGTTCCGTCTTTTTTTCTCTTGGCAAAATCAATGATAGTGACATGCATACACCAAGAGATAATAGAAACAGAAAAAATACACAACTCTTGAAGACAGAGGCACAGAGACACACGCTAATTATTTATAACCAAGAGCTTTTAAAATTTGGACACTGTTATGATGGGCGATAATGGAGTTTGTTCTTGAGAAAAATCTTTACCATGTTAAAATTAGCTTCATAAATCAATCAGTGATCTTTGGCAAACAATTTATACAGTCCTATTTGTCCCAAGCAAAAGCTTATAACCATACTGAGATATTTTCTTCTTTATCTCAGTTGGATGTGTCAATTTCAAACATGCAACCAGGCAAGAACAATCCTCCTTTGCTATACTCATATATTCACAGGTCTTTGCTTTCCTCCCAGCATTTTAGAAGGTGATCAAATTAGAAATGTCTTGCATGTGCTCCACACAGTTTGTAAAATGTTGGCAATGAATGCAGAGATTGCGTAATGTAGACATGAATTATGTGAAGATTAGATTCTACCATCACAAACTGGATTACGTAACAACACCTGGCACCTGATATGTAACTGCCTATTATTGTTTCATTCATTAAAATTTGCATAACATATCTTAAGTCCCGCAAATTATATATATATATATATATATATATATATATATATATATATATATATATATATATATATATATATATATAAAATCTATAGATATAGATATAGATATATAGCTAGATAGTAGCTACATGATTGTAGTATTAATCGTAATTTTAAACCTAAAGAACTATGAGAAAATATGAACCATATTTCATTTTGCATCTGTTATGTATATCTTTAACATTTCCGTTGGAGCTGTTTATAAACCCACGTGTTGCTCTTCGACTCTCCGATAGGCTGCTAACTGCAGCCAATAAATAATCGTGTAAGGTTTCTCCTATTTGGACAGTATTCATAAACCAGTTGTGCGGCCAACAGCAACTTTAGTTTCTTTAGAAGATACACAATGCTGTTGAGTTTATATACAATTTACAAAGCTACTGAGCCAAGCTTGCTAATGTTTAGCTGATGTAAAATACATCCATTGGCATATATTTTATGGCCATTATAAGCTTGTTTACGAGCATCATTATAAATACACAAAGACATTAAACAGAATTTTTTTATGGAGCACCAAATTTAAGTCTTTTAATATCAAACATTTTTTAAGCCTTTTTATAACTTTTTGTTTTTAAGACCAAGGAGAAAAAAGTAATAAAATGAAACATGTATGTACTTGAATAATACCGTACAAATTCATAGTATAGCGTGGCCTAGATGCAAGAACTCAGAGCGTTATGCTGGGTTAACATTATGCAATTTTGTGATGTACTCGATGAATGATGACAATGTAAAAGAATAGTGTCAATATTGTGTTTGTGGCTCTGTTATACTGTAAGAAAGTTCAGTATTGGATGGCATAACTGTGTTGTACAGTACACAGTGCTTTACTTTAAATTCAGAACAGTAAGGCATGCTAATCTGTTTGCCCTATTTTAAAATGCATTGTGTTTTCATGTAACCTTTAGATAAAACACAAAGTTAGTGTACCTCAGGTTGTTTCGCAAAATGTTTCACAACATGAAAAAACATAACTTCACATTATATCAGATCCAATATCAATTTTAAAAAATTAGGGCATTACATGTAAGTCCTTTGCTAAGTATAACTGCTCTTCTTTCTCCCCATCTTGTCTTTCTTACATTTTTCTCAACGACGTTATCCTGTACTCTTTTCTGTCCTTGGAAAATGCATTAGTGTGCCTTCAGATAGCAGACACATTGTGTAACAAACTGCACACTGCACAAACAGTTAGTGACATTTTTTGAGCTTATAAAAATATTGCATTTGAAATTGCTTGCCACTTAAAAAATGTTTCTGCCTTTGTGCTAGCTTCTCTTCTGTAGGTGCTGAAGTATTACAACCACAACTTATAAATATCCAAAAAAAAAAAAAATCCAAAACCACAGTTCCAGATCATCCCTCTGCATTTTAACCCCTGAGTACAGCACTATAAATGATGCATAAATTATGGTTTTGCTTCTTTCATCTCTTTGTATACAAGTGATCAATTCACCTTGTCTTTTGCCTTTTATGTGTTATATATTTATGTGTTAAAAAATTCTCAGAGATTTCATTGGAGAAGAAAACTGAGTTAAATTTATACAGCACATTTAAAAGTAGAGTGTTTTGTATGCTCCAGTCGTGGGACAGTATACAAACAAATAATGGAGGAACTATATTGTGGGCTGCAATTCATTTCTTATCATCCAACAGTTTGTGTGCACTAAGCTTGATGTCTGGGAGTAGTGTATGACGTCTCACAGTGTCCATTTAATTTATAGGATTGCTAAAATCTCAGAGTGTAGGCGTATTTAGAATACTAAAGAATCCTGTCACCCAGCTAAAAACCTTTTTAATTTCCTCCTTCTCACTAAGAAGCATTAAGAAAAGAACATCCATGTTCCAGAATAGCATCCTGAAACTTTACATCACTGTGAGACACTAAACTCAGTACAGCAGGCTAATCAGCAGGTTTAAACAACTGCACAATAAGGCACACAAAGGACTTCAACAAATGTTAATGCTTTTAAACTAGGCCTTTTTACCAAATTGCCTTTCGTTATATTTTGCAGGATAGATTTTGCAAGTTTATTATTTAAAATTAGCTCAGTTCAGAAGTTTAAAAAAAATAAATCTTGAGTTTTTTCACACTTGGGGCCATTTTTTCCATCAAGTGTGCAACGTGTTTCGGCTACAAGATTCTGCATTTTCTACATCTGAACACCAGATCGATAGATCTCTGCAATATTTTTAGTCCATCATACTCTTTGGCAACCTTGGGATCAAGATTTTTTATAAATTCAAATTATTTTGAATCTTTGTTTTTGTTGGTTTCAACAAGATTTCACTTATTAGCATAAGTTAGTGACCAAATGTGTGACCCTGCTCTCAATGGGGTAAAACTATAGTCGGTACTTTTGCAACTGTAGCTCCTTTTGTGATTCAGTTTTTCTCTGAGCTTTTACACTTGTATTTCAGATATTTTCTTTATAGATGTGCCTCCTGACATGAGCTTGTTTACAAAGACTTCCTCAGATACACCCAAAGGGGAAAGACCAGGAGACTTGTGTTTTCTTTCTATGCACTGAACAGCAGTAAACCCTTTAATATTTGCTGCTTGCATGCAGGTCTCAGGGGCCGTCACATTGTAGCAGGTGCCAGAAACCCTTAAAAAAAAATGGAAACGCACAGCTCCACCATCTCCCCCATCAAACGTGCTTTTAACAACTTGAGTGCACACACCCACACAGAGAAGACACAAATTCATGCTCTGTGATCCCTGCACTGTTGTTCTGTTCCAGTCTTTTTAATTGGGGATTTGAGCCAGGCTCTTGTCTTTCTCACTGTGACAAGCTAAAAATAGCCCTTTGACAAGTGTCAGAAAACTCAACCGGGCTCAGACTGTGCATTCTGTGTCAGATGGGGCTGCTTGGCGCAGGGATTCAAGCTTGGGGCATCCAAATTCAGTGGAGTGGATACTGCCAAACTGTCATCCTGTGGCCCATGTGAGCTCATGTTCCTGTTCCATGCACCTGTTGCTAAAAGAACTTTTCTTTTCATCTCAGTAATTGGATTCTGTCTGTCACAATTCTTCACATTTTGCTTGAAGTCCTTTGGTGACAAAGCGATCGAACATTAAAGAACTCAGCTAAGGTGGAACTTTAAAGGGCTGAGTTTCAGAAAGACGTCCCTCAAAGCTAATGAAACCACAGTGCAGGCTACAAGAGAAGTTCAGGTTACCGTAATTGTCGGGCTATAAGCCGCTACTTTTTGCACAAGCTTTGAACCCTGCGGCTTTTAGTCAGGTGCGGCTTTTCTATGGATTGTCCATGAGCGGATTTGTTTTGTTTGTTCCGCTGTTGTATGGCACTACGTTGCCTGGCGGAAGGATCGGAGTTCAAGAGTGGTATGTTAGTCACATGTCCATCCGCCAGGCAACGTAGTGCCGTACGAAGTAGCGCGAAAAACAAACTTCAAAGTAGCACTACGCGTTCAGCTGGAGGCGTGGATGATGAGCGGCGATAAACTTGCAAAAAGCAAGTTATGCCCAACTCCACCACTGGATTCTGACAGCGTGGGAAAGTGTGAAAACATCCACGATCACCAACGGATTTCGAAGGGCTGGACTGCTGCCTGATGGAGAGGAGGCTCTTCAGAAGGTGTTCGACTCTGACACTGACAATGAGGATTTCTTTGGTTTTGAAAGTGACAACGAAAGAAAGGAGCTGAGAGTGGATGATGAAGCCACCCTGAGCCTGTTCGTTTCCGACACTGGAGGAGAGGACTTTGGTGGTTTTAGTGCGCAGGAAGAAGAGAAAGATGGTGGTGAATGACTGACTTTTCTTCTTGTTAAAGCCGTGTCACTGCACCTGAGCCTAAAAGGTAGTCTGAATCTATTTTTCTGGTGTGCTGTAGGTTATTGTTATGTACTACATTTGTTACTCATTTATGAAGCACAGTACATGTTTTGTACTTGTAATTACCACTACTTGTACACATACCCTAAAAGGTTATGCAAATATGTACCCATAACTTGTTTTTCAAAATATTAATAAAAGTGGTGTGTCTCCAAACAGCCATCTCTTTCCTGACAATTCGATTTGTGCATATTCTCTTACATATGATAAGTCAACATTGAAACACCTGCGGCTTTTAGTCAGGTGCGGCTAATGTATGTACAAAACAGGATTTTCCCCTGCTTTTAGCTTGTGCGGCTAATATTCAGGTGCGCTCTGTAGTCCGGGAAATACGGTAATTGAGAGTCATTGCCTCTTTCTTCCTCGTGGCAGTGTTTTAGCAAAGTAATGATGCAAATTGCTTTTCAGTGAGTAAATACATGGATCATGTTAGGTTTGATGAATAAGAGGAACAGCAAAAATGTCTCATTTAAGCTGTGTTTCACATTTCTGGCATCAGCATAAACAAACAACATCCATACTCATGAAGCCATCTCAGTGACTTTAGTAGTCACAGCAATCATTAATGGTATGCTACTTTTAATTTAAATCATTATAATCTTAATTCCTGTGGAAGAACACAGCAACTTCGGACAGTGAAGAAATGACTGAACCTGCAGCAACACTAGGGCAAAGAAGAAAGTCCAAATGTTAACATGGGTTGGAAACTAACCACAGACTGATGTAAGGTGATAAGAGCCCGAGCTGAGAGGCTTGATGAGTTATGTCTGATGAAAGAACAGAGAAAGGGAAAACTGAACAGAGTATGGAAGGTGAATTATGTCGAACAATTATGCGACAGTTGGAGCCCATCCAAAATACTCTGCCAAAGAATTGTCTGATGAGATGTTACATCACTGATATTGTTTGCATTTTGGCAATGTGAGGGGTTATTAGGTAAGAGCTGGCATCTTCTTGGCTTTAGGCGAGTGGATATTTTTGACTCATGCATAAAAATGTTTTTGCAGGGTCATCAAATGGCAGCTTCATATTGGTCAATCAGAGTCTGCAGTATCTTGCCAGACTCTGGCAACATAAGCAAATCCCAGGAACTGGATGGAACAAGTTCTCACAGTGATCAAACAGCATGCTTACTAAACAGAATTAAACTGAAATGAACCTGAAGTGACTTCTTAGAAATGACTGCAGGGTATTTCTAAGAAAAATATATAATAAAGAAATACAAATATACATATATAATTGAATTAACCAGAAATAATAAAACACTTAGAAAGACTGAAAAGAAATACAGGAAACGTTTTATTATTAACAACTCATTGTGATTCAAAAATGAAACAAAATATAATAAAAATAAGTTATTTGCAGAGTGTGATTTTCAATAAATGATTTTTTAAATCTATTAATTTAAATTGGTAGCTTGTTTTGGAAAAAAATGTATCCATGAAAATAACTGCAACTATAGTAGGCAAGACTATTAAACCTGTTTTTGTATTCCCAAAGGTAACCACAGATTTGTATTTATTTATTTTATTAAATGGATTAATTTAACCCATAGTCTCCTCATCTTCAGTCTTCTTTTCTAATTCCCCCTGTAGGAGGTCTTCTGCAGTGTGTTGACCCTCGTTTGCCTGCATAACTGCAAACAGTACTGTAGTAAAATATGATGATCTGCTAAACTCTTTTCATCTTCATCTCATTCAGTTAGCTGTGTAGCTTTTGGACTGTAATGACCTATTGTTTCTTAGTGGCATATTGTAAAGCCACACATGGATCAAGGTAGATTTGGAACACAACCAGAATATCCCCCCATGCATGCAGCAGCAGCTGTACTGTCAAAGAAGCCCAGTCACTGACAGGGAAAGTCATTTGCACAAAAAACAAAATTGAAAGTTGCAGCACTAAGAAATGCTGAGGTAATATTTAAAAAAATAGATACCTCTGTATATATTCAAATTTTTAAAAACAGTAAAGCTTTTAGTATTTTTATTTTTGTGTATTTGTGTTTATCTTGACAGCTTAGCGTCTTAAACCAATAAAAACCATGCTGTAGTCAATTACTGTGCATGTGTGAGCAACTACAGAGTAACACATATTTAAATGCAGGGAGTTCTCCTGGAAATACAGATATAATGTCTGATTTATTTTCATTTGTGAAGGTTACAAAATTTAAGGGGGTACTCAGTTTTCCATTTGTGCCAGTCTTTGACAAATGCACTGACAGTGCACTTTTTGTGTATGTTTTTCATTCTAATGAGAAATTGTATTATTAATAGAAACAACAAGTGTTTCAGTATGATAGAAAATAGTTAAAACAATTAACACTGTAACATGACACTCATGTGACCACAATCCACACAGGGTGAGAAATAACAAATTCATTTATTTCCCACTTTCTAATTTGATGGATGGGTCAGTCCTGGGTATAACTCTGGAGTCGTGACCTTTGGCTGGACTGTATCTTTATGGTGTGCAGATAGACACAGGGGAGGTGTGAAACCAATTGCTGATTGGCTGGAAGGTCTCGGCAACTGACAGGGTACAGGCCTGGGATATCTCCCAGCTGTCAGTCTCTGTCTCTCACAACTTAGCTCGGGGGGGGGGGGGGGGGGGGGGGGGGGATCAGCATATTTAACTTGTGAACCCCATCAATGGACAAAGTAAACCAATGCAGTTTTGTAAAATACTATATTTGCTACTCATGGTCCATTTCTTTAGGTTTTTATTTTTTATTTTTTTATTTTTTTTACAGTTTTTAAAGAATATAAATTTAATACCATGTTATGTATTTTTTGCCATTTTTAATAGTTGAAGAACTTGAGCTTGAGATCACATATACTACATAAAATTAGCATAACAATTAACCTGCAGAAACAAAATAATAATAATAGTAATAATAACAATAATAATAATAATAGTTCACAAACACCAGTAATAAAACGTAGCATTTTACAGCCGATTTGACTTTAGCTGTGGTCAGTAAAAACTGGGAAATCACCAACTATGCCTGGCTGACGTCCAACATTTATTGGTATCTTTCTTGTGTGACTGCACTCTAATATATTGGTCTAAAAGGAGCCCTGTGAGTCTAAGAGCACAAGTGTTGGGTTTGTGAGTCAGCGCTCCCAGCCTGCCAGTATAAGAGCTGTTTGCATGAAGAACAAGGATGAGACAAAGACTGTAGAGCTCTGGGACTGTTGGCAACTCAGGCACTCAGAGGAGAGGCTGCAGCGAGGGTGGGTCCACACTCTGGAAACTGTTTGATGGTGAAGAGTAAGCTGCAGCTGCTGCAGGTCAGACACAGTTTGGCTTTAGTATTTTGAGGATTATTTTTGTATTGTATCTTTTTTTTTATATGAAAGGAAATATCCTGTGTGAGAGCAGTTCAACTTCTGGACTTGGAGGTTTTCATGCAGCTGTGGAAAAGTGTTAAGAATTAAGATTTGTTTCTTTTAACGTCTGTTAGGTAAGATTTGTTCTTCATATTTTAGCAGGTCTTAGTGGTAGTTGTTGGAGAAGGGATGCATAATTTATATTAGATTCTACATTCATCATTTTCTTAAATTCAACTGGCAAGCCAGACAGCAGCATTATGTAATTTACTGATATTTCACTTTGCAGCATTTTACAGACAGCAGGGCTCTTTTTTGACTCTGTTCCCTAAAGTTTGGAGGTTGCTTTTACTTATCACTCAGTTTCTTCACTGATTATTTTAGAATATGTTCATACAAGATTTATGCTGTAATATTTTCCTACTTAATTTGTACCAACAATGGAGGCTGCTTTGTGTTATCATGTCTTCTAAACATCTATATGAAAATATGTTTATCATTATAGTGCTTTACTCTAAAGCAACACCGTAGAGCAAATTAAGGTACAATTTAAACAAAAGATATTTGTGCACAAGTCTTGATGGATTCAATAGCTCTAACACTGACTGCATTAATATTCTGTTCATAGTTGTGAGTAATTAGAACAGATTGGCTATAAAAATAGGCACTTTCTGTTGTTCACTTCCTTATGTAAAAATGCTGTTGCAATGCACCTACTGACAAGCAGAATTAATTATGCAATATACTGATTGCAGGACTCAAAATTCACACAATCTTGAATTCTTGATTTCTTTCACTTTGGCAGTGATTGGTTTAACACACTGGTCAAATGGTTGTCTTCCCCTCATGTGAGGTGCACACTGGTGCCTCAGACACTATTCTGTGTGTTGCCAGATGCTACAAAATGAATCATTTAACTCACAGGACTGGGTTGCCTTCTGAGAAAGCTGTGTTTGTGGTGGTTTTTAATCCATTTGGTTTGTCCTGCTAGGAACACTAAGCTGATTAAATAGATGGGGTTAATAGATCTTACAACTAATAAATGTTGAAACTTACTCAGCCTGTTGTGGAGTTGCCATTTTTTCACTTAGTTAACCTTGGTTTTTCTGATTTTCTTTTATCCTCAGGTGACACAAAAGGGCATGTTGTTGACAGAAAATCATCAGTGGACTTAAGCTTGACTCCAACTTGACTGCCACTGGTTATGAAAATCTGCACTTCAAAACTAAAACGGTATGTTTTGATTAAAATGTAAGCTTGTGAGGGCAGTGAATTCAATACAAATACATTTTGCTTACACTCTGTCTTAGAAACATTAAGCTCCTATAGAGAAAAACATCTTTATAAATGTTTTTAAAAAAGGTAATTATGTGCATCTCTTTTCAGGCCGGGCGTAAGATGTTTGTGGAGTCAGTCGTCCGATGGGGCTTGTGGAGCATCCTGCTCCAGTTTGGACTGGGCGTATCTGCAGGAGGCTGTACTCCAGGCTGTCTGTGTCGACCTGAGCCCAAAGAAGTGATCTGCTCTGGAAAACACTTAAATTCAGTGCCAGGGGCCTTGCCCAGTGATGCCAGACGTTTGGATTTATCCCGCAACAGGATTAAGACTGTGGGACGCCGCCAATTTTCTGGCCTTGTGAAACTTCAAGAGTTGGACCTCAGTGATAATATAATCTCCATGATTGAGGTAGAGGCTTTCCTGGGCCTACAGAATCTCAGGACACTTCGGCTTAAGAATAACCGCCTCAAGATCATCCCAGTTGGGGTGTTTTCTGGCCTGTCCAGTCTAAAATTTCTGGATTTGAGCCAAAATGAGATTTTGGTCTTTCTGGACTATACCTTTAAAGAAATGGTAAATCTGCAGACACTGGAAGCTAGTGAAAATGACTTGGTCTTCATCTCCCAGCGTGCTTTCTTTGGTCTGCAGAATCTACAGGAGCTCAACTTAGACCGTAGCAACCTGACCTCAATTCCCACTGAGGCATTGTCCCAGCTCCAGAGCCTGACACGTCTACGAATGCTACGCCTCACCATTTCTACACTTCCCAACAATGCTTTCCGTAAACTGCAACACCTGCGCAGCCTCCTGATCACAAACTGGCCAGCACTGGACACTATAGCTGGCAACAGCCTAATTGGTCTAAATTTGACCTCGCTTGTTATCAGTAGCTGTAACCTAAGTGCAGTTCCTTATTCTGCACTTCGTCACCTGGTGTATCTGCGCTTCCTGGACCTGTCCTATAACCCCATCACTGTTATCCAAGGTAACCTGCTTGGGGATCTCTTGAGACTTCAGGAGTTACACTTAGCAGGTGGCAGCCTACTACGAATAGAGCCGGGAGCCTTCAGGGGACTAGCCTATTTTCGCATGCTTAATGTGACATCCAATCAGCTCACTACTTTGGAAGAGAGCGCCTTCCATTCTGTTGGGAACCTTCAGGTGCTGCGGTTAGATGGGAATCCCCTAGCATGTGACTGCCGGCTTCTCTGGGTGTTTCGTCGCAGAGTGCGCTTGAACTTCGATGGACATCAGCCCACTTGCTCCTCTCCTGATACAGTAAGACAGCGTGAATTCAAAGACTTCTTAGAGAAGGAACTTCCAAGGGTTTTTACCTGCCGCCCTGCTCGCATCATGCACCGTAGGCTGCAAGAGGAAAGAGTAGAGGAGGGCACTACTGTTCTCTTTTCCTGCAAGGCTGATGGGGATCCATCACCATCTATCACCTGGATCTCATCCCATAAAAATGTGATTTCTCCAACAGGAAGAATCAGAGTTTTACCAAATGGAACTTTAGAAGTGCGTTTTGCCCAAGTTCAGGATAGTGGCACGTATCAGTGCCTGGCAAGTAATGCAGCTGGCAATGACAGTCTGACTGTCAGCTTGTATGTGAAGGGGCTCCCACGCAACCGAAACATGTCTTTCGTCACAGAGGAGGGCTTGGTAGAACCTTCAAATACCCAAGCTGCAAACTCCTCAGCTCAAATGGCTAAGCCATACCCATTCGATGCAAAGACCTTGATCATTGCAACCACCATGGGCTTCCTGTCGTTCCTTAGCTCAGTTGCCATCTGTTTTGTCTTCATGTTTTTCTGGAGCCAGAGCAAAGGTCAAATTAAACACACTGCAACTATTGACTTTGTTCCTCGGTCTTCCATGGGTGGAGGGGGAGGGGATGGAGGTGATGGTGGCAGATTTACCATGAAACTCATTTAAAGCTGAGTTAGAATTAAAAGGAGCGTTTATATAGAATTTGAGTCCTTCTGTATCACTGGTGATTTCCACTGAGACACTCAAAAACCAACACTACTATTTAAACACCCCCTAAGAAGGCAAATCGGAGCCAGTGTGATGCACTTGTGCCAGTCCTCTTCTAATTTTAGAGTTGAAAGTTCCATCTCAGCACCAACATGGCTGTGTTATCTAACTAATGAATATCTTATGATCCAGGGATGGGATAATGTTAGCAGATTGTAGGTGGAGCTGTCTGCTGGTTGCTGTGCATTTATTTTCAAAGACTTGTACATGGAAAAAGCAATTCCTTTTTTTCTTTTTTGAAGCATGTATTTACTAAACAGTTATAAATCTCATAGGTTTATGTAGTGACTGAGACCTGTTAAGGTTCAAAATTGAGGAGACATGTCCATGTTTCCTAAAACTCCCTCTATTAAAAACAAAAACAACAACCCAAACCTAACTGACAAAATCAACCCATCACCACAACAACCTCAACAACCTTAAACGCACAAAAGTTTTGCCACCACATAATTTCACCTCCTCAATACACCGAAAGTCTCATTAAAACCACACAATTTGCACACAAAAATCACCCCCTTATGCTCTTAAATTCAGCATAAGACCCCTTACGACATCATATAATCACTAAACTATAAATTCCCTACCCCAATCTGCACTTCTCTTGTCTGCCATGCTTCCTCTTCTGAAAGTCACTTCCTCAGTCACACACACACAGGAAGCTCCTACGTCACCACTCACTCCAGCTAAAGTGCATACTGAGTCATCTCTCAAAAAGCTGTAACAACAGAAACACATGTTTAAACATTACCACCTTATTAAATTATTTTATTTCTTTCTACAGTGATCACTGGTTTTGATCACTCAGTACGAGAGAGCACTCCTAAGTCACTCTTTTAAAACTACTTTAATCACTTTTTGTTTACATAACTCACTCCCTTTGTCATATGGGAGAGTACAAACCACTCTTGGTCCAGAAGCTCTTTGGTCAAACAATGATTTTAATGAACACACGTGTGGGAAGACACTCTGTACGCAGACAGCCAGTAGTCCTCGACTTAATCAAAGCATGAACAGATATTTTATAGCATCAGGGTTTGATTTACTGACGCCCCTTCATGCGTCACAGATACATTTTATACATAGATCAGATCAACACCAGAATGACTTTTCACCTAGAAGATCATCTTCTATTTTCATGGCTGGTACTTTCCGTTATCTTAAAGTGAATTGTTCCTCTTTCTTGTCGAGACATGACTAATCTCTCCTCTAAATAAGTCTACCTAATATGTGTATGTGTTGACCTCACATGCTCTTTGTGTCACCTCTTAACTGTCTGTGTCTCGTCCTCAAATGCTCTTTCTCCATTCACCTGTTGCACTTCTGACCTTTCACCAGGACAGAGGCTCACTGAGACTATGTGTATGTCTTCTACTAAATAAATGTTTTAACCAAGAACCTCTACTAAAACCTTAATATAAAATGATCTGATATATAAGTGTTTTGTAAGCATGTATTGCAATTCCTTCTATGGCTCCAAGTCACTTGCACAATAGATTGTCCGAACATCGCGCCGAACAAAGCTTCCGACCCCCAATTAATTGACCGAGCTCCAACTCTTTAATAAGCACAGATATGCATTGTGTATAAAATAGTCATAACTGCTTAAGGCCTTCTTAAAGCTATCTGTTACATTGTTAAAGCCTCGTCTTAGCCTGCTGCTCAAAATAACTATCTGCTTTCACTTCTGCATACAACTTCCTGTCAGCCTGCAACTCAGTCTTTCTGAAAGAGACACTGTTTAAACCTCTGAATGCAATATCAACTCCAGATTATATTATTAATGCAATGGTAATGATGACAATTATTTAACAATAGCAGTAAAATAATTTCCCTGCTCCACAGACCACAGTTAGAATTTCACAACTATCATATTTAAAAAGTACCAGGTGCTTGTTTAATCATCTTTATTGTACTAATGTGCTAACTTTTGTTTTCTTTTGCCAACACAATATAAGCCAAGCTAATTCTGGTTAATTCTGCTTAACAATTGAGGTAAAAGACTGTCAATTCAGCATTGGTTGTAAGACTTTAACATGTACATATATAGCCATAAAGCTTTTGATACATGCAATAAATTATTGGAGTAGAGTAGCCAAATAATTTCTTATTCTTAATTCAATTGTTACATTTTGGACATTAGAACTTTTTAGAACGTTTCAAGGTTGCTGCTTTGGAATTGATAGCTAACCCTAATGTACATAGGAATGTATCCTTTCCCTTTTCAAACAACACATTTTTCAGGTCTGTCAGTCTTTTTACAGATGTAGTTAGCATGTGATTGCATTTGATGAATCTTTGTTCAATCAAAAATTGCATTGATTTTGCTTTTTATATAAATATATACAGCAGGAAAAAATTTAGCTTTTTATATATATATACACACATATATATATATATATATATATATATATATATATATATATATATATATATTTCTTTTGTAGCCATCCCACCCCACCCTCACCCCTTAAAGACACACACACACACAAGCTAAAAAAACATGTGCCTCAGTAACATTCTCACCATTGACAGAGAGAATGCTCACCTGATCATTTTCATCTTGTAAATATTTAGGTCAAGGGCGTTTGTGTGTGCACTGTTCATTCTGTCATTTTATCTAGTTCTGCGGATTAGTGTCACTCAAATAATGCACTCTTTTTGTGTGTAAACTGAACCGTGTAGATGCACTACGCACAAAGCTTTATTATGCCATGAGAGAAGGATGTAGGTCTAAGGATGCAGCATCCACATGTTTGTCTATTATTTGATATCTTGTAAAAATGACTTTTCAGTGATATGTCATTAAAAGCCTACATTTAATTCTGGTGTGTATCCATGTACGATGATTTATTTGCAATGTTATTGAATTAGAGTGTTTAAAAAGCATCTTATCTCTGCCAGCAGATCTTTACCTGAAATTATTCTATTGTTGAAAAAATTGGCAGCTTTTAGCTTTTTTTACATAACGAAAGCGGTAAGTCTATTGTGAGAAATGGGTGTTTCAGTTTGATACAAAACGTAGCCTTGTTGCCTCACTGTAAGACCGCAAAGCTACAGCTGGCACTCAGCCACACAGATGTACATTTGTGTTTTTCTTTTCTGTGAAGTTGAATGATTATGTGTACAGAAGAATGCTGGTATGACTGCCTTTTATTTATTTATTTATTTTACTTTTTTTTCCAGAGCCACGTGTACCACATACAAAATTACAAATAATCTATTTAGTTAGACATTTACTGTCTTTTTCCTTCCTCCTTACCTGCATACATAATTTTTAATGCTGACTCTCTGTTCACAACACAATATTGTCCCTGAGTGTGAGATAAATGTTAAATAATGAACCCTCGTTTCACCTTAGCACTCTTCAGAGACTTGCAGTAAATTCACTGGACAGAAAATAATTTTGTTTGTCTAATGCAGTTGCCCAGAATAACCCAGAAAAATGGAGGACAAAAAATGATAATCACGTGTATGCGCAGAGATTTAAACCCTTTTGGATTACCTCTGCATGTCTCAATCTGTTATATAGGTCTGTCTGGCGGGTGCTATCCTCCAGCCCAGCTTGGCCCGTCATATTATCTATTTTAATACAACTATGTGCTCCCATTGGACAGAAAGCCAAAAAGGCAGATTAAAGTGGTGTTTATAAGTCACTCCCCTCATGACTGGCATGCTCACACCACTGAGAACACCGTGGTCTTTGCTCTTAGTTCGTTTCAGACTCCTCTATTTTTAATGTAACTATGGAAACATTTCTTTACAACATAAGGTGCATTTTAAATTTATGACGTTGGTATTTATTTGACACTACCCTTAGTGACACGGGAACAGGCTTAACACCCAGACCATCTAAACTACAACCAACTAACAAAAGTCTCAAAGCAGAGTACTGGTTTTTTATTATTATTGTTCTTTATTTTTATCTTCAAAGAGTGAAAAGTCAAGCTCCATTAATTTAGAAAACACTTTTATCATGATGTTTTGTTGGGGCTGATATTCTTAACTATTTCAGTTTTGATTTAAAATTGGCTTTGTACCCTTAACTGCTGTAATTTTCTCGTTTTATCAGGTGTGACTCAGTTTCAATTGTCCTAGTGTGGACATAAACGGTCTCTGCAGCCCTTTAGATAAAAGACCCTCAGAAAAGAAAAGAAAGAGAAAGAAAGAAAAGACCTCGCTGGCAGTATTACTCTAACTAAATTGAACATGATGCTACATTTTCAAACAGAAAAAGGTGGCTTAAGGCAGATAGCAGGCTTTTTTGATATGAATGAATTTCTAATATGATTACTCCTTATGATGATTGCATACTAGAAAAAATAGTAAAACTACATTGTATAACAAAATGCTGTTACCACAACCAGATATTTTACTGCAAGATTTGCTATTTCATTAGAAAATGAACAACAAAGCTTTATATGTAATACTGACATGCTCAATATGAATATTTTTTCAGGCTTTCTACACACGTTTCTTTAAAGAACTGTTAAAACATTGAGTGAGTAGCAGTCAAAACGCAGGCATCAGCTCTGTTTATTGATGTTTTGTCCATGTAACTCATAGCTTTTTTATGCTGCTGAAGTAAATTACTGTGCTGACTGTTTAGTCACAATTACTAACTCTGTTTGATCACTAAACTCTTAGATGTTCTTTTATTTTATGTTCTATCCTGGTCTTATCCCAGCGCAACACAGTTGAAAAATGTTGGTGGCACTATGAAAATAAAGTCAAGTGAGGGAATCACCAAAGCTTTCAGGCCTAATCCTCTTTAGGGCATCAAGACTTGTACCAAATCTCATCACAATCCATTCAATATTTTAGATTTCTCGCCACACTGGACTGACTGACATTACTGTGCTGTGGTGTGCAGGATTTTTATTTTACCTGCTCAAAGAACTAATGAGCAATGCTATCAGTAATAATACATTACAGAATTTTATGTCACTTTATTACTGTGATATGAAATAACCAAACAAGACTGAAAGTATTCAGTATTGCCTGTTTCCACTGTTATTCTGCAGTTACTCCTACTGCAGAATAGAATAACAAGCATACTGTTATTTACATCACTAATCTTTAAGTGTTTCGTAACACTCTCTAAATAACCATTTTGCATCATTTAGCTTGAGAACCTTTGAACTAAAAGGGAAGAATTAAATTAATTACAAAGAAGACATAGGCACATGCACATACTCACACAAGGTATTTGCTAATTTAATACTAATTTACATGAAACTTTAAGTTTTTCAGATCAAGTGCTTACTTTTAAAGCCCGATCATTATACCTATGTAAACAAGTGCTTAACTAGATTCATTTTAGTTGGTGAGTTTTATTTAATGGTAATAAAATATCTTTCAATAATTTTCATTTTATTTTAATTAAAAAAGATTTTAAATAATTAATAAGTTATTAAAATGTCACAGTCAGAAATCATTGTTTTTTACCACGACTACAAACTGTGTTGTTAACTGGTTGCTTCACACATTAATGGACTGGGACCCTTTGATGCAGATGACAGTGTTTGAAATATCTATGTGACAGTTTTAGGCTTGTTGTCTGTCCAACTATGGAGAAAACAAAATGAGCAAGCAAATTAATCATACTATCTGTTAAAGGTTAATTCATTATCATTAAATATCAGATTTATCTTGCTTCTGTAAATTGTGTTAACTGTAAACTGCAATTTGACAGAAAGACGGTCTTAAAACTGACAGGACAGCCTTGTTGTAATCCTTAGTTTTAAGTAATTCCCAAAAGGTTGATTCTGTTCAGCGTTTTCAATGAGAGAAACGTTTCCTCACTCTTCCAAGTGACTTCTTCAGTATTAGTTTGAATTAATGAAACCAAGACTAAAAACCCTGCTTTTGGCGCCATCTGGAGGTTGAACATTATACACCCAAATAAACGAGTACATGCATTATTTCATTGTTAAGCGAGGAGATTTGTTTAACAAACACATAAGGGTTTATTGTGTTAAATTGCTATTTGATCAGTAAGGAGTGAAAGCATAAAGAGTGGGAAACCAGTTAGCTAACTGTAATCTAGATACAGTGCATTACTGATACCAAAGCGGAACGCATGCCTCAAACAGACATTTTTTTCCCCTCCATGTCATACATGAATTGAGCCTCTGGATTTGCAAATATGTCTAGATTTGAATTGGTTTGTGGCATTTTCATGCAAAGCAAGATGATGTTGCCTAATTTGTATTATCTAGTTAAAGACTTCTTCCATGAATCCAGATCAAGACTGAGATCTGGATCAATTCCATAAAGTAATCACTTTGAGCTTGGGCCAAGCCCTACCTTTAGTAAATATTTCATGCAAATTTAACCTTAACTATTAACCTTAATCTTACAAAAATTGCTGGTGGATCCATTAAGGATAATAATAAGTAAACATACAGACCAAACACAGTACCGTACAATGCAAAATATGTTGCCATTTGATGGTAAGCTGTTGTGGCCTGAGTGTCCTAAGTTACGTATGTTGTGTACAGTCTATCTGAAATCTCCATATGCTTTTAATAACCATAAACATAAAAATAATAAATAAGTAACTAATCCACATATGGATCAGAATATATCCCCCATGTGCCCCTGTGTGAATTCAATTTTAAAAAAAAAGCCAATTATGAATGAGTGTGTAGTTGATCTTCCATTAACAAGTGAGGGTGACTCTCTGACTAAGCTCAAAGGCCTTGATTATAAGGGGTTACACAAGGAGACAGTAAAGGCCTTTGAAAGAAGTTAAAAATGGTAAATTGCCCCCCTAGTGGGCGGGATTTCAGAGGCTTGTTTCTTCCAGGATCCACCTGTGTGCCTCATAACGTGCTTTCTCAGTGAGGGAAACACAGGAATGCCTCTAATTTGTTTCTCAATGTGCTATCCTGCTGATTTCCCTCCAAGGAGCTCACTGCTCATAGAAATTTCTCACAGAAGCCCAGATGAAGGTTTAGATAGTGCCTACAGAGAACGATTTTATGAAAATGGAAGCATCTGTTTAGTTGCCTACACTAAGAGGCATTCACCATTAAGAGTGGTTCAGTTTTTCAAATTTGAGTCAATTAGCTTCCGTAATGCAAGCGCAGCAGAGTAAACCTGCTGATTCATTCTTATTCAGGCACTCAGGCAATTTATGGAGACATATTGATTAGATATTACAGTGAGGAAGTTGCTGAAATATCATCATTGGTTGATGGTAAAACTTGATATTTTTTCTGTTAAACTTCCAATCCCAGACATTTGGGGTCTCTCTGATGGTTGCTATGGGTTTCTGGGTATCTTGGGTAAAATATATCAATAGTGTCAAGGTTCGAGTTTTTGAGGAGGAGACAAACGACTGCATGGTCCTCAGTAGATGTCAAAATAGTGGTTTTTATTATACACATCTACATGTGGGGAAGATGAGCATCATAAACCTTTCAAAGCTGATCTCCCCCGAACAACCATGTCACAAGGCTTTTATTGCAATGATGACGTCAAATCACATGATAAGTATCAGTCAGTTGTCAGAACTCAAGAAGTTCTTCTTATATGGCCTCCAGATGTTTCCACTCAGTCCAGCACTCAGAGAAAACCAGTGTGTGCGGTGTGTATATCTATTCGTTTCGATTGTGAGTGTGTGTATGTCAAACAGGGAGCATGTCCTGAGACGCCCTCACAGTTCTCCATAAGTGTGTGCGTATCCTACATGACTATGTAGGTGCGTGTAGTGTGGACTTAAATGTGTGTACTCTGTGTAAGTGTATTCAATTGTTGTCCAAAACCAAATATGGGGTTGTCTTTAGTCGGCCTCAGTTTTGACAGCATTACATTGGAATGTGTGGGGAGTGTGTAGTGCATGTATCTGCAGACCTCTTATTATTGCTCAGTTTAACATAGATATAAATCAAAGATTATTCTGTCAACTGATTCGACAATGCTAAATGATTGATTAATGATAGTTCTGACTATAAACTGTCACCATAAGAATACAAAATAAAATATCTCTTGTCCACACTAGGCTTTTAAAGAAAACTCATTAAGTGAAAAATGCTGACTCTTTTGCAGAATTATCAACCTCAAGGAAATCCTCTGCAGACATGTAATGATCATGTTACAATGCCTATAGGTGCATAATAGACTGGAATTAAAATTAGGTTGCTTATGATTAAGGACGTTTGAATAATTTAGTTTGCCATATATTTAATTGGCATTAGAACATTTTCAAGGCTGTACGATGACACAAATGTGCATTATACCTTTAAGAGATACCGTGTACGATTCAAAATATCTATGAAAATCATTTTTTATCAGCAACAGGTATAATGTGTAATGCCTACACGCGCCAGCTGTAAAGCAAAAGCGACGTGTTTGCGCTCGTTTTTGCACTCCGAGTTTTCATTCCAGCGCCCCTGCTGAAAGGCTGCGCTCCCCCCTGTGCCTTTTGTTTCTGAGGTGGAGCCTGATACCCCGACTTTACCAAACTGAATTGCCGGCGAAACAGACGGACAAGACAGGACCGGAACCAGCAGTCGTTCTCACGGCTCTGGGACGTGGCATATCTGGGGGGTCAGGCGGCTGCAAGGAAGAAGAAGGGTTTGGGGGAGCGCTTCGCACGGTTTAGTTAATTTCACAATCGACTTCACGCTACAGAGTGACGGGAAAGATGAATTATTTCGTACTGCTGTCGCTTTTCGCCACGGTTATCGTCGGAAAGTCACCTCGGCTGAAATTTGTTCTGCGTGGTAAGTAACTGCTGTAACCTTCATATATCGTGATGTTCTAATACATGCAGCAAATTATTTTTAGGAGTCAAGAATGTTTTGTGTTCTTATTTTGTGTACGGAATGAATGAGTGAATACTTGCACTGCTGGAGAGATGGACGGATGAGTGGATGGAGGGATGAGCAAATGTGAGTTATGTCATGGGGTAATGCACCCGTTTTTCAGTACTTCCTATTATCTTTTGTTTTCCTTTAATTGAAAAAAAAAAAAAAACCCTGCACACATAAAGCCAATAAAAACAGGGCTACCTCTGGATTAATCTCTGAAAACACCCCCTCCCCCCCGATGTCCAAGTAGTAAATTACGCGCTCCGCCGTTCAGGCCCTGCACACATGTCCCCGGGCTATAATAAGACGAGCACCAAGAAGAAAGCGATTTTTTTTCCTGTATAAATCTCAGTTTTAACAACTGTTAATCTAATGTAGGCCTACTGAAATCAGTTTCTTTGTGTTACCATTTTTTCAGGTTTCTCCGTGAGCACGGTCTGTCCAATCTGTATAAATTGGATATAATTTGTGCAACTCGTGCCTTTCTATCCGTCTTTTTGCCAACTTGTGTGTTCCGTTTATCTCAGAGCATTACAAGTTAGCGGTGTGTTCGTGTCTAGTTTGCATAGACTCTTATTGTAGTGGCTGTCCCTCCATATCTTCACATCTTCCGGACGCACAGAGCGGAATAAAACCACAAGTGCTTAAAAGCAATATTTCCTCTGCCAAGAGGGGGAACATGGCGCCTTTCCCCCCCTAACGCACGTCAAGGCTGTACCCTTTAAACACCCGTCTGCCACCGCCGAAAAACATCATTACTGTGAAATATGACTCTTTGGAGGTTGGCACAGTCACTGTGCCTCCCGCGTCCTTGCGGAGCTGCAATGCGGGACACGGCAGCTGCTTCACACTGCAGAGGAAGGGTCCTATTCAGTGAAAAAGAGAACTGCTTTAGTGTAGCAGACAAAATAAATAAATATATCCTATATGTGTACACATGTACAGAAAAGCCAAGATGAGGACAGGGAGTGTGGAGCAACGAATGGAAAATTCCAACCCGCCTCCTTGTTATCTATTCCACTCACGCCTTTTTACACCTCACACAGTCCTCTAATATATTCAACAATCAATAGAGATGGGTGCTGTGCGTCAAGGTATTGGTATCTCTAACCCTCCCCGCGGATGTACAAAACGCACAAGATGACGGCCTGGACGTGCGTGTCATATCAATCAAATTCATTGTTACGCAATTTCAGGGTTAGCAATGAACGCCTATCCTTAGGACACACAAATCCAGAGACACACACAATTACACATGGAACACTGTCAGAGGAAATCCATCAAAGGCGCAGTCTGAAGCTTCAGCACCTCGGACAGCTCCGAGGTGCTCTAATGGTGAAAATATTCTCATTTTGTAGGCGTTTGCCAAATGAGGACATTAAACAGGGTTTCATACCTTCACAGAGTTGTTTGAAGGTTATAATCTTTCTTTTTCTTTTTTCTTTTTATAGATTAAAATAGTATTTCCTTTAGTGGTTAAGATAGGAGCTGGTGCTTTTGATTACGATATTATAGAAGCAAGGGTTGGAATTACTTTGCATTCATTTGGTATAGACTACACCTTTGTCCAAGTCCATTACAATAAGTGCATTCAAGCTAAGCACAGCAAGCTTTCATCCAAACTGTAAATATCTTCCCCCCCCCCCCCCCCCCCCCCCCCAAATGACAAAGAGGATGCAGGTACAATACATTTGAATTTTATGGTGGTCATAATTTTAAGTTGTGGTTTTTAGAGTCTTGACCCTAATTAATTTAATTTGGCTACACATTTTCGATATCCATATCTCAGTATGAATCAAAGCAATGCTACTGCCCAATAAAATACAGCACCCAGAAGGATCTTTAGGCCGAAGAATGGTAAATAAATGGTAAATGGCCTGCATTTGAATAGCGCTTTTCTAGTCCCTAAGGACCCCAAAGCGCTTCACACTACATTCAGTCATTCACCCATTCACACACACATCCACACACTCTTAAGTAAAGTTAAGAAACACCTCTTTAGAACAGTCACTAAAATCAGTCAGTCGATATGTTCTCCATTGTTCTCTTTCTCTTTTTTGTGTGGATGTGTGGACTACCAAGGATGATACAGAGAATTAAACGACTAATAAATCATCATATCCAGTGCAATTATAGTATAACTTACATGTTTTTTTGCAGAGTGCTGTAAGATGTTAATATGCCAACTGTGTGAAAAATAATTGGATTGCTTTTTTACTTAAGAGTGGTCTTTCTGACTAGCTGATGATTCTAAATTGAGGAGTCACTCTATGTTTTCCTCTGTTTTTAACAACAACTACTAACAAGTTAAAATGATCAAATTAAAGGCCAGTTTAACCAAAGCAGCTGGCTGAAATATGCCAAAAAACAAAGCAGAGGGAAATTGCAGAGTAGCATGATAATGCTTTGTGAGCTGTACATAAAAACTACAGTTTATTAGGTAGACCTTGCTCGTACAGGGTTGGACACTGTTTTCTCTAAGCATAGATTCAACAAGGTGTTGGAAACATTCCTGGACATGCAAAGGAACAATAGGAAGGCTGTTGCCTTTAAATGATTCTAAATAGATTGTAAGGGGTCCAAGGTGCACCAAGAACATATGCTCAAGAAAGTGACACCACCATCAGCAGCCTCAAATGTTAATATTAGACAGGATGATGGTGGTTGTGGTGTAATGGTACTTTTAAGGTTTCATGTTGTTTATGCCAAATTCTGACCCTGTCATGGTCCTGCATCATTGCCTATTATTTTGAACTAATTTACTGTGTCATTTCTGTTTATTGATAAATATGTTCTGTTTCATTCTTAGTTTGCTTATTGTTGAAGTTTCCATCTTGTGTATGTCTTTGTTCTTTTGAGCCTCAAACCATTATTTCCAAATTATATTAGAGTTTATTTTTTGTCCTCAGTATTTCTTGTAACATCTTGTCATCTCCCCTAGGTTTGGTTATGGTTCTCACTTTCTGTTTTATTTTGGTTGTTCCTTGTTTCTAGTGTCTTTTGTTGGGTTAATTCCCCTCATGTCTCATTGTCTTTCATTATTAACACCTGCGTCTCATAACCCAGCTGTGTTCACTTTCCTTAACTGCTCTCTTTTTGCTCATTTTTTGTCTGCACTTAACCTGCACTTGTGTGCTCCCTGTAAACTCTGGATTCTATTTTCCCTTGCAGATTTTGTATTTTTTTTTGGAATTTTTCAACTACCTTATCAAATGTCACTATTTGGGTCCCAATTCCACACTTCATGATAGCTGTTAGTTTAACTTCCTGTTACCTTCCTGCATTCTGACCATCCTCCTCTGACATTAAAAAGGAATCTTTGTCCAGAGAACTGCAGCTCACTGGATATTTTCTTCTTTTTTGGACCTTTCTCTATAAACCCTAGAGATGGTTGTGTGGGAAAGTCCCAGTAGATCAGAATTTTCTTAGATATTTAGACCAGCGCATCTGGGATAAACAAAAATGCCATGTTCTTCCCAATTATGATGCTCAGCTTCAGCAGGCATCGTGGCCATGTGCATTGAGTCACTGCCATGTGATTGGCTGATTGGATTATGAGCAGTGAACAGGTGTACCCACTCATTAGTGTGTAATGCATTAGTGAGTGTACAGCACATTACACATAGAGATTTAAGCCAGATATTTATGTAGAATAGTCATAACAGCAGCTTTAATATCATATCAGTAAAGCAGAAACCATCAATATTCACCCACTGTTTTGTTTGCACTTTTTTGTTTAATTGGGGAAAAACTGTTCTGTTCTCCTCACTTCCTTAAGGGACTGAAACATAATAAGGATTTGGAATAAGGTTAACAATAGTTGTTGTTTTTTTTAAAGCAAGCTTAAGCCATGCTTTCCTTTATATTGTGTGTACATACCTAATGAGTGACAGTCACATTTGGCAATTACATAAAATGCATATATTGGCAAAGTAGGACAAACAGAGAAATCAAGAGAGAGGAAGACAGCCAGCAGCAAAAGAGAGTGAACACAGAAAGATAATTTTAAAGAAACACCCTGAGAGAGAGGAACAGCTCCTCCTCTCAAATATAATTTGACATGTACAGCATCTTAAATATCAGACAATTTCCCAGAAGTTCAGCGATCTTTTGTGTTGACCTTTCTCTTGGAGACTTAAACACATCAATACAAAATACTCTTGAACTATGAGTCTTATGGATATTCTCTTGTCATGTTAATAATGTGAGACGTTGAGATCCACCTTTTAAAAAAAACTGAATTAAAAGCTTTTATGCAAGTAAAAACAAACAAACAAACAAACAAAAAGCAGCAAACAGAAAAGCTTCAAAAGATCCCTTACCTTGACTCTGCTGCTATCTGTCTTGCTAATTTTAAGACGCTGTTAAATAAACAACTGTGTTCTACTCTTCTTTAATGTGCACATTTTAGTGCAAATAGAACTTAGCTTCTTTAAAAGTGACTCACTAATATGAAAAAAAAAAGTATTACATGCTCCTCCAAGAAGTTAAGTCTTCAGCCACTGAGTTTAATGAAGCTTTTTTTAAGCAACCAGCTAAAAAGGTTGTTTTTCTTAGTTCCTGGAAAGCTGACCTTTTGAAAATTCACGACTTCCAACCAGTAGTAATGATTAAGTGTCTGAGTAAAGAAAAAGGAAAGATACACACTGACACAGAACAGCAGAGAACATTTAGGAGCTCAGATTACACCCAGATGTGTCTGGCTCTTTGAAAAATTCTGTGGAGACATGGAAAAAGATGCTGTTAATATGAATGCACAATATGTTCCTACGCTCTGCTTTTGCTCTCGAGGCAGGCCACAGACACTCATATTCAAAAATGTTTTCTAATAAAGGATAGGTGGGGGAGGAGACTACCTGTAGTATAATTATGTTAACCCCTTAATGTCTAGTGTATCGTGTTTAATACATTAGTTTTGGTGGGCTTTTGAGACGTCTGCATCATTAGTGTAATTAAAAAAATTGTACAATACAATTTTATTCAATAAACAGAAAAAAAGAAGCTAAGTGTAGTGAATATGGTGCAAATTCATGTTCTCAATTATTATATACTTTGTATATTTGCCTTCCAAAGAACTTTTTGTGTGACAATATCTCCATCAAATGTTATAACACAACCCACGAATAAGGTGCAAGTACCCTGTACTTACATGCATTTTCCAGGCAAAAACTCAGGTTTTTGCAGGAAACAGTGAAACAATTACACTGTAAAACCTACAATAAAGGCGCAAATACCCTACTTGCATGCAATTTGCGAGCAACAAGGTGCAAGTAACCTGTACTTATGTGCGATTTGCAGGCCACAAATCAGGTTTTTGCAAGACACAATGAAACAAGTACACTGTAAGTACCCTGTTCTTTCTGGGGTGTGGGACGTGTTCGAGAGCGACTAAGGTGCATGAAATTTGCAGGCAACAAGGCGCTAGTACAACGTACTTATGTGTAATTTGCAGGCAACAATTGAGGTTTTTGCAGGATACAATTACGCTGTAAGTAACATGCATTTTCTGGGGTTCAGGCCTTACTACGGAGTCACTTAATCTTGTCTAATTTCCAGGTATTTTACAGGGAAAGAGTGTGAGGTTGAGCATTTTTATAAATCTTACTTTATGTGCATTTTTTGTGATTTTGCCTGCAGCTTGGTTGGCAGTGATGAAGCCCAAATTGGGCAGGCCGCTGTTACCGTTGCTCTTAGTTTAATTCTGCAAGTACACAGTTAGATTTCACACCTACATCTCTGAGGGCCATGCATCTTTAGACTGTCTAGATTAGGAGAAAAAAAAAGGTGAAGGTCAGATTGAGTGCAGAGATGTAGACACGTAACCAGGGTAAAAGTCATTATACAGAAATAGGAGAGGGATGTTAGTATCCCAGATGCGACCTCGTCTGACCATGGGAAGTGGAATGACAAGAGGTTGTGACCAGCCCGTCCACCAACAAGGGAAGGCCAAGTCTTAACCACGGCCTCTCCCCAAAGTTTTTACCAATTAGATGAACCCACAATTCAATATATAATCCTGTGTAATGATAAGTTAGGTTTTCACTTTCAGGAAGTCGGCTACAGCTAACTGCTTGTAGACTGTGGTTTTCTGCCAGAGGGGGAATCCATGTACATGTTTAAGTATTTATCTGCTTGAGGCAAATAAATACTTAAAGACTGAATTGAGACTACCTCCCACTTTTATCTCAGAAAAAAAAAGAATCCTCAACAAGAGATGCAAATTGTACTTTAAATTATTTTAAATATCATAGCAGCCTAAGTAACTACTGCTTAAGTAATTTTCTGCATAATTTCACTATTCAACTGACTTCATATATTACCTATAAAACAGTAATAATCACTTTTCTCCATTTACTATTGGAAATTATACTTTGTTACGTACAGTCAAACTTTGGAGAGCATAGGCATCATCTGAGCATATAAACAATACTTACACTCAGAACAACCATGGAATTCACAAGTATTTTTCTTTTCAACTTGGAAAATGTCTTTTACTTTGTGACTAAATGTCCAAATCTTTCCTCTGACTGTCAGCATATTTTTGCAGAATCTCCCCAATTAGTAGAAAAGCAGACCAAAACTTTCTCAAGTGATTCCCAACTGTACGGACAAAAACTTAAGATTAAAAATAAATCTTTTTCATTATCATTTGGAGACCCAAAAAGTACAATGTGCAAGGCTAAATCATATATTTTATTTTGGCTTTTACAAACAAGCCATTACTACTACACTTACTGGCCACTTCATTAGGTTTACCTTGCTAGTACCTTGCTGGGCCCCCTTTTTCCTTCAGAACTGCCTTAATGATTCGTAGTATAGTTTTAACATGGAAACATTCCTCAGATATTTGTTCACCATATTGACATGATGGTATTACACAATTGCTGCAGACTTGTCATCTCCACATCCATGATGCAAATATCCAATTCCACTACATCCAAAAGGTGCTTTATTGGATTGGACTTGGTGGATGTCATTTAAATTCAATTCAATTCAATTTTATTTATACAACACAAATCACAACAACAGTCACCTCAAGGCGCTTTATATTGAAAGATTTAAATATAACACCATAATTCTTAGCGCTTCACATAATATGAACCCAATAAGATAGTGTGGATAGTATGTGGTTTAAACTGGGACTTAAGCCTTGTTATTAGATGGAACATAACATGTAATAATAAATATTGCATATTCTTATGATAATATTTAAAATATATATGTATATTTTTGTACATCAATCCAATACAGCAAAGAGAAGATTAACACATTCAGATCTGTGAGGGTCACTGGATTTGTGACTGGTTAAATCCATAAAACAGATCCAGCCTGTGTAAATATTATTTGTCATATGGTATTAAAAAAAAACACTTCAAAAACCTTAGAAACACTGCTCTGATGTATTGTAATGCATGATTATATATAAGGTCCAATTACTTATTTATTTTTTTAATCAAGCAAAGACGTGCCCACAGTTTTGGCACTGTACTCTCAGGGGAAACATTTTAGACCATTAGCTAAGGAAAACCACACTTAACTGAAAACTGATAAAGCTACTGTTCTGTTTTATGGTATATTCAGATTATGCCACGTAATAATCAGGAGGAAAACAACTCTGAGAGATTAATTATTGTTTTAGATCTTCTACACTCTTTATTCTTGTGGGGTGCAAAGTGACCTTCAACAACAACGGCTACGCTGCTAATAGGAAATGACATCATCTGACTGGTGGCTTTCATAAAAAACAAAATAAAATAATAAAATTGTTGTGCTGAGTAGAGAAAGCTGGGTTTACTGAAACAGTGTCTCAGATGTGGACCAAAGGTTCCTAATTTTACATTTTTGGAAGTCCCCATATTAGAGAAGAGGATTAGGGCCACTGCATGTGGTAAAGCTGTATTTGGGTGAACACCTTTCAATTTTATTCTGATTTTTTTTTTTTAAATGTTTGCTGTTGTCCAATCCAAGAAGCTTAACTGTTTTTTCCTCTTTCGAAAAAAGAGTGAAGTAACATAGCCTTAGGAACCCGTTTTGCTTCTGTTAACTGCTAAAGCAAATATTCATACAAATCTATTGTGTTTATTCAAATCTGCATGCTCTTATGTCTGCCTTAAGACTATCACTGTGAAACTATACTCTAGTTTCTCTATAGCCCACTTCTTTGTATGTTTCTCACTTCCTTGTGAAGTACCAGGCTCATCAAGTAGATTACTACCAATAAAAGCGGCCGCTGTTTCCATAGAAACTTGCCAGCAACCTGTATTGCTACCACTCACCACTACTGCATCCTGGTTCCTGCTATCAAACTCGATGTCTCTTTCACTTCAGGGATAAAAAGAACATCTAGTCTCTCAGAAGCATTTATGGGGGCATGATAGTTTTTGATGTAAAGCTTTCAGAGGTTTTTCTGAAGTATCTTTTAAGCAAATAAAATGTTGAAATATCTCCTGGAGCAAAGACTAATCAAAATGAAAAAGGATGGCTGCATGAGATGTTTTATACTCTAATATTTTGGTTCCATAGCATTCACTATCAGACACAGCTTTTAAGAACTCCGGAAAATCATTTGGTGCCATTCTTTATTTAAATTTGTCTTTTAACTAGTGGGTGCGGTTTTAATCTATTTCTAAACACAGGCACAGTTGCAGTGTAGGTAAGTGTGAGTCTGATTGGATCTGTGATTCAGAGATGCCCAAATGTACTTTTGATTCAACCAACAATCTGTGATAGGATTTGCCCACATGATTATTCTGGAGATTTCTGTGCTCCCACCAGATGCCCTTTTCCTCTGACACATAAGCAGGGTTGACTCACTGTTTAATGTAAAACCACAAAGGGCAGTACTACTGGATCAAGTGCTTTGATAAATCAAAGCATTCTTAGACAGTACTTTCTAAACTACTTTCTTGAGCTTTTGTTGCTGTTTTTGACCTTACAATAATACATTTTTCTATTGATTTCTTATGAATTGGAAACAGCTTTTAAAGTATGATTTGAAAAATCTACATCTCCTTACTTCTCTTTTTTATTCTTAATTATTTTGTAGTAGCTGTGGTATTTTAATAGTTCACAGGTAAAAAGACACACATAAGGAGGAAGGTCCAGAATTAAAAGTTGAATGTTTTCACACAAAAATCCAAGAAAAACATGAAATCAACCTTATAAGAGTTCTGCAAAGAAAACAGAAAGGGGAAGAAACTTTGAATGTGGCGTGGGTGTTTGTGCCAGATGGGTTGGTTTGACTTTTTCAGAAACTGCTGATACAGTTGAACCTTATTTCTCTAGGGGTTTACAGAGAATGGTGTGAGGGAGAAAATACCCAGTGAGCAGCAGTTTTATGGTGTTGTCTTGCTGTTGTCAGAGGAGAATGGTTAGACTGCTCAAAGCTGAAAGGAAGGTAACATTAACTCAAGTAACCACTCGTTACAGCCAAGGTATACAGACGAACATAGTTAAATACACAATAAAGCAGAGTGACACTGGGTTCCCTGTTCTCAGCTAAACCCAAAAACTGAGGCAACAAATTTGACAGGCTCAGTAGAATTAGATGTTATTTCAAATTTGCCTATTACCCGACTATTGTCTATCCCTTTATGACCACAGTGTGCCCATATACGCTATGATGAATTAAGGCCTTCCTTTGAAGGTAAAAGGAAATACAACGGGTAAACAAGAGGTGCACAAAACTGTACTACTGAATAATAACCAAGCATTAACCAAGCAAGAAAGGAGAGGAAATGATGGACAGCAGTAATAAGAATTCAAAAGCTTGACAAATATGTTTATAGCAGTAGGAACGGATTTTATTAAAAACTGAAATGTTTGCTGCTGTCATTGTTTTTTTGTTTTTTTTTTAATCTTTTACCACAGGGAGCATTTTAATTGTACATGTTAAAACATAAATTTTCATAACAAAAACAACAATGTACTCTGACAAAGCTCTCATTTGTTGGCTCATCCCTTTTATTTGTCCCTCAGAGCCCTCCAGGTTCCATTTCAACAGACCAGAGAACTATATCAGCATGTACCACCAGGAAGGGAGTGACACCCTTTACGTAGGCGGCAAGGCAATGCTCTACATGTTGACGTTCACATACAGAGGGGTTCGTGACCTGCAGGTACTGTTTGCTTTTAGCTGATTTTTCTGACTTATACCCAGGTGATTAAATAAAGTGGTTCTTTTAGGATGGTGTATTATTATGTATATTTTATTTATCTATTTTATTTTAGATATGGAACTGTAAAGTAAATATAAATGATAAGACAAACTGCCACATAAATACTTCCAAACCTTGACCCTGTCCACCACCTTCATAAGCCACTTCAGCAACTGAGTTTGGACGTGATGTCATTAAAAGTTGTATGACTCACAGCAGAATATTGATCTAAGTAGAGATTTAATTAGGGAGACTGATTCTAAATACCTCTATCCAGACCTTTAAGCCAAATGAAGAATCATTTTTTTTCCACAGCCAAAAATTAGAGACATTCTGCACCAGTTAGTGGGCAGCCTCCAGGTGTGAACAGGGAAGTCAATGTTAGCACAGACCTGCCAGTCTACTCTGGATAGAATAGGAGTGAGCTATTAAAATTTGTTTAGTCACTTTGGAACATTTTCTTTACACATCTACTCTAGCAGATAGTGAGCTTAACTTTGCATAAAGACTCAAGAAGTGGAAAACAGGGGTGTCTGACCTTTTTTATGATAAATTCTTAATGGACAACTGTGTATTTATTCTTAAAATCCCTGGTTTCAATTTTTTGGAATGAATGAAGGTCTAATTAATGAACTGCTTTACCAAAGTTGTCAGGAGGTGGACATTATTGCATGGTATTATTTTATAAGGTAGCATATGAGATTTGTTGAAGAAATCTGTTTGTGGTACTAGTAAGCATTACATGATGTGTTTATTGTGTTTCTTGGAAAATGAACTGTATTTGGCACTGGGAATTAAATGTAACCAGAATTCCTATACCTGCTGAAAATAGACACCCTGTAAATGCATTTTAATTCACAAAAGTCTCTTGCTTTTGAAAGTATGGCTAACCCTCTTACTGTTTGATATGAGCTGTGGGATGAAAACAAATATAGCTGCTATCCTGCTGTGAGGATGACACAGAGAGCCAAAGAGGGCAGAGAGAGAGAGAGATCACTAGTCTGCTGCTGGCCCATTAAAGCAAATCTAGTCAAGACCAAGGCAGTTAGGTCAGGCATACATTCATTTCTTTCTATGAGGATAGAAAACATAATTCACTGAGCTAATAAGGTGAGGATACTGTAGGCACGAGATTACACTGTGTGCACTACAGCATAAACACTGACTAGCCAAGCAAATTGAAATTGACTGTAAACTCAAATAGTTTGCTAAAAATAAATATGTCCTACTTTTTGGAATGATCGAAGGCTTATTTGGTGGTTGTGACTCAGAGAGAGGTGATGTATTTGGCAATTAGGAGATGCTTTCAAGTGAAATGGTGTGTTTCTACGTTTATTTTCACAGTAAGTGACAGTTTGACAGGATGAGTTACATGCAGTGCAGCTTAGAGGAGTTGTCATGTCAGTGTGTGGAGAGAGAGAAGAGAGGACCCAAATGCAGGCTGGTGAAGGATGCGGACGGTGTTTATTACAAACACGAGAAAAACAGAACATAAGACACTGAGTGAGTGAGTGAGTGGTGAGTGAGTGAGTGAGTGAGATGAGCTGACCTGGAAGCACGCAAGAGATTGACGATGACAAGACAATGAACAGAGGGAAACTGAGGGCTTAAATACACTGATGATAAAAAACAGGTGAGAACACAGCTGAACTAAGTCTGACTAATAACACAGGAAGCAGAAATGAACATAATGCACACAGACAAAAACCTAACACAATAAAACAGGAAACAGGGATGGAAAACTAAATGGTGACAAAGAGTATAGACAGAAGAAAATAAATGCCTAAGAGCATTATACATCAAATCTTAATATCACTGACACAGAATGAAACAGTGAGGGATTGTTTATTGAGATTCAACACTTGTAGAGTCAGACATTTGTGGTAAAAGGTCAAAAAACCCAGTTATTTACTTTGCAATGAAGAACCAAAGCTTGTTTGACAGATACAATGCACAAGCATTTTTTTCAAAAGGATAATTTTGCTATGCAACTTAACACTGCTCATTCGTGGAAGGACTGTCCCAGGTAAGAGTGGAGGAATTACACTACACAGTCGACCTCCGCACTATTCCTGGATTCTTCTGTAGAGCGTAACTCCAAATTAGTCAGGGAATATTCAACAATCACCATGCATACCGGGAGTTGACTGTTGGTCATTTGTCCAATAAGGTTAGTATGACTTACAATGTACAGTAAGTGTAGCGATTGTAAATTGTTTAAATTAATGCATATAAAATATGCACTGGTATCGTTTTAGATGGTCCACAACTTGCCAATTCAAAGCAGAGAATTGAGCTAAAACATTTTCATTGTTGTAAAACAGTGTACTTTACCCTGAGAATGTTCCTTTCAAATTCATGGCCATTTCTGTAGGGCTGTTGAAGGATATTCTGTGAAAATGTGGAAGCAAGGTAAGGAAGACGAGGACTCCAAAGTGAAGCTGTCAAGTAATAAAGTGACTCTTGAAGGCACTGAAAAGCCGTAGTGTCATATAATATTGTGTGTATTGTATTTTAGAAGCTCCAGCCAGCTCAGTGCATGCTGAAACAGAGAATATTGAAGTAAGTTGGCACAAACTAAACAATCACTCCTCCCACAGATCCCAGCGGTATCGGATCAGACTGCAATTGATACCTGCAAGGCAAAGGCTGCACCACTCGAGGTAGAAAGTCCTCTTCACCGTCAGCACCTCCATCACTTCAGCAACACCCCTCATCCATAATTGATATCATCCTCTTTCTTATTACCATCATCATTATTATCATCCGCAGCAAGGTTTGTGTCCAATGTCAGAATGTTCACGTCTGACTTTTCAATTCAATTATTCACATAAAGCTTATGTTAAATCTTAAGAACTTAAGACACCAAATAATTCAAATGAGCATTGTAAAAACATGCACTAACAAACAACAGCATAGAAAATGATAATCCATGCAGATGAGATAAAATTACACAGGAGACACTGTCACCTCGATAAACAAACACTGTGCAGCTGAGTGAGCAGTGGATAATTACATTGAATAATTTGTGACTCCACAGAGAAAATGAGAGAAAAGCAGTATTAAAACAAAAAAGTGGCAAGATAAATCTTCAATTGAGAGTTTAAATACTCTGAGAATAAGACACAATACGTTCCATTAAATACTGAGGGTCAAAATCTGCATTTGTTAAGTAAAGGAAATAAGGGGATTATAAACCTTAAGTTGAATACTTACACCACCTACACCTACCAGCTTTCATTATGCAGGCAATGTAAAGGTCAACGTATAGTTTTGGGACTATGATGCCACAAGAGTCCATGTGCTGTACAAAGAAATAATTCAATTCCTGCTGCATGGAAGCACTATAATACCAGAGCAGACAGAGGAAGTCTCTCAATTCAATATTTTATGGAACAATAATTAAATAAGTTGTGAATTCAGTTCAATGCAGTTGTGTTTATGAAGTATACATTCACAACACCACTTATGAGCAACCACTTGTGAGTGGTGACAAGTAAGCTGCCATGCAGTGGTGGTGTGCAAATGTTAAGATGCTGAAAAGGAGGAATAGAAAAGAAATGCTCAGTATTCACTGGAAGTCACCAGAAGCCTGAGCCTACAGTAGCATAACTAAGGCCCCGGTCAAAGAGGTCTAGAGAGAAAAGGAGGAATAGAAAAGAAATGCTCAGTATTCACTGGAAGTCACCAGAAGCCTGAGCCTACAGTAGCATAACTAAGGCCCCGGTCAAAGAGGTCTAGAGAGAGGCACCCACCAGCTCGGTGAAAACCCATTGCAACTGGTTGCAGGAGGTAACTGGCAGTCTCTGTGAAATCAACTGCTAAAGCCCCATTCACACAGGCCTATAAACCAATCAGTGACCCACTTTAAGCAATCACTAGGGAAAAGCGTGTATTACATAGGTGGTTGGTGATTGGTTGGTAGGGGTTGCTGGCAGTTGCTAGTTTAAAACTTGTCACAACGAGATATAAATTGTTGCACCAAAAATGTCCTTGCACTAGCTTTGTGCAGTAGCAGATTGCTGCAGATGCCCTTACTATAGATGGGAGAAGTTTACATGTCTGCAAACACTGCCAAATTACTCACCAGGTTCCAGTGAAACTGTGAAAAGTGTGACTCAAGCTAGAGATCTACTGGCTTCAAAAAGTTTTTGAAACGTGTTGGTTGCAGTGGCAAGGCACACTGTTAAGTTTGAAGGCAAATGTGCTCCACTTCTGATTTCTGTAGTGAAGCTGTAAGTGAAACTTAAAGAAGCTTCACTATAGCCCAGAAAATAAATGGCCAATATTTACAGACGAGTCAGTGTTTTCCATGCAAACCATTTGTGACCCCAGCAATCTGCTAACAACCAAAGAAATCACAACAAGCGCTTTGGTTCAGCACCTCTTACATTCTTTCCCTAGATGAGATAAATAGAAGGTAAATTACAAATTCTATAGTGATTACTCTGTGCAAAAATGCACTTCTGAATGTATCTGATGGTAACATTTAGTCAGCCTAGAATTCTACTAAAGCAAAAAATTACCCTTCATATCACAAGGCAAAAACCGATAACAAAAAGATGTAGCTGAAGTTATGGCACAGAAGAAAGGGCAACCAGAGCTAAAGCTTACAGAAAGTCTGATAATGACAGATGGTGGAGAATGAAATACCCTGAGTCATGCAGCAAAACCTTGTCCCATGAAGGACAAGAGGCCAAATTTTCAGTAATTCACAACCACTGAGTGTGTGAAAAACAAGTGAGATGAAGGTTGAAAGTTATCCGTAGGTAGCAGACTGAGTGTAATTTCACAGACTGATCGCATATCCGAGAAGGTTTTAAAGAGTCTGTCCAATTCAACATCAGTCATCAGCACAGTCATTTTACAAAAGCTATGCACAATAAATACACACAACAACAGAAACAAACCATATTGAACACAACAAGAAGAAACTAAAACTTTTTTGACACTGTTCTGAATGGGACAGCTACAAAGAAATTTTCTGCATGTTGAAATGTTCTGATTTTAAACTTGAATCTACCAAACCCAAGGACAGCCACTCATTCCATAAAGTAGTTTAATGATGTGGTTTGTGCCTCTGGAGGAGCTTTGTTAGTTCTGAAGAAATGACTCACTTCCCATCAGTTAGTATAGCATGGCTTGGGGACTCTGATATGTGAAGAATGGTTGGTAGTTTACTCAAAAGTACCTCTTGCTTGCTTCTTGAGGAACAAAAACTTGCTTGTTCCTCCGCCAGATAGCTTATAGCATTTCAGGCATGTAACTTGACATTTAAACTCACTTACTTTGACTTCACTCCTGCATTTTAGCCTGAACAACTGAAAATCACTGCCGAAAGTAGAACAGAAGAATAGAAACTTGCATACGCTCAGTGAAAACCAAACATAAATAAATAAATAAATGTCAGCCCACACTATTGCCTACCCAACCACCTACATATCCACCTACTCACACTCACACAAGCTCTGGCCCCAGTCTTTGGATTTTGCGATGCACCTTCACTGTCTCCAGAGACCCATTTGGATTTGTGATAGATTGCTTACGAAAAAAATACACATCTCATTTTTTATTAAACGCACATTCCAACAAACATCTATTAATTGTGAGGATACTAAGAATATATTTTCATCTTCCACCTAGCAGTGGATTTGGGATAGGAGTCTGTTTTTTGTGCTTAGTAAATAAGTCATGCATATGGAATATTGCAATGATGTACTGCAGGTTTAAGCCTCCTGAGTGCTGTCTGCCAAAAATGTTTGGCGCATGAATGGCTTCCAATTTTTCTTAAATCTCTTTTGGTAATCCACTCTTTCTCTCATAATCTGCCGTGTGTTGTGCTCTTGCTTTGTCTCTCAAGCCCTCTATTCCACATTGGGCTCTTTCCCTGTTTGCTTTTTCAGTCCCTTGGTGTGTTTTTTTTGTTGTCTTTCTCCCTTTGTGCTGTACCTTTCTCTCTAATCTCTTTTTCACATACTCTCCTCTGTTTTCCCTTTCTCATTTTAATCTGTAATCCCTCTACCTATCTGCACTTCTTCCCATTTTCATCTTGCTTCTGAATCATTTTCTGCCTTTGTCTATGTCTGTTTATCTCACTCATGTGCCTTTTTCTCTAACAGCTGGAGTGTGATAATTTCATCACAGTCATTCAGAAAGTAAATGACACATTCATAGTATGTGGGACAAATGCTGGAAACCCCAGGTGCTGGATGCTGGTAAGAGATTTCTTTAAGTACGTGTGCTTCCCTTTGTAGTGATGTGAGTGCTTCACTTAGAGTCTAAGTAATCCATGGATCAATTGTAATTAGAATTTATTTATCTTCTTTCTTATTTCCTTAGTTGGTTAGATAAGGGCTGGGAGTTTTTCTTTCCACAGAGGGCATTTTCACTTCGTGATGAATATGTTACCCCATGGCTAAGTTGAAATGTTCTAAACTCTGTGTTGTAGTAGAAAGATAAGTGGGTGCTGGGTGTAATACATTTAGACACAAAATGAAATGAATAGAGTTTAAAAGCTACACCTCCACTGGGCTTGATTGTCTTTGCCTTCTTTCTGCAGGTTAATGACACAGTGCTGACTGATGTACAGGGTGCTGGGCAGATATCTTCAGCCTCTCACATATCACCGCAATTCCCTTCCCATAGGGCCATCAGCTTGCCTGCAGGTAACACAAAAAAGACCTGCAGTAGTGTAAGTTCATGTGTATATGATAGAAAAGAATACTGTTTTGATACTAGCAAATGAAGGCACTGCAATAAAATATGCCTGACAAAGCAGACTCAGTAGACCCAACAGATCTCAGCTATAGGCAACATACAGCATACTGGCGTCCAATGTGGCTTAAGTGTTCAAACCAAAGGAGAGTTTGTGGTAGTTTTTGATGGTTTGATCTGAAGAGAATGACCCTCATCCACACCAGCAACAAAAAGAATATAATTTACAACTATAAGAATATTAGTACAGTGGTGGTAGCTATTAACTACACTAACAACTAAATCCACAATCCAAACTTAGCCCTCAATTAGGATTTGTTGCTTCATTTCGTTCTGTCTTTTATTTAGTTAAATCACAGTAAAGTCTTGGGATTCACTTAACACAGTTTACTATGATGAGCTTGGTTCAACTGCATCAACATAGAGAATATAGGCAAAGGCTACAGGAAGCGCAGGTGTTATATACTCCATGTGTCTTACTATGATACTACAATCCCACCTATATTTTAAAGAGCAAAACTACATGTGACATTTGTGAATTACTGAGCCCATAAGAGCATGTGACTTGAGAATGGTGCAAAGGTAACAAAAATAATTTATATAGCTGTAAAATAAAATACATCTTCAAATTTTGAAGGCAGTCAATCAAATATACTGGCGTTTAGTTTAGTTATGTAAAAAAATCTATCCTGTTCAATTCATTTTACTGTCAGTATTGATGTTAGAACTGGACATCAAACTAGCATCTTATGAAAGCAATCAAAGCTCAAAATTAATTGTGCTACAGCGAAGCCTGTAATCAGAATGAGACTGAATGATGATTACAGGTGTGATGGTTACCAACAGTGAAATACAGAAAAACTCATCTGCAAGCAGCAATAAGAGGGCAGGGGGTTCAACAGGGTTCAGTCACCATGGCAACTCATGTGATCTTGTTAAACGTGTGTCTGCAAGCACGTGATAAGAAAGAAAATGCATTTTTGTGTTCATTGCAGCGCTTCCCAAGAAATCTCGAATGTCAGGGAACAGTGCTGCATCTGTGGACCAAGTTTGGTACCAACAAACAGTTGCTGAAATTTGATCTCACTTTCTGTCTGGTAGTTTTGCTGCCAAATTTCATTGGCAGTAGGAAACAAATGGCTTTGAAAATCTTGAATCCATCTTATAATTTCACTGAGGGTTGGCCTAAAGATAATACAATCCAATTTTAATAAAGATCTGAAGAATAAATGTGACCTGTTAATAATTATTGACATCCGGCAGCTATTCATGAAAATTCGATATAGCTTACATCACAAGTTGACCTTGGGATTAATCATTTGGCCTTTGGGCATCTTGAGGCTTCTGGTTTTGAGAATAGAATAGAATAGAATAGAATAGCCCTTTATTGTCATTGTACATGTACAACGAGATTGTGGGTTGTTTTGGGTTTGGTTTTGTTTTTTAAAAGTAGAATAGCCTGGCTGTGGCTGTGGCTGACAACTGATTTTAGAAATGCCTTTAAAACAACCACGACCACTAAGTGCTGTACAGAAGAATAAATGAAAGATGTATTTAAAAAACAAAAAAACAATGACATACCAGCTCACATGAGGTATAAATTCAACTAACAAAATGAATAAAAGGCATAAAACATGAGCAGAACAGCAAAAACCATAATAAAAGGTTAAAACAACTATGGGTGCGCAACTTCACTGCTTATCCCCAGTGATCATTCTTTTGGGATAATAAAAGAAGAAACTGGTAGTAATGATGAATTAATGTTATTGTTTTTTGTTTTTTTTCTCAAATCTCACTCGGTTCATTTTTGTACGAGGGACTCTTACTTTCTATGGCAAAGTGACAGCTTTGCCAAAGATCTTATTTTAGAACAAAGCCACCTTCAAATCTTTATATTAACTTTGCTCATTTGCGACAGGAGCAGCAGTGTGACACTTGTGTGCCTCTGACTCCCAGGAGCCATCTGTCTCTTATTATCAACCTCTATTCATGTAATGCAAATGAGTGAATGCTTTTATCTGAAGTACCTCACAGTGTTTTAAAGAGTCAGTGCTTTACAGGACTGATGTGTTTGCAGATTTTAAAAGCCAATGTGTTACTTTTCTAGAGCACATGGTGTCTGGATTAAATCTGAGTCTTCTGTTCAGTTTGCGCCATCAAAATGACGTAAATGCAAATAGGTTTGAAACTATTATTGTACTTTAAGAATGAATAATTACCATCTGGGTTGATTCCTTATTGTTCACATTTTAAATAGTTTCTTCAGCATAACACTTTTGAACAAAAATAAATCATGACTCATTTCTAATGACTCCAATCTAACAAGTACAGACCCACTTGTGCAACCACATAATGTATTATATAAAGCTTACTGTGCAATTTATCATTGTCACCATGTGCCAGTCATTAATAAAATGCTATATGTGGACAGGAGCCATAGGCCAGTATATTGGTTTTGAGGTTATAAAAGTAAAACTAATTAGCCAGCCTTAGAATATATGTCATCCATTAATTAAAGAATTAATGATAAATCAATAAAGGAAGTAATGAAAGTAATGATTTATTAATTTAATGCCTCCAGCACTTAAAGCTGTTAAATGTTTTTTGTATGTTTTTATCCATCACAGTTGAGCAACATGTCATTTCAATCAATTTTATATAGTTAAAAGTAACGCTTAGTGGAAGGCAGTTGAATGAACATGGCATTCACCACATCAATCACTTAATGAGTTTACTTACACAATAATACCTATAGCATTTAGGTGCACGTAAAAGAGGACACAAACACTAAAGCATTGATGTAAAGTGCTGCATCTGACACCCTGAAAAGCTCATGTCTTCTTGCTACCACCAACTATGCTCAAAAGGTTTCAAAATTGTTTGAAAATGGAGAGTTTAATGTGTATTCCTGTGCCTTAATAGATCATGCACATAATTAAACATCCACAGACCAGTGAGTGTCTGTTATGTGAGTGAATTTATTTATTTATTGTTTTTCTCCAATTATCTCATCTCTGTTCATAGCAGCGATGATGGATTTCTACATACCCTCTTGAGTGGCAATCCCAGTTCATATTTGGTGAAAATGCAGATCTGCTAATGAACTGTAATGCTCTTAATTTGTATTTCTCCTAAATCAAAGGCAAATTTCGGTGATATAATTCACCCGTTTCATGAGACTGATTTACAAGACCTAAATGCCCCGCTTCATTCCCCAACAAATAGAGCTCCTGGTTGTGCGGTTATTTGGGATCACATTAACATAATAGAGATGTTTCTAATTAAACTAACATTTTATTGGTCATACTGCCTGATGAGAGACACTATTTGTTAAACCGCACTCTTCAGAGGGGTTGTTTGAAGAAACACTCAAATCAGTGAGAGGTCGCACTGCAGGATGCTCTTTCAGATTGGGATCGATTGTGGAAGCAACGAGCCGGCCCTTTGCTTGAGCTGAGCAGCATTCAAATAAAGATCAATCCTAATTAAGATGTTAGTGCCATGATTTCAAATGCTCCCCTCTGCATTGCTATGGAGACGGAGCTCTAACTGGGGTTTGGTGATTGGTAGCTGCTCATCAGTGCAGTGAGCTATTCTTTGCTCTGGCTTTTCTTTCTCTCCCCTGGTTTTTTTTTTAAATTCTGTCTTTGTCCCCTGATCCTCTTTTTTTTCTCGACTCCCCTGCTTTCTGTTTAATGTTCTCTTCTCTGTATCTTTCTCAGTCACTCTTTTTCTTGTGTCACTCCAATCTCTCTTCCTCTCCCCTTGAGCCTTGTACAAATCCATCAAGCTCGCAGTATGCCTTCTATTTTTTTTACCCACTGTTCACCCTCTATTTTCTTGTCCATTTTTCTTCCTCGCCATCTTAGATGGGAGTCTGTATTCTGCTATGTCGTCGGTAGAAGGTCATTCCGGCTCGATACGGCGTACGTTTGGCTCCCAGAAACTCCTGAAGACAGAGAACGTTTGGCTGTTAAGTGAGTAGGAGGAGGGAAGTCACGCAGAAACCGTACAGGTTTAGACTAATGCATATGGAGATGGTGGGTGGTTCTGTCTGTAAATCATCTACTATTATTCCCTTGGGAAAAAACATGTAGGTGTATTCACTCTCAGAAATCTAACTACTGTGATTAACCGTTTACACAGCTACTGATTCTCCCAATTCTTTTTTTTCACTAATAAAATATGTTATTATGTAAAATAATCAAGTGTTGCTTATCTGCCTCATTATCAGATCCACAGTTTGCTGGAGCATCTATAATCCCCTCCTCAGAAAAATACAAGGAGGAAATCTACTTTTTCTTCAGTGAATTCAACAAGACAGCCAGAGTGGACGAGGAGCCATACAGGGCTCGCATAGGCCGAATATGCATGGTAAATTGCAATGGAAATTTTCTGCTCTCCTATGTGATTCCTGACTGACTCACTCAATTGATTGTTAAATGAATTTCAAAATAAATAATCCTTAATGAAATTATTGATGGTTAAAGAAAAACATTGAGGCTTTCATTGATTACCGTTGCAATTAGGAGTTAGGAAAGTGTGTCAAACTAGAACATCATAATAAGTCCTGACCAGTCTCTCTTTACTGAGCAGAAACTTTAACTCAAAGGCTCAAAGACTCCTGCCAAGTGCTTAGTAATTCATAATTAAGTCATATCCTTCCACAGACAGCTTTAGAATATTGTGGAGGTGACTTTTAGGAGAGCTAGTCCACCCTTCTCCATCAGTTGGTGTGCATGTTCAGTTACAATAAACAGCATTAATGTGTTTGCTGACTGCTTGTTCAGTGGCTCTGTCTTGTGTCCCACTTTGCCGAATGCACATAATTCAGTTAAAAGAAATCTGTTAGAGGGCAAGTTTTAAAAAGCTAGATTTGATGTGCCCACCTGTGTACTGTGTACTATAGGTTACAGGACCATCCTGTATATTCAAGCAAAATTACTCTTTCCCAAACTGACAGAGAGAAGAGAAAAGGATTGCTGGTGGCCTGGATTAGAGGACAATATCTTTGCAGAGGACACTTTAATTTTGTTCTGGTTTCAGACCAAAATTCAAAGGAAAAAAATCACCTTCAGGACATTGTTATGACCGTCTTTATTTATATTTCAAGGTTGATGAAGGGGGTGTCAAAAATCTGATGGCAGACTCTTGGACCACCTTCTTGAAGGCACGGGTGATGTGCGGTGCAGGAAACACTCAGCAACAGTACAACAACTTGAAGCAGGCAGTAGTACTGACTGCTCAGGATAAAAGGGCTGGGGTTCTGTATGGCCTCTTTTCCAATGCATGGTAAGTATGAATTACCCGATCCTGCTTTTTTCTGATTCCAGATCTGGCATATCCCTCACTGTGAGGAAGAGATGGGAATTTATCTTTCAAGTGCAAAGAAATATTAAGCTCAATTTTCCCATCTTATAAAATAAAATGTAACAATTGAATCCACTGTAGAATAACATCAAAGGAGATAGCAGAAGTGAAATAGTTACATAACGTGGTGTTGATAAGAACCCTATGTTAGCATATGTAACTTAAAATCTTAACTAACAAGTGTTATATCAAACCAACATCCTTCTAGCTTCTTATATAAGCTCGCTGATTGAACATAGAGTGAAAATGAAAGAGCTCTTGAGAGACAGCACTGGATCTTTTTTATTCTTGCCAGCTCACTTTGACCACAGTTTACAGTTAAGTAATAAATAAATAAATAAATAAACATACAAATAGAAGCTGCTGGTGTAGCAGCATGAAGTAATCCAAACTGCTGTCGCTCTGATGTTAGCTTATGGATCAGCTTATTGTCACCGATATTTGATCCAGCTTTTTTGGTCAGTATCGGACCAGTCATAATCATCATCAGCATCATCATCTCCTTCATCTTTGTGATTGTCTTCATCATCTTCTCCTCCTCCTCTGCCTCCTTCTCCTCACTGCTTTCTTTAGGGTTTGCCACAGCAGATCATCTGCCTCCATCTCACCCATCCCTAGCATCCTCTGTCACACCACTCCTTTGCATGTCCTCCTTTATTACATCCATACATCCATGAAAAGAGGAAGATCGTGTGATCACGTACTGATCAAGCTTTTAGGAAAATAAAAATGAAAATAAAATAAAAATGAAGGGAAAATAAAATGAAGCAGATGTATAACATAACAAAGTAACCTACATTTCTCCACCCACACAGTACACACCACATACCACACATTTGCAAGAAATGTTCTTGCCAGAGAACATTTTCTTTCCTTTTAACTTCAACAGAAAATTTGTGTTGGATTCCAAGTCCGTTAAATAGTTTTCGGTAAATGCATATTCCATTCCAGAGATATCAGTTGCCATACACAAAACAATATCATAAACCGCTGGAGGCATACATTAATTGTTGCTCATATTAAATTTAGTGCAAAGGAAATTCCAAAATAATACACACAAGTTTGCAAACTGTAACGTATATGGATCCATATATCAGCTAAACATGAACAATATATAGTGACTGCCCTTATTTACAGTATTATAGACATTTTACAACCTTAATTATAAAAAGTGTAGTTGTATAGGCTTGCTCAGTGTAAATGTGATAAGCATTTAATCAAATCGTTAATTGACAAATGCCCTGTATTAGATTAACCCTCCTGCCATCCTTTAAAAAACTCCCACCCATCACCCTAGGGACCATTCTCAGCCACGCCATAAAAAGACCATATATCCATATTTTATTCCACTTTAAATTAGCCAACCTTGTAAAACTACTTCTCCCTGAAATATTCATGTAAAGTTTTAATTATATTTTCGTTGTTTTAACCCTTCAAATCCCAGTGTTATTACATGAGCGCCTTGTGTTATAAGCCCCAAAAACCAAAAAACGAAACTAAATATTTCCACAAAAAACCAGTTGAAGTAATATGTGATTGTCATTATAAGTAGGCCTTTAGATGGACCAAAGATTGGCACCAACATACATTTTGACCTGCCATTATTTTTTTTGCATTTTTTTTGCAATTTAAAAATTAAAACTTCAAGGCCCTGAGTCTTCATTGACATCCAAGAAAAGAAGAAAAAATAAAATCATATGATGATAATTTGGGGTTGAAAAATAGCGTTTATAATGGAAGTCAATGGGCAGAAAATGGTCCCCAGGGTGATGGGTGTGGGGATTTCTGCTGCTCAGCCATTTTAGGCTGATTTAAGGAATTCACACTGGAATATTAACATTGACAGGTAAAAACTATCCTGTGGCAAGTTTGGTTATATTCCACTGAACACAGTGGAAATGGCAGCCATTTAACACATAGCAGTGGCACAAAAAGGTCCCAAGAAGGCAGGAAGGTTAAACACTCTAATGAAATACAAAGCTCTTTGTGAGGATTGGGCTATAATACTGAACAACCGATCTATACAGGGAGTGCAGAATTATTAGGCAAATGAGTATTTTGTCCACATCATCCTCTTCATACATGTTGTCTTACTCCAAGCTGTATAGGCTCGAAAGCCTACTACCAATTAAGCATATTAGGTGATGTGTATCTCTGTAATGAGAAGGGGTGTGGTCTAATGACATCAACACCCTATATTAGGTGTGCATAATTATTAGGCAACTTCCTTTCCTTTGGCAAAATGGGTCAAAAGAAGGACTTGACAGGCTCAGAAAAGTCAAAAATAGTGAGATAACTTGCAGAGGGATGCAGCAGTCTCAAAATTGCAAATCTTCTGAAGCGTGATCATCGAACAATCAAGCGTTTCATTCAAAATAGTCAACAGGGTCGCAAGAAGCGTGTGGAAAAACCAAGGCGCAAAATAACTGCCCATGAACTGAGAAAAGTCAAGCGTGCAGCTGCCAAGATGCCACTTGCCACCAGTTTGGCCATATTTCAGAGCTGCAACATCACTGGAGTGCCCAAAAGCACAAGGTGTGCAATACTCAGAGACATGGCCAAGGTAAGAAAGGCTGAAAGACGACCACCACTGAACAAGACACACAAGCTGAAACGTCAAGACTGGGCCAAGAAATATCTCAGGACTGGTTTTTCTAAGGTTTTATGGACTGATGAAATGAGAGTGAGTCTTGATGGGCCAGATGGATGGGCCCGTGGCTGGATTGGTAAAGGGCAGAGAGCTCCAGTCCGACTCAGACGCCAGCAAGGTGGAGGTGGAGTACTGGTTTGGGCTGGTATCATCAAAGATGAGCTTGTGGGGCCTTTTCGGGTTGAGGATGGAGTCAAGCTCAACTCCCAGTCCTACTGCCAGTTTCTGGAAGACACCTTCTTCAAGCAGTGGTACAGGAAGAAGTCTGCATCCTTCAAGAAAAACACGATTTCCATGCAGGACAATGCTCCATCACACGCGTCCAAGTACTCCACAGCGTGGCTGGCAAGAAAGGGTATAAAAGAAGAAAAACTAATGACATGGCCACCTTGTTCACCTGATCTGAACCCCATTGAGAACCTGTGGTCCATCATCAAATGTGAGATTTACAAGGAGGGAAAACAGTACACCTCTCTGAACAGTGTCTGGGAGGCTGTGGTTGCTGCTGCACGCAATGTTGATGGTGAACAGATCAAAACACTGACAGAATCCATGGATGGCAGGCTTTTGAGTGTCCTTGCAAAGAAAGGTGGCTATATTGGTCGCTGATTTGTTTTTGTTTTGTTTTTGAATGTCAGAAATGTATATTTGTGAATGTGGAGATGTTATATTGGTTTCACTGGTAAAAATAAATAATTGAAATGGGTATATATTTGTTTTTTGTTAAGTTGCCTAATAATTATGCACAGTAATAGTCACCTGCACACACAGATATCCCCCTAAAATAGCTAAAACTAAAAACAAACTAAAAACTACTTCCAAAAACATTCAGCTTTGATATTAATGAGTTTTTTGGGTTCATTGTGAACATGGTTGTTGTTCAATAATAAAATTATTCCTCAAAAATACAACTTGCCTAATAATTCTGCACTCCCTGTACAGCCATGAGCTAGGTGCAAACACAAATACCCTCTTTTGTTCCAGGTTTAATTACAACATCAACACAATAATTTGGTAACAAACACAAACTTAAGTTTAAGCTCAACCCAAGTCTGCGCTGAATGTGTGTATATTTGTATAGCCGTGATTAAAGCTCACTTACAGCAATATTTAAAACAAAAGAGTTAGAGTTGGAAGGTATTATAGGGGAGCAGTTACTGACTATGTGGTAGTGACAAATATTATCAAATTCAGTGAATGTGGATTCACTGAAGACAAAGGAGACAAAGGAGAAAAGTCGGAAAACATAAACTGTAGCAATTTTAAGTCTTTGTACAATTAATATAATTACTTGAAATGTTGTATCTATAATACATTGACCTCAGACACAGACTCAAACTTCTTGTCTTCTACTTAAAAGCCATTTTCCATGCCTTTATTGTGGTTGTAATTACTCCTTCCTTGCTTTTGTTCAGGGGCAGAACAGTGATCTGTGCCTACTCCATTGAAGATACTGAACAGGCCTTCTCCACATCTAAGCTGAAGGGCTACAGCGGTCAACTCACTGGCACACGCCCTGGGACTGTAAGTAAAACCTAACAACCATCAATCCTGCTATTTTTTTAATTAAAGCCCAGTGCAAAAAATGTAATGAGTTAATTCATATTTTTAAATATAATTCAGGTGTTATTTATAAAGGAATGACTCAATACAAAATAAATTATTTGGAGTCCATCGGAATAGAGTTCGTCACTTTTTCCCTTAGTGTCTCCGCAAAACCCCCGGAGCAGCGGAGAATCAAAACAATGTGAAAACTCTTGGGGTGATGAGATACCACCCAGAAATTGAGGATGTGATCCGGCCTGTTGGTGTGGCTCCACTTGACCTGCCCTCAGATGACCAAATCACACATACAGTGGCGGACATCGTACGGGCAGTTAACGATGAACACTACAGCGTTCTTTACCTTGGAACAGGTGTGTGTCTGAGTGTGTGTTTATGTACAAGCACATGTGCTTGTGTGTTGTTATGTGTGTTGTTAGCTTACAATGTCTCTTGTCATGCTAAAGGGTTTTGTTAGCTATCTGAAAGCAACTAATGAGTAGCTATTTTCTGTTCTTTAGCTGCACTGTCCCCACATCAGTAGTATTTACATTTACCTCTGCAGTCCTTTCCTTAAGAATTGTTTTTCTTTACAATATAATATTCTGCGCTTCACTTCAAATACTGCTTCTGATGAGCAGCATTTGCATATTAGCCACTCTCTACTGTCCCGGTTCAACATGCAACACTAGATTAGAAACGAAAAACAAACACAGACTAAAACATGATTTTAAAAAAATTACCGCTAAGATATTCTTAAATTCTCAATACAAGCTGTGAATATTAAATGTGAAAAACTGACAAACTGTCAAAATATTTTCTTCTCAAAATCTAGTCAAACAATCCATAGCCTTCACAAGACTATTTCTATTTGATCAAAGCAGCAATTCTGAGCTGCTGCTTCCCATAGCAGTTACTGGAAAAATTGTGTTGTGCCTAAGGGAGATCACTATGGCAACCATCACAAGTCATATGCTCGTGTGTCCATGAGTGTCTCACCACTCAAGTTCACCAAAGATGAGTGAGTGTCATCTTTCAAAGTGCAAATTGTGACTGCTGCAGTGTATATGTGCTTGTCATTCATAAAGCTTTTCTGGTGGTATTAAAAAAGGCAGATTGATTTCCTCTCACTATGAGCTCTACAAACTGTGCCAGTAATAGGAGGGAAAGGATGGTGAGCTATGAGCAGCAATGGGTCTCTATGGTGGCCTAAAAAGAAAGTAGAGCAGTTTGAGTCACACTGGTATCTGAGGCTGTGGGAACACATTGTACTGCTGTTTCCTACTGACAAAATATTTCCTGTTTCTTGTTTTTACTTTCAGGGACAGTAATTGGCATGCAGAACAGAGCTTGTGTTATCCATTACAACACAGGTTATATGTTACAGTTCAGCTTTTACAATTTTCAGATTCCCTTTGTGATCACTTCTGAATTGTCGTTTAAGAGCGTTCATTTTCCCTTCTGTTTAATATTGCATCACCTCCACCTCAGAGTGCTGGATAAATATTCATTCTGTGTATCCTGTCAAGCTCATCAGTCTGCATAAATTATTTCATACATGCTCTTGTATCTGTGTAAATGATGGTGAGAAGCTGCCTTCTTAAAATAATTCAGTCTTTAGTGAGTGAAGAAGACAGGCAGCTCATGCATAGTTGGGTAGTTGCATTGTTACAGTCTTAATTTAATAAAAGGGGTACAAGTGATGAGCGCATGTCCACCTCGAAACCACAGACAATGGAATCATAGAGAGGCATTTTCTTCAGACATTAGTCTTTCTTGGTAAAAACCCTGGTAAGTCTTATTTAACTTATTCTGCCTCATTTACCTTGCTTTAATTTAATTATGTGCAAAGTTCTTCTTAAATGAAAAAATCATTTAAATTAAAAATATCTTACAAAGCTGAGCTTAAAAAAACAAAAAGAAAAGCAAAGCAATAATTAGTAGGCAGGACAAAAAACACCACGAGTGCTGCAATGTTCAATATAATTACTCCCAGTAAGGAGTGAGCGGAAGACCAGCTGAAGCTGGCGTTTACACTTTGTTGTACACTTTGTTAGTTTGCTTTAAATCTGTTATGTTGTATTTGCTATTGTTTGGACAAATTCATTTAGTTTGATAAGAATGCTGCAATTCAAAGTCCAAAGCAGACCAAACAACCACTTTGATTCAATCTAAAATGACATGACTGAGAACACAGACATATGCTAAAGTATTTAGAAAAAGGATCGTCTGATGAAAAGTTTTTGTTTTTTGTTTTTTTTAATTATACAAAGAGAAATTGTACAGAAGCAATCAAAAGAAAACATTGCAACAACAGCAACAAAATAACAACCAGTTAGGTTGTTGGCAATAGGTCAGAAACAAAAATTAGGGTTTAAAAGACCATGGGAATTAAAGTGAAGAGAGGGAGGGATTTAGCACTCCCACTCACACTTAAAGGCTCAAGTAGAACGACAAGACTCTTGTTGCTGTTATGCAAAACACCAATTTGATGGCAGTTTCTATGGAAGTGGAAAACATCACTTACTCAACTTCCTCTCATCTAATTTCTGCACCAACCTCTTGTTTATTCTAGTCACAGCTCTTTGCCAAAGTGATGTATTTGAAGGCTAATTGAACTCCCTTTAACATGTTGACCTAGAACAAGCTGACAGGGTGGTGCCCAACTCCTAATTAGCTAAATAGTGCACTGTATATTTTGCTTTTTAAACCCATGTAACTAGTCTCAGTGGGACTACACTATAAGATATAAACTGACAAAACACAACAGTTTTTGACAGAGTGAGTTTCTTAGTCTTTTGATCTCTAGCCAACAAATATTTCAACAAAATTTATGCATATAATAACTGGCTACTTCAATAACTGTAACAGGATATTTTCTGCAAGCTGCTGCAAATCTGCTTTCATACAGCAGAGTTATTGTAGTGCTAGAGTGGTATAGATAATGTACCCAAATCTCAGCCAGGGGTTGAGTTTGATAATGTACAGTAGGTGCTGGGTTTTCACAAGGACGAAAATTACTTGGAATAGACAAAATGTTGTCTCTAGCTCCTGTGTGTGGATTTGGATGCCGTTTTAGTAGTAACCTAATTGATGGAATTTAAAAAATGTATCCCACAGTCTTAGCTACATGTAGAGAAGAAACCAAGAGCCAGGGCTGCATTTAAGATAAAAGTCAAAGTCTTGGCCAAGGGCAGCTGCAGCCTGATCCCAATCTGAATGAAACAAAGCTAAGGTGGCGGGAAACTGACTCTTTGAAAGTTGCTGAGGCATCAGGCGTAAAAGGAGAGATCAAATAACCCCTTCAGCAGAAAAACTGTCTCAACATAGCTGTGTGGAGAGTAAAACAGTAGACCCAGAATGCAGAATGCGGAGGAGTCAAGCAAAAGCTGTTTACTAAACCAAAAATTGTAACTTAATCTAAGACACAGAAGAACAAAATACTCAGTCAATATGAAAATAGACACGAAGTCAGACAGAGAAATGTAGGAAGCGGAACTAAAACAAAACATGATAGAAAACTAACACTCTGAACCGAAAACAAGGCAAAAGAAACTAATAAAGGCACGAACACTAACACCTTAGAAGGAAACACATTAAGGCCAGAGTTTAAATGTGAAAACTGACACAAAGAAATTCTGTCGAATCCACTGTAAGATTCAATAGCACCGTTTTAAGACACACTGGGACAGTTATCACTGTCACCTCACAGCAGGAAAGTTCACAGTTCAAACTAAGCTGCCAGCTGGGACCTTTCTGTGCAGAGTTCGATGTTCTCCCTGTGCCTTTCTGGGTTCTCTCTAGGTACTCCAGCTTCCTCCCATAATCCACAGACATGCATGTAAGGTTAATTGGTGATAAGATGACTTTATGTTATTTTCTGTTAAGACAGTGGCACACGATGTGTCAGTAACTTAAAGGTAAGACACAGACCAATGAGCTATCTGACTAGAAAAACAATCTGGGGAAGTGAATGTACTGAATGTATTGTAACTTAGAGAGAAGAGAGTTCAATCTTGTTACCAAAAACAGGCCCATTTTAATTATCGTTATCATACCTGGAAAGCTTTTATATAATAGGTGCACATAACTGCAAAGTTTTAAAAGGGTACTGGGATAAGAATTTACAGTAAATGAGTATGATGTGTCAGCAAACCTCATCTGAAAAAGCTAAATATAACAAGAAAAAAACTGATTTACTCAACAGATGCCACTGAGTTCAGCACTGTCACCCTTTTCCCCCTCAGAATATCTTGCGGCTGTCTTTGTGCTGATATACACTGTTTAGATAAAGGAGCTGAAAATAGCATTTGACGGGATTAAAGAACCACATAAGAATAAATTAGATAAAATATGAAATGTTATCTTTGACAACAGGGGATAAAAGATTTGAAGTTTATGAAAAAGAGACGAGGCAGTTTGAGGACAAAGGAAGTCCAAGCGGCAGCAAGAACCTGCCTGTCTAATTATAAATGAGAAAGAGCCTCACAGAAGGAGCATTCAGGAAATGAGGATGTGAGAAAAAAAATAAGGTATCACAGTAATCACATTTTCACAGTAGGGAGAAAAAACATTGAGAGAGGAAAAAAAGATGCAACAAAAGAATAAAACAAGTTTGAACTGTTTTGTTTTCTGGCATCAACAAAGGCCCATCGAAGTGCATGTACTGCACTGAGGGTAGAACATTTACATTTCAATTTTTATGAAACAGTTTGCAGCAAAAAAAGAACTAAAAACAAGGAAAATATGCAGAAGAGATTATGAAAAACTTGGCTGTTTAGTAGTGTAACCTGATTGTACAAATCAAAGTGGCTCAAAGCTAGAATAGTGACTTGTCAGTTTTCAAACTCAAGCTGAATGCAAAGCAACATTATTAACCAACATAAATTAGCAAAGCTAAAGAATGGTGTACTAAATCCTCCAAATAGGGCTTACTTCCTTCGCTCTAAGTGACAGTTGGATCAAGTATTTACATGGACGATGTGCTGTGAACATGACTTTGCTCATTTGTGCAGCAATAAAAATCCCCTTTCCATGTTGGAAACACAAATGCAGACAATCCAAAAGAAGAGAGAGCAGCTAACAGTTAGTAGCAAGGATACAGTTAATGAAATACAAAAAACACATTCAGTGCATTTTCACTCGAGCTCTGTGTTATTGTACGCAGCAGTAATGAGAAAAACAGATGTTTAGTAGAAGTAAGTTGTTTTGCAGCAAATTCGGTGGCTCATAGTAATAGAACAATAATAAATCGAGGCTTGCAGAAGCATTTTCACACTAAAAGCTCAAATTTGAAAGTTGCTTAAAAGTATGACTTCTTGTCTCATTCTTGAACTCATTAAACTTGCAGTAATTATTATTATATATTGGAGGATTAATCTTCCGACAGCCACTGGCTGTTTTTAATCCATGTTCTTTTTGATGTTGGAATACTATCTGGCATGAGGATTGCTGAGTGGTAGTTTCATAGAGGATGAGATATGCATGATGAGATATGTAAGAATAAAGTTGAAATAATGCAAGTCTTCAAACAAAATGTTGACATGTGGCCCTTTTAAGACCTTATTAATGCCAAATGGCATTGTGTTCTACTGATGCATGTTGATGTAATGTGTTTAATTAATAAGGACAGACCATTTGGAACCTGATTTGTGCAAACCCGGGGCAATAAATTGAGATTTACCATAAGTCTGTGTTATGGCCAAAATGTTTCAGCTCAGTTTGCAAGAAATGTACTTTTAATGCGAAACTGCATCCTTTGCTTTTGAACATTTAGTATCCAGAGGGGATACTAAATGTTCTCGGTTACTAAAAGCTGTGACATTTTTATGAAGAACAAAACAAAGTGCCTAAGTTATGAAACCGATCCAAAATTCATTCAGAATCCAAACCTCTGGGTTGATTTCCCCTGCTGCCCATAGAACTCAGACATTTAAGGTTACATCACCATTGGTAACATGACTTCCTGTATTACGTTATTTTTCCAGGTAATCATTTTGCACAGTTCAACTAAAGAAAAGCTATTTTTGAGCTGAAATTCTTATCTGCCATTTTGTATTTGGACCACCTATCTGTCATAAAACCTCAACAGAAGCATAACAGGGGCTGGAACTCAGTTTTAACAAAGAAATTGAAAAAGAAAATACCACAAAGAATGTGTGGCTTTTTCATATGTAATCGTTTCCTCTTTTCTCCTTTGTCTTATACAGAACAAGGCAAAATTCTCAAAGTTCTTCATACCAGTGAGGATGTCTTCATCATATCTCAATACTCTCTGTTTCACAATGAAGGCCCTGTTCTAAACATGGCTATTGATACCCAAAAGGTATGAGTAATTATGTTGATTTGTGTGGTAGAATGTGATTTTAGCTACATTTGTCATTATAAATATGCATTAGGGCTTGGGCTATGCTAGGAACGGCCACAGCCTGTGAAACATTCAAAGAAAATTAATTGTACTAGAGCTGGTTATCCTTGCCACAGCACACAAGCTACTTCATTAGGTACACCTCTCTAGTAGTAATTTAGAAATTACATGATTTACAGTCCCCAGTATGTTAAGATGGATCTAGTTTCTCTTTGAAATTGCATTTAAGGGTTTTTGTTTGTTTGTTTGTTTGTTTGTTTTTTCAGAGAATCATGGTAAATGTGAATACTTTACACATTATGAGTAGTGGGCGGGGCATCCTGTTTGCCTTCAGAACTAACTTGATCAACAAGTAACTGAAAATATTCTTCAAAGATTTTGGTCCATATTGACATGATCACACAGCTGCTGCAGATTTGTCAGCTGCAAATGTCCTGTACTGAATTGAGATCTGGTGACTTTGGAGTCCATTTGAATACAGTGAACTCATGGTCATGTTCAATAAACCACTTTTTTAACTTTTTAAAATTGTGCATTATCCTTCTGGATATGGCCATCGGACGATGGGTACGCTATGATCATACAGGGATGAACATAGTTAGCAACAATAAACATGTAGCCTGTGGCATTCAAACAATGCAGTTAGTACTAAGGTACTCAACGTGTGCAAAGGAAATATCCAACACACCATTAAACCCCAACCAGCAGGGACCATTTTTACAAGCCAGGGTGGAAACATGCTTTCATAAAGTTTATGCCAAATTATGAGCCTGCTTTTTAAATGTTGCAGAAGAAATTGAGACTCGTCAGACTAGGTAATTTTTTTCCAATCTTCTATTGACCAATTCTGGCGAGTCCATGTGAAATGTACCCTCAGTTTTCTATTCTAAGCTGGCAGGAGTGGCACCATTGTGATTGGCTAATTAGATATTTGAATTAAGAATCTGTTGAATAGATGTATCTACTGAAGTGGTCAATGAGTGTATTACACTGAGAGATTTGGGATATTATATTATTATATAAGCTTTGTGCAGCTCACAATCCTTTTTTTTATTATGTATGTAATGTATGTAATGTAGCTTGAACAATATATATAATACAATACATGTTGAACAAATTAATCATCCTTTTCTCCAAGATGATTAAAGACGCACTGGAATACATTTATATATATGTGCCACCTCATCAGCTATGCAGTGCAGAAAACTTCTAGAGATAGCAAGGACATCTTCCCACCATCAGCATTTTTATTTCCATGGGGGATTTTTTTGGGTGGATATTATGCAACAAGAGCTATAATAATAACAATGAGGAATAGTTCATTTAAAATTGTTCCCTGAATAAGTTTCCCACATGTCAATTGCCTTTTTTTTCATTTTCTAAGCATAATTAATCTACAAATACATTCTCTATTTGCTATCTTATTGTAATTTGATATAATTGAGGCTTAAATTGTTAATATTAAATAGTCATTTGTCCTTAGTTTGTCCCATGAAATTATGTTAATTTGGGTATTAGTTTCATTGTCAATCAAGATGACTACTTGCAGTGGTTTAAGTATAAAGATAGCTCTGTCTGCTATTTATGGCTTTAATATTGATGCTACTATATTGCATCATCCTCCAAAGGGACACCTGTATGTTGCTACAGCGATGGAGGTCCAGCGACTGCCTCTGGCTGACTGCAGTCGCTATGGTGACACCTGCAGAGAGTGCATCCTTTCCCGGGATCCATACTGTGGCTGGGACAAGTCCAGGAGGAAGTGCGTCGCCATCCCACCCGCGTACAATTCCTCAACTGGGTATGATTAGATGTGATGTTACTGCTATTGTTGGTTTTTATTTGAGCAGACAACAGGCTTTCATTAGCAATCTTAACAACACAGCATCAATTCCAGCAGAAAAATTACATTTCATATATTTTGATTGATAGTAAAAATGGCTGCAAATACAAAGTAGCTTCAGTTTCGGGGGGGCATGACATGCTACTGCTACTTCCACTGTTTGACATGATTAATAAGTTTTCACTTGGTTTAATACATGTTGTTTATTTTCAGTTAGAAAACAAATTACAAGTTAATTGTATAGAGTTTTAAACCTTTAACTCCTTTGTCCTTCCTCTGCCACATTTTGGAGTCATTTGTCTGCATGTTTTAATTTTTAACAATGCAGTGGCTCATAAATCATTTGTGGCACTAATAAGAAATTTGTCCTCTGTCTTATTTTCCAACAGGGGAATCATTCAGAATTTGGACGGTTCAAACTCCTCAGTTTGTGAGGAAGCTGCTGGTGAGCCTTTATCAACTTTCTCCCACTTTCTCTCCATCTTAATTAAACCAAAATAGGAACCTTTCTGAGCAGCTACAGTAAAAAAGATGATTATCATATAATTGAGCAGATTCCAAAAACCCAAAGGGACAGATTTTTTTTAGCATATTATAGCTTGCCCTGTTTCAGAGTTCAAATCCAGTTATGACCTCATAAAATGATTGCAGTTTGTAGTCTCTCAAGAGAAAGCGATCTACTCAAGTGATCTGACCTTAGCATTGCATTTATTCCAAGTTGTGCCACTGGTGTCAAATGACCTTCCTATAAACACAGTAAGAGGTTGATCTATTTTCTTGAAAAACAGTATACAAAGATTATGAGAAGCAAACGCCTTTAAACTCATATCAGGATTAATCTAAGAAACAGCAGTAATGCAAACCAGTGCCAAATCTCATAGCACGCTACTGCCTGCCAGGCTTTCTCGCCTCAAAGGGCATGCTGTTTACAGTGATAATATTCAAAATGCAGATCTAGTTTCTGGTCTTAAGACAAAGCAGCCTTGCTTCCTTCATCTTTATGAGTAGGTTGAAAAATTCAGATGAGGGGGTTTGTTATCATTTTCAGTGACTTCTTGGACAGTTGGTTACATTATAATTGTTTTAACTGTGAATTGTGTAGTGGAAAACAGTAAGAAATATTGAATATGGAATTATACAAGTCAACAAGAAAAAATTAGAAAATAGTGAATATTGAAATCTGATAACCACCAGAAGCTGGATGATGTTATGTGAGTAATGTGAGTTCTATATTTGGTATTTTCCAGTACTTATTGGTCTTGAATATGATGTGTATTTCAAGATCTTTTGGTTTTTACTTCTGTTGAACCAGTCGCATTTTATTCTGCTTACTGTAACTGAACTTTTGCAAAGTTATTATTAGATGAACTCACCAGAGGCCTCAGCCCAAAAATGATCTGTGGGTCCATTTTGAATACTTGAAGAGACAGGAAATAATATAGAATTAGCCTTGGGCTCCAAAATTATAATAATATTGTGCTGTGTAAAAGTTCCCAATCAAATTTGCACTTGATTTTAAATAATTATAAACAAACAGGAGGCATAATGAATATGCAGACTTCAGATTTTTGGGTGCCTGAACATTTGACAATTGTCAGATTTTTTTTTACTGTTGTTGCTTTTTTATTCTGCCTCAGCAACAATTTATAAAACAATGCTAAAGGTTCAGAGCTGGAAATATGAAAGATGAAAAAGCGTTACGTGGGTTCGGTTACCAGGTGTCCACGGAGAGATCTTCACTCAGCATTTACAGCTGTAATGTTAAATTGTGAATTTCAGGTATAAAATTCCTTATCTCTCTTCCTTGACAGCTCTGAAGCTGCGTCGAACTTCCCCTAGAGAAGTATTCGTGCAGTCTAACACATCAGTCTTTCTCCCTTGCCCTGTGCACTCCTTCCATGCCACTTATCGCTGGGAAAAGGACAACTGCATTAAGAACTACCCCTGCATTTTTTCTGGAGACTTCTGTGTCCTGGGGCCAGTTGTTGACACACCCCTAAAGGAAGGTGTCTTTCGCTGCATGGCTACCGAAGACGGATTCAAGGTGGAGGTCATTTCCTTCAGGCTGGTAAACGATGGGAGGCTTCTGGCTGCCTCCCTTGCCTTCACCTTGGGGCCATCACTCCTGCTCGCCATGGCTACCCTGTGGCTTCATTAACTGCAGCTAAAACTAATGCTAACTCCTCATCCTTACTGGCTCCCAATGACAGGAAAGACAAGGAGCCATTGCTCAGAGATGAGGTTCGCAGAGCATTAAAGTGCACAGTTGCGTTGTACAGCGGCAATTTGCCGTTTTCTATTTCGGTTTTTAGAGAGGGTCCAGAAAATATCAGTGAATACGGGGTTTATTCTATATTTTTTAGAATAAAACAAAATAGCCGCAGCTTTAGCTGTCTTAATCAGATCAAAAATAGAAGACGGATACAATGCCATTTAAAATAAAGTGATTAGGAGTTAGTGTCCATGAACTCACATGTTTTGCAAGTTTAAACGTAATTCAACCATAAAGTGCTTTGCGAACCTTTCCTCTCTGACAAATAAAGATAAACATATCTTATAAGTTTGGCAAAAAACACCAATACCAGGCCACTTCTTTCTACCATTTATCTACTTATTTTGAAATTGATTGATTGTGCTTATTTGTGAATGTGTAAACCTTTAATACTGCTCTTGCATCTAATCATTCATCTTGTTATACTTGTAATGAGCTATACATTGGTATAGCTCATTAGTACTTAGAAAAATGTCTGGTATTGAGATTTCAAAAGCCTTAACACTTCTGGGACATAACTCCTAAGCACAATTTTGCAGTTGAGGCAGAATACTGCAGACTCAGTTGGACTTGGCGCTATAATTAGTGCAGCTGAGTCTAACAGCATTGCTGGGAGGAAGTGTCAGCTTTTTGACAGGAAGTAGGCGGGTGAGCACGAGCTCACCCTCGAACATCACTGTGTCTCTGCACCTCCTCTTCTGACAAAGCAGTTCTTGCATCTTTTAAGAAGATTTTATCAGACATTATTACGCCTTGTTCACAGCTTTGTCCATTTTTTGGTTTGTTTTCTTTTGATGCCCTAAACATCAGAATGTGAGAAGTATCACAACATTGTTTCTAGCATACAAGGGTTACTTTGTGAGAACTGCAAAGCAAACTGCAATTTACAAGCTTTTAACCGAAAAATCTTAAATCTTAAATATAAGTATTCAGTAAAGACATTAATCTCTGCAAAGCTGCATAAATAACTAAAAGCTGTGTGAAAGTTATGTTAACAATCATCATTGAGCTGGTTTTGGGTATGCTGTCTGGAGGTCATTAGTCTCCTGTGTCCATTAGGTTTTTGGAAACAGAGCTATTTCTTCTAAAGTCAAGCTAATGTGCTGCACATTAAATACAACATCTTCCAGCCTGGCAATGTGTAAAGATGTGAACAAGGTGTTACAGTATTGCAACTTTAAGAATGACATACTTACATTATCATAGGGGCAGATGAAGCTAAAAGGAAAGCATAACAGAGTTGCATTCAGTTGTTTTTCAGCAGAAATAAAGGCTTGTACTTAGATGTGAGATATATGTTCTATATTTTATTGTTCTGCAAATGCTGATTTCTACCATTGCTGCCTACATATGTGATAATTTGTCTTGATGGTTTGGGTTTTTATACCATAGTTAGAATGTGAAATGTGACCATTGATTGCTTTACCTCTTTCCAAGGGACATCAGAGCAAACAGACAAGACAACTGTTATTTTTCCACACTTGTATGCTGTGAAACAAAAGGCTTATTGGACATATTCAAAAAGTATTCTTTACTAATGTACAGCAGCAACCACTACCAGGGGTGAGAACAATGGGCTTAGAACAAAACGTCTCACTTGAAATGCACCTAGTGCATCGTCTTTTAATTTTTTCTGATAACATTGGGGTGGAATTATAAGGAAAACAAATTAAAGCCAAATGCAAAATGAATGATTTGTCAATGTAGCTGCAGTTGAGCGGTACTGAAGTGCCCAAAACTATGCCCAACCTTATGAATACTGATCAGCTGACTAAAGAAGTAGACTTGTGTGGTAATGAATTATGCAGTGGATTAGCATGTCCTCCAGAGCTTTGAGAATTATCATTCACTAATGGTACATAAATCTAGCCATGCCGAGCTTTCCACAGTGGCAGAAATGTCATTAATAGCTAATTAGACAATAGAGCTGGCTTGTCATGTCCTGTATTAAAGAACTCATTTTATATCATGAGGGATAGGGCCAGCAGACATGTTCCCAAATGTGAAAATTGTGAGACAGACTTACATTTCTCACTTTTCTTGGTTGTGTGTTGCTGCTCAGGGATCTGCTTATTTTATGCCTTGCACTGATGCAGCCTATTGACTGTGCTAAAAAGGAAAAAAAACAATTGAAAAAAAACAAAGCTGTGTTGAGCCTGCCAGAGAATTTTGGCATCAAACTAACTCGGCATACAAAGATGTGTTAAAATAATTTCCTCGATAACCTTATCTATATTTCGACTAATAAGTACTGTATGGGTCGATGTAATTTCATCCAGATAGTTGTTTTGCAGGACACTTTAAGAAGAATTGCCTATTCTGTCCAGTTCTAACAAGCCAAATGATCCTGATATCTTAAGCTTCATCACTGCGCCCCTTGTCCATACAATCTACTTACTGAAAGCAACAGATAAAGAAAAGCTTTAGTCATTTGTTCTGATGCTTAAGAATCAGTTTATATTCTCAAATTTACCTTACCTGATGGATAATTGCTTTCCTTTACAAGTAGCATAGACTGACGTAGCATTACATTGCTACTAGAGCATGGCATATGGTTCATGTCACTGTGAGAGCGAAGAAGTGGTTAATTTTAAGATGAATGTGAAGATCTAAGGTGGCAGATATCATTTTCAGAGGAAGTTGTGGATGAAAAGTGTCAAATTAAACTTCTGAAAAATCGTTATGAGAATGAAAATTTTTTAATCTTCTTAGTGAAGGCTGGTTTATGTGTAACTGCTAGCTCTTTTACTGTTAAAATCTACTTTGTTAAATGTATTCTTCTTTTATTCGTATTGTTGTAGTCAGGTGCAAACCTTGTATACAAGCTTTTGATCCTGCAGTGATATTTTTCCTCATAGTTTGCTAGGTAAATTGTAACAACAGTTTCTAAACGAGCATAATAACTCAAAAATAAATACAGTACTGCAGTAGATGCATTCACAATAGTTACTTACCTAACCAATGACTTCTTCTGATAGACTGGTGACTACAATTGTGACTACATAGGAATTCAGTATATATAATCATTGCATCTGAGAATAGGATAAAAAGAAAAAAGTCAAGAGATTGTTGACCACACTTTTATGTTCAAGTCTGAGAGGTTGTTAAGTCTCTCATTCTCAGCCTTTAGTTTTTCTAGAGTATACTAGACTGCTCACAACTTTGCTTTTGTATGGATTTGGGACACAGGGTTCACTTACCTAGCAGGAGTGATTACCTTGTTACGCTGTGTTAAATATGGTTAGTGATTTGTTGTTCAATGGAGCTGATTCCCCTCTTCAGGCTTCCTTTATTCAAATATCCACAATGAAGGTAGTACAGCATTTAAACCCAAATAGCATCTTGAGACGACATCTGCAGTTTATTTTAGGTCTTGCTTTAATATGGATGCTCATACAAATGCTGAAATTAGGTTATTTCACACTCATAACTGTCATTGGAGCCAGTTTGATCAAGGCTAATATCCTTCAAATCAAGCACTTGATTTGCGTCAGGAAACCATTTTTGGTTAGATCATGCTGTTTGCTGTAAATGAGCGAGGCGGGTCGCTGTTTTGTCTGCTCTGGGGTTTTGAGTACACTGTACTGTACATGATGTGTGCCCATGATTCTGTGTCTTAATATATCTAATTTTAAAAGTAACATGCCAAACTCTATTATATAAAAAAGAGATTTATATTGGTGCCATGCCAGTCTACATAACGTCATCTCATAACATGTATTTTTAAATAAATGATATCTATAGTACAATAGATATTCATGTAACAAATCCATATTTGACATGTGTTTCCCTGAACATGTGTGGTGAACATTAATAAAATATAAGTATAAATAAATGATGTATTGTTTTTATTCGAAAGCAACAAGTATAAATATAAATAATTGATGTAGGAAGCATAATAATTATTTTTACATATATTTTATACATTTCTTTTACAAAGGTCTTAATTGTTTTATGCTACCATTACTACTTATTTGATAGATGTTTGCATTTTGTTCAAGTTCATTCAAAATCTACTTGTTGTTTACACCACATTTTACAGTTCACAAGAGGTTGCCACTCATTTGGATTTGCCTGTCAAGACAAGCAGGTTTTGTCATCTGTTGCCCAATATTTGGCATATTGACAAGAGTATTACAAAGGCTTTACAGCCCTAAAGGATTCATAAAACCAGTCTATAGTATTTATTTCCTTCTTTGTTTTTTGTTTCCATGCCGTTTAATTTTATTAGGTTGCTTCCATGTACCTTCAAAGCATTCAGCTAAAATCCTTAAATCAACAAAACAATAATCTGCAGGTCAAACCTGACTTCGGCAGTAATCAGCAATGAAACAGGTCATTTCTCCCATAAAAACCTCAAGTGCTTCATTGTTTGTGTGGGCTGGTATTTAGGTGAGTCAGGAAGTAAAGTATTTGACGGAAAAGAGCACAGAGGCTTTGTTTTGATTTCTCATAACTTCATTTCCTCATCACAGTGGGCCATTATGTAAACAAACAATGAACAGTGAGGCGATGTTGCGCTGCATTAACACCTTGGCATGTGCATGATAGGCACACATAAATAATGACGTTTCATTGTTAATTTTCAAGACCTCTGAGTCTGACTTATGAAAAATAAATGTACATGTAATTATATATAACTTTTACATTACTATACAGCTTTAAACTCCATATTTGAACTACTACAAATATTAGAGGGGAAAGGGGATAAAAAAATAAATGTCTAGTGCTGAAAGATGAAAATAAAATGTTCACCGAAGGTTTCTCACTGAAGGCCACCGATGAATTGTCTCAGACACTGCATTCTCTAATAGACTGCAATCATTAAGGAACAGTAAGTCTAACTAAAGCATGTACATAAAGGCAAAAATTAAGGTTTTTATAAGCAGTAAACTCCCTCCCATGGCCAAAACTAACTATAAAACAAAAATTAGGTCAGTAGAGAAGCTGAGCTTTCCATTACAAACAAATCCAGATTACTTTTGGAATGTGCATCATCACAGACTTCAAACCATTAAACTCACAAAAGGCTCAGAAAACCTGTGACTAAGCACAGCCTCAGTGAGCTGAACAGGCAGACAGTACTACAGTTGGTAGTGTATGATGAGAGCAAAAGCAGGGCTGAATCAGTCTCACTGAAACCTCTGGAAAATGTCTGCAATGTCTGAGTCATACCATAAAACAGAAGGTATTACAATGAAAGCAAATGAGTCAGCATACAGCAGTGACCTTGTAAAAGGAGAGTGTGGGGATGAACAGAAAAGTATTTTACCAGCATAATATAATCTGCAGTATGATCATTGCTTTAACAATGTAACAGATAGCTTTAAGATGGCCTTAAGATGTTTATGATGATGTTAATTTTGTATTCCAGGTGCAGTTATAACTATTTTATACATATTGCACATCTGTGCTTATTTGAGTTGATGTTCAGGTTCTTTAAAGGTCTTAAGCTTCACTGACGTGACTGTTCAGGTGATACATGCTGAGGGAAAACTAGAACATAGAAGGAATTGCAGTACATGCTTACACAACAGTTCATTTTAATATCTTTTATATGTTCATATTCTTGTATTAAGGTTTTAGTAGAGGTTCTTGGTTAAAACATTTATTTAGTAGAAGACATACACATAGTCTCAGTGAGCCTCTGGTCTAGTGAAAGGTCAGAAGTGCAACAGGTGAATTGAGAAAGAGCATTTGAGGACGAGACACAGAGTTAGTAGGTGAAGAGGTGACACCAAGAGCATGTGAGGTCAACACATACACACACATTAGTTAGATTTATTTAGAGGAGAGATTAGTTATGTCTCGACAAGAAAGAGGAACAATTCACTTTAAGATAAGAACGGAAAGTACCAGCCATGAAAATAGAAGATGATTTTCTGGGTGAAAAGTCATTTGTGGTGTTGATCTGATCTATGTATAAAATGTATCGGTGACGCATGAAGGGGCGTCAGTAAACAAACCCTGATGTTATAAAATAATTGTTTGTGCTTTAGTAAGTCGAAGATCAATTGCTGTTTCCAGTGATCTTCCCACGTGTGAATTAAAATCTTCGTTTGACTTCACCCGGCCGGACCAGTGTGGTTATTTTTCGATCACCTCTTGTACCCTTTCTCAATTTTTGAACCTTAACATTTTGGGGGCTTCGTCCGGTGGTTGAGTAAGGGAGAAAAGTGGAGGTGTGAGCGGTGGTCCGAGGTGGTCAGACGGGCAGACTTGGCCAGTGGTCAAAAGTGAGTGGACGCACGCCGGCGCATCATATTTAAAAAGGTAAGACACTACCTGTTGAATTATTTCCAAAGTGTGTCAAATTGGGCTGTGAAAATTAAAAGTCTACTCACTGAAATTACTGGTGCATGTCTGTTTTGATTTTGATGAAAATTTCATGAGTTGAAGCAGTTAAGAGTCTGATAAGAAAAGTTTAAATACTGGGTGGAAGTCCCAAAGAAATTGAGTTAGAGTCTCAAGTAGTTTGGTAGGGAATTGGTTATTTTGTTGGTTAGAGTCCAAATTTGGTCATAAGAGTGGACCTGAGCGGTCATTTTGTGAGTTGGAGTCTCCATTGACCACTAGGTTGCACCTGCCTCAGTTATACACTTGTTTCGGGTGTTGATTGTTGTTTCAAAGTATTATAAATTATTTTAGAACGGAACCGTGGGGGTTCTAGGAAGCGCAGTTCTCGGAGGTAACGCTCCCTCCCGGCCAAGGACGCTTGGCCCTGACCTATCGGCGAATAGGGTTAGTACGGTTGGCAACCGGGGAGAACTTGGGAACCTCCAAAATAGCTAGGAGTTAGAGTCTCCTTACCGTTTGGAACGGTATCTGCGCTTTTTTGGACAGGAGAAGTTGGACTTCGGGCGTGTAACTTTAACCTAACACTTTGGGGTAAGCCTTGGCTGTGAAACGCCAAAAATAGAGCTTCAGGCAAAGTTTGGGTTGGTTGACGCTTTTAAATTGAGTTAGGGATTTTAGAGATGAGGCCAGAAACAGTAGAGTCTGATACTGGTTAATTGGTCGCAAAAAACTCAGGGAGTTTATCCGCTGGGCGGTTATTTTAAATTTGTCGAAATTGTGTAGGCGCTAAAGCTGACAGATCTGACAGTGGTTGTAAATATAAGACGTCGTTGTAATATAGAATAAGAAAATTTGGTGTGAGAGATCTCTGTGGGTCGAGTCAGCAATGCACTGACTGCCTGCTGCTATTCTTAGATGAAGAGTGTGTGTGCATGCAAATGAGGCAGCTGATGCAGAGCGCATGAGAGGACTATGCTTTCGGTTTTGTGTGTTATTCAGCTCTATAACTATTGTTTGCAAATGTGGATAAATGTCTGCGATTAAAATGCTGGCTTAGTATATAATAACATTGTAAATATATGAATGGTGACAGCGTTTCAAAGTAGAATATAAGAATTGTTTGTGTTTAAAACCAACGTTTAGGTAAGAAGATTTAAGGTGGATTTGAAGGCATAAACAAAAAGAAAAGGGTGATGTTAATAAAAAGGGTTACAGTCTGCAAGTGTTGTTAATTCATGAGCTGACTGGATGCAGAGTAAGTGGAGTGGTCATCCTGAGAGGATTGAATGATGCTCTAACTCTGTGGTCAAGTCAGACATAGGCTTTAAGCAACCATGAGCCACTAATAAGCGTGACAGATTAATGAGTATGTGTAAATTGAACTTGTTAAATAGCCTTAATAGAAGTAACTCAATGAACACGCAATAAAGTGGACTTTTTAGGGGTAGTTTACCACTGATACCATAAAAAGCAACTTAATTAGTAGTTCAATAACAAATTTTAAGGATAACCTTTGTTATTTGATAAGAGAGAGAAAAAATTCAGGTTACATATAGTAAATAAATAAGGGAATGTTAATCTCTGCATCATTCCACACTGAAATTTCAATTGTAGGGGATCATTTGGAGGTGAATTGTGTAGGACACGGGGAGACAGAAGAATCTCCCCATGAGTTTTCGGTGTGCATAGAAATTGAGGAGGCTGAACTGGAAGCCTGCCTGGGTCGTTGTTTTTGTTTATTTGAGGGTCTGCTGGAAATTTGTGAGAACGACCACCTTGATATGTGGGAGCCTTCTCGGGCAGCGATTTTTTTGTTAAACATGTGGCAGGCTGTGCAAAATGGAGAAAGCTTTGACATAATGACATAAAGGTGATTTCTTGGTTTTAGATTTATTAGTACGGGATAAGTTGAGGGACGCTTGAGGGTGTGTTGCTGTAAAGTATATAAGGGACGCGCAGCGCTGTTAATGGGTTTAAAATAAATGAAAAAACGGAAAAACACTAATCTGAGGAACTATTGGAGAGGTAAGTATACGGAGGTGAGTGCGTTGCGCATAAGGGTTGCTGGTGTCATATATTAACACTTTGAGGGCGAATAATTTTGATTGAGTGTCAACGCTTGAGAACGCGGGGTCAGCGTCTAAAGTGCTGGGTTAAACTTTGTGTGTCACCGAGCAGGGGAAGAGGAGCCAGTGGTTGCGAGAACAGCGAGACGAAGACTGAAACCGAAAGTTAAGCGTGTCTGGGTGACCTAGACCTAGAAGGTGGAGTCGACCAACGCCATTGGAAGAGGTAAGTCTGTGTTTCAGAGAATGGCTGACAGCTCGGGTGCGACACCTAGTGGGAAAAGGGGATGCAAACCTCTGAAGGATCAGCTTGAACAGCTTAAGAAAGCTATTCGTTTGGCTTCCCCTGGAGCATTAAAATCAGCAGAGAAGGAGTGCCAAGCGATGGAGGTTGAGGTAAGCAAACTTATTACATCCCAACAGAAAGGGCTGGGTGATAAAATAGCTCTGAGCCTGGTGTTAAAAACTGAAGGAGAGAGATGTGAACAGAAGTTGAAACAATTAGAAGAGGAGTCCAAGGGACATTCAGTGAACAGGAAAGCCAGAGGAGAAATTAAGGACCTAAAAGAAACTCATGCCAGGTGCTGTAAGTGGCTGCTCCTGTGGAGGGCAGCCTCTTCCTGGATGACTGAGGAGGAGGATGACACAGGAAAATCAGGAGACATGGTGAGTATAATGGAGTCTTTGAAACATCTGAAGGAGGAAAATAAAAAGCTAGAGGACCAAGTGAAGGACTTGACTCCGAAGGTAGAAGAGGCTAACAGGTATTACACACCGAAACTATATCCTTGGGCCGAATTGGCACGTTGTGCACCACCACCACCATATGTCATGCCTGTAATGACCCTTGGAGGGGGACAAGTTCGTGGTCCTGATGGACAGACTGGAGTTGTCCTTGGCGGAATAGCAGATGTTGAATATACTACTACTCCCCTGAATATCCCCGAAGAAGGGATAAGGGCAGTGGAATGTCAGTCCCAAAATATGGGAGGGAGAATGATAGCCTCAGCTGCAGATGAAGGCTCGACCTCGCCTCCCAGTTTGGTGGATAGTGGAAACATCATACGGGCCGAAGTGTCTACAGTGGAACAGCCAAAGCAGGACGGGGAGGCCAAAAGGACCCCTAGAATGAAGGACAAAATACCACAAGGAGTGATAACCAAGGGAGAACATTGGGAAGGAGAAGTGTACGGACAAATGCATGAGGCCCCACGTGCGTTAATAGAGGCATTAACGGCATTGGAGGTTATAAAGCAGAGAGTAATGCAGGGAGGGCCAGAAGAGGAGAATGAAGACCGTGCGAGGTCATCAGAAGAAGAGGACGATGAGGAGGACGAAGATGGAGGAGCTGAGCCCCAACCAAGTACAAGCCTAATTTTGAGGAAAAGAAGTGTGAAGAGAGACCAAGCACAGAGACGGCCCATATTTAGGAGCTCAAAGGGAAAAGGAAAGTTGAGGAAGAGTAGAAAAGTGAGTTTTGAACAAGGAGCTCCTGACCCTGGTTTAAATCTGCCTCTAATAGCAGGTCCAAAGAACGAACCAGTTTATCGCGCCTATAAGGTGAGAGATTTGGAAGCATTGGTTAAACAACTTCCACCAATAACTGAGGGAGGAGCTAGCTGGTTGAGAAGGTTGGGCGCGCTGACCGAAGGAGAAGAATTAGCGCTGGGCGATTTTCGCGCTTTGGCCGGACGTTGTATGCTGGGTGGTGGGTTAGCAGATGTAGAGCAGATAGCTCAAACAACCAGATATGCAAATGACCTGCAATACCATGAGGTGCAGAGTGACTTAGCAGATGCAGTTCGGGAGAAGTACCCAACTCCTAACTCTGGAGCCATTCCAAAAATTATTTGGGATCCCAAAAACACACCCAGAGAGTTTTTAGCTAAAGCAAAGGAACAATGGTTGTTAGAAACAGGAATACATCCGGGGAAGGAGGGTGAAAGTAGAGCGTGGTTTCGTTCGGCAGTGCTGGCAGGGCTGCCCAACCAGGTTGCAGTTGACTTGGAAAAGAACCCAGATTTTGCCGTTGCAGACTCGGTGCAGTGGGAGAGACATGTGACCCACAGACTTCAGCAGGAACAGGATTTGACGAACAAACAAAAGAAAGAGTTAGATGAAGTACAGGCGCAGCTGCTTAGGCTGCAGCTGGGTGAGGCTCGCGAAAAATATAATGCGAAGAAAAAAGAACCGAAAGAACTAAATAAGACTATAATGGTGGCAAGGCCTCAGCCCGATCCTGTGCCTGACTGGCCAGATCAGGATCCGGGTCTCTACCCTGATGACCGTTGGCCCGCCAATGCACCAAGGCAGCGTCAATCAGTGGGGAATTGGGGGACCGGTGGACCGCAGAGAGGGCGTGGTGGATCCATGAGGGGAGGACAAAGGGCTCGGAATCCAGGGAATCCTAATAATGTGTCTTGGACTGGCTGTTACAGCTGTGGAGCAGAAGGACACTGGTCCCGAGAATGCCCTGAATCGTTGCGAAATTATCAGAGGCGAGGCTATCAACCCCAGGCACGAGGAGGCCCAAGACAAAGAGCTGCTTACAGGGGAGCACATCAAGCTCCAAACCCGAATGCAGCACCAGCCGCCCAGTACCCAGTAGCTGACTGGGGCTGGGAGAGGGAGCAATACTGACGGAGCCCGGAGAAACCGAACAGCGTGGGGACGGCAGAACCCATGCTGTCAATGACCGTGGAAGGCACTGAATTGCCCTTCCTGGTGGATACTGGAGCAACATACTCAACACTGAAAGACACACCAGACAGTGCGACACTCTCCTGTCACACAGTTAATGTGGTAGGCTTTTCCGGGATTCCAATGACACTGCCATTGACGGATCCAGCATTGACAAAGCTGGGAGAACAGACTTTGAAACACCAATATGTGGTGTCCTCACAGGTGCCTGCAAATCTCATGGGCAGGGACCTGCTTGTGAAACTGGGAGCCACAATCATGTGCTCACCAGATGGACTGATTGTTACTCTGCCTGGAGGAAAAGAATTCCCGTGCCTGGGATCACCTTCAAAGACTCAATATCTAGTCCAGAACTCTGAACAACCCACTGCCGAAATCTACTGGGGGAGGCTGGTGGAAGAAGGCATTTTGAGACATTATCAGCTATGGAAACCCTGGATAATGAGCCTGGCCGTCTATTCCCCGCCACGGGATCCTTTCCACGTCACACTCTTTTATGATAGGGAAGATAACGATATCTATCGGGAACAGTTCCAGTCTGATCTCGAGGGACAGACGTGGAATGTGCGAACACATAACATTTATGTTGGATCAGAAGGTGTGGCCGCGGCTGTGAAATTCACTGATGAACAACTGCCTTGGTATAATGTGGGAGAGGATTCAGCCCCTCACATTACCTTGGCGGTCCACGAGGGTCATGGGCCAAGAGATCTGGGACCGATGGTCAAGCGGGCGCTGGACAACGCATGCTGGCAAAGCACCCAAATTCCAAATGTCTGGTATGCACCAAAATGTAAAATATATCGCATAACTTGTTTGTCCAACGATGCAGTGATCTTAGAACATAAAGAAATCTCCAGGATACATGGCAGGGAAAGAATGGATCATCCTGATGCAGTAGCTGAGCTCTCAAAATTGCCTGATACTTTGTGGTCCGCAGGGCCCACAGATGTAGGTTTAGCTAACTGTTCGCCTGTCCTGTTCCAGCTGAAGTCTGACACACCAATTAACAGACCACAATATAAGCATAAAACTGAAGCAGAAGAAGGTATAGCTGAAACCATTGAAGGACTGTGGAAGGCAGGAGTGCTTGAGCCCTCATGGTCATTTTGGAACACACCTATTTTGCCAGTGGAAAAACATGGGACAGGGAAGTACCGTATGGCACATGATTTGAGAGCAATAAATGCCATACTGAGGACTGACACTGTGCCTGTACCAAATCCCTACACAGCTCTGACCGAAATTACTGGGGACCAAAAGTGGTTCACATGTATTGACCTAGCGAATGCATTCTTTTGTCTCCCACTGCACGAGTCACTCAGAGACATTTTCTCATTCACATACAGAGGCCGGAAATTTAGGTACACACGCCTACCACAAGGCTTTGCACTCTCACCAGGAATTTTCAATCAGGTGTTGAAAGAGGCATTGTCCCCATGTCAACTGCCAGAGGGCTGTACATTAATACAGTATGTTGATGATCTTCTTATTGCAGCCCCGTCAGCAGCGGCCTGTACGGCAGCATCGCTCGTGGTGTTGAACAGATTGGCGGAGTGTGGCTTCAAAGTGAGTAAAGAAAAACTGCAGTTGGTCCGGCCAGAGGTAACATTCCTGGGCCGGGTGATCGCACACAGATCAGTGGGGTTAATGAACACACACAGAGACCAAATTCTGACACATCCAAAACCAAGAACTGTGAAGGAGTTGCTTTCCTTTCTTGGCTTGACAGGTTACAGCAGGCAGTTCATTCCGAACTATGCGGGTAAAACTGCCCCTTTAAGGGACCTGATCAAGAAAGTTGGTGTTCGAAATCTGAAGGCTGAATTGCCTTGGACGCCGGACACAGAGACAGCGTTCATTTCGCTAAAACAGGATTTGTCAAGAGCCACAGATCTGGCCACACCTAACTATGATGAGGCATTTTATCTTGATGTTTCAGAAACAAAGGGAGTTGTGAATGGTGTGTTGTTTCAGAAAAAAGGGGGAGGTAGGGATGTACTTATGTATGTCAGCATAAGATTAAATTCAACAGAAGCAAGGCATCCCACATGCACACAACACGCAGCAGGAGTAGCAAAGATAATTCAGAAAACAGCACACATAGTGAGGGAACACCCACTGAAAGTGCTTACCACACACAGTGTAGTGGCCTATGTGAACTCACAGGTATTCACAATGACTCCACTGACGCAACAAAGGTTGAGCAAAATTTTAGAGGCGCCAAATTTGATATTCACACATGAAGGAATAAATATGGCAGACCTAATGGGGTCAGGAGAACCACATGACTGTATTAAGAAAGCCCAAGTTGAAGGAAAAATCAGGGAAGACCTAAAGGCAGAGCCCATATATGGAGCTGAGGATTGGTTCACAGATGGATGCTGCCACAGAGATGAAGAAGGATTGAAAGCGGGCTATGCAGTAGTCTGTAGAGTAGGAACTGAGTTTCAGGTGAAAGAAGCAGGAAAAATTGAGGGACAACAGTCGGCCCAGAGAGCTGAAGTGATAGCCCTAACTCGAGCCCTGAGGTTGGCTAAAAACATGAGAGTGAACATCTACACTGACTCAGCATATGCGTTTGGAGCAGCTCATGTGGAACTGGCTCAGTGGAAGAGAGCCGGGTTCAGAACGGCCACTAATGCACCCATCTGTCACAAAAAGGAAATGGAGGAACTGGAAAAGGCCCTGGAGGACCCAGACGAGGTAAGTATTATAAAATGCAAAGGCCACTCACTTGCAGACAGTATGGTGGCAAAAGGAAATCAGAAAGCTGATGAAGCCGCTGGACTGGTCCGTATGAGGTGACCGCCCGGACGGCTACAGCAGTCCAGCTGAAAGGGAAAGGCGACACCTGGTACCACTGGTCGCAGTGTGCACCCGCACACGAGAGCTTGGTGGAGGAAAATTCGTCTTCAAAGAACGCAGGTGTCAAGGAACAGAGGCAGAATAAACCTCTTCACCTGTGCAACGGGCCGACCAGTAGTCCACCTGGAAGGCCGAAGAAAGAAGAGCAGCCTAGGAGGAGATCGCCGCGCCTACAGAAAGGAGTGGTAACAAATTGAGAGTTTGAAAAGGGGTGGTTTAAATAAAAAAGTAAAAAGGGAAAGAGGAAAACAGAAACAAAGTTTTAAAATTTATGCTAAGTACAAATATACATAACACAATGCCATCCCGCGAACCGGAGATTCGTGAGGAGAAAGGACTGATTAAAATGTTGCTTGTGATTGTTAGTTTGATGACTGTGATGATATTGATAATGGCCCTATGTTTGCTTGTTTATATTTTGCAGGGAGGCCCCCGCGAACTGTCTGAACACTGGGGCCAGTTGAATCCAGCACCAAAAGAGAAACCGTTTATTGAAACAGGGCTAAAAAGGAGATCAAAACGCGAGGTTTCGGGTAAAAGGGATGAGTGCCTGAGTACATATGGTGGTTTAGAGTTGAACTATGTTAATGGGTCCACAACTTCATTCACCTTTGATTTATGCGATGTTTTAAAGTGTGAAGGAGTAGATAGTAGTTGGAGAGGATATAATGTGTGGGTTTGTTGGGATTATGCAGTAAGTACACATTGTGAAAGAGGGAGTAGGCCCTTTGCAAACTGGTGTCGGAACTGGAATCAGGTAAAGGGTTACACTGGGGAAAATGGGGAAACGTCAGGACAAGGGTCAGAGAACGTGTTAAAACTCCAAAGAGATTATAGTCCATCTAAGAATCCTTTGACTATGTCACTGGGCAACTGGCGGCGTAAAAACTTTTTGTATTTAGTCTTGGGTGTGGAGACTGTGGGAACTGACCCGAAGGGGTTAATTAAAATTAACTTTCTTGAAAAGGCTAATCCCGTAAATCCCGTAGAGCCAGTTAGAGAAGAAAAGGAAATACACATGATTAACAACCCAATAAACGCTGTTGTAAATTCTATAGGAAAAAGGGGAAATGGGTCGTCATATGTGGTACCAGAGGAACAGGAATTAAAGGATAGACGAGTCCTGGCGGTGGACTACACTAGACTGAAGCCTCAGGATTTAATTGAGCGCGCCACTGGGTTCAGTGACAGTAATCTCTGGCTGGACTGGATGGCTCTAAATGCTAGGGAACAAGAGGTATCCAATTGTGTTGCTTGTGCCTCTGCTAGACCACGGTTGTTCACAGAGCCCGCTCCGCTCCATCCGGAGGACAAGTGGGGTTATGATTGCATGTTGCGAATGACTAGAGGAGCGGTGAGTACTGGAGACTGTACTGTGTTATCCAGTTTGTTTCCTCCAGTTGATAAGCGGACAAAGGTAGGACCATTTTTGCCGAAAAAAGGTAATTATACGTGTTTTAAGTTCTCCACAGATAAAGTAATATATAACGTGGGGGAAATCGACCCAAGTTGGTGCGCTGTTACCCAGACGGGAAGAACCACAAACAATGTAAGTGATCCCAACACTTTAATTGGGACTTGGGCTAGAAGTGGACTTTATTATTATTGTGGGCACAAGACTCTTTTGGCTCGTGTTCCTCTGGGAAGTGTGGGGACGTGCGCGATGGTGAGACTAGGAGCACCTCTTATGCTAATTGGAAATCAGGTAAAAAACATTCCACAGCACAACACACGCACATTGGCAGCTAGGCGGAAGAGACATATCCTGTCCAAAAGCGGGATTGAGGGAACACACGCTTATGACCCTAGGCTGAACTCGCCAACCTGGATTGACTCAATAGGGGTCCCCAGAGGAGTTCCGAATGAATATAAACTCGTAGACCAAATAGCTGCGGGTTTTGAGAATCTTCCAATAATTTCTGCTCTTTTTCCAGTGACCCCGAACAAAAATGTAGACAGAATCAATTATGTTCACTATAATTTGCTGAGGCTCTCTAACCTTACCAGAGACGGGATGGAAGGGTTAGCGGAGCAGATGGGTCCGACCTCATTAATGGGAGTCCAAAATAGAATGGCCCTTGATATGTTATTGGCGGAAAAAGGAGGGGTTTGTGCGATGTTCGGTGATCAGTGTTGTACTTTTATCCCGAATAACACTGCTCCAGATGGCTCGGTGACGCGAGCCTTGGAGGGGCTAAAGAGTCTCTCTAGGACCATGCATGACCACTCGGGAATTGACAACCCGCTGGAGAGCTGGATGACCTCAGTGTTCGGAAAGTGGAAGGGGCTTGCTCTGTCAATTATGTTGTCTCTGTCTGTATTGGTGGGTATTTTGGTGACCTGTGGTTGTTGTCTCATTCCTTGTGCCCGAAGGTTGGTAGAGAAAGTGATTGTAAAGGCAGTGGACCCTGGGGCGGTGGCCCCTATGTCCATGATGCCGATGATGGATCTGGAGGTAGTCGAGTGGACTGAGGAGTGAACAACAACCTATGTATCGACCTCTGGTGTGCCAGAGGTCGAAAGGGGGATTGTGGGGATGAACAGAAAAGTATTTTACCAGCATAATATAATCTGCAGTATGATCATTGCTTTAACAATGTAACAGATAGCTTTAAGATGGCCTTAAGATGTTTATGATGATGTTAATTTTGTATTCCAGGTGCAGTTATAACTATTTTATACATATTGCATATCTGTGCTTATTTGAGTTGATGTTCAGGTTCTTTAAAGGTCTTAAGCTTCACTGACGTGACTGTTCAGGTGATACATGCTGAGGGAAAACTAGAACATAGAAGGAATTGCAGTACATGCTTACACAACAGTTCATTTTAATATCTTTTATATGTTCATATTCTTGTATTAAGGTTTTAGTAGAGGTTCTTGGTTAAAACATTTATTTAGTAGAAGACATACACATAGTCTCAGTGAGCCTCTGGTCTAGTGAAAGGTCAGAAGTGCAACAGGTGAATTGAGAAAGAGCATTTGAGGACGAGACACAGAGTTAGTAGGTGAAGAGGTGACACCAAGAGCATGTGAGGTCAACACATACACACACATTAGTTAGATTTATTTAGAGGAGAGATTAGTTATGTCTCGACAAGAAAGAGGAACAATTCACTTTAAGATAAGAACGGAAAGTACCAGCCATGAAAATAGAAGATGATTTTCTGGGTGAAAAGTCATTTGTGGTGTTGATCTGATCTATGTATAAAATGTATCGGTGACGCATGAAGGGGCGTCAGTAAACAAACCCTGATGTTATAAAATAATTGTTTGTGCTTTAGTAAGTCGAAGATCAATTGCTGTTTCCAGTGATCTTCCCACGTGTGAATTAAAATCTTCGTTTGACTTCACCCGGCCGGACCAGTGTGGTTATTTTTCGATCACCTCTTGTACCCTTTCTCAATTTTTGAACCTTAACAAGAGGAAGCACAGTAAATGAACAAAGCTATTAAAAAAGCATAATAAATGGCATCTACTGGAAATACCTTTAAAGTAGCTTTAATACCAAACACAATACTGTCAAACCAGCTGTGCCACATTAAGTCACACCTGCAGCAGAATGGCTCAAGAAGGACTCATCATCAATCAGCTGATCAATCAGCTCATTATTGTAATCCAGAGAGAAATAATGTTGGATGGACTGCAATAAAATTGTGTACAGACATTTATCTTCCACGGAGGAATTATGGTGTTGACTTTGATTATCTAACTTTCCACTGTGGCATTTCCTTTGTGAATCTCAGCAATTACTGGATGGATTGCCATCAAATTTTGTAGGAATTCCCTGGTGAATTCTTTGTAATAATGTCTATGCCTATGCTGGAGTAAAGCTTTGCAGAACCCCCTTTGACCTGAAGTTATTTTTCTTGCTTAGCTATGTGAAATAATAAAAGATAATGGGCCTAAGTGTGCAGTAAAATGAGCATATGTCTCCTCAACCGAAGACCCTTTAAGGCAGCCTTAAGGGCACACCTTTGATTTTAGCAATAATTTGGCTCATGCTTCGGTCTTCTTTTTAAAATGAATATAAACCACTTGAGATCTTCCACAGCTAAAAGGGGACTTTCTTTTTCCCACAGGTCAATTAGTTTTTAGACTTTCCACTTGAGAACAAAGAGACACTATCATCAAGAATCTTGAATATGAATTGCTGTCTTATTCCAGAAACTCGCTATGCAAATCTTTCTCCATCGACAACCTATTTTCATAAAAAGCTCTAATTTCATAAAACAAGGAAAACCAATAGTCATTAATAGCCACAAATAGCCATTAAATAAAACATAAGTCTGTCATGGTCTGCAGTCCTTCTGAGGTCCACCTTTTTCTCTCTTTTCCTTCTCTATTCTTCCTGTTCTTTCCACTGATTTTAGTAAGCAGGTTCTTACCACCTTCCTAGATCCCTGGAAGGTGTGGCTGCATACCAGTCTCAACAAGGTTTCTAACAGGTGCACCTGCTACCCAGCTCACTAGTTTGCAGCGTATTTAAGGATTTGTCATAGCATCCATTTTTCACCACTGCTGCCATATTTGTGGTAAAAATCTTCCATGCTTAGTGATTGAGTTAGCACTTGTTTTATTATTACTCATTGTGTTAGTCAGTCGGTCTCTGCCCAGCTATCTCTTACCATCTCTGGATCGTTTACCACTGGAAAAGAAAATAACAACCCCACTCTTCCTCCTCTCAGGTGACATTGCCAGCCTGCTCACTTGCTCAATCCTCACTGTTCCTTCTTCACTGCCTGGATTCCTCCTTTAACTGACAGCGTGCTCAGTGAATACCTCAGGCAGCAGAAACCCAAGAAAGTGGAGGAAGGCAAGGAACCATCATGGAAGGACCGAGCTAAGATCCTGTGGGACTTCCAGATACAGACGGACAAAATGGTGGTGGCTAACCAACCGGACATAGTGGTGGTAGACAAACATGAGAAGACAGATGTAGTGATCGATGTAGCGGTTCCGAATGACAGCAACATCAGGAAGAAGGAACACGAGAAGCTCGAGAAATACCAAGGGCTCAGAGGAGAGCTCGAAAAGATGTGGAGGGTGAAGGTGACGGTGGTCCCTATGGTAATCGGAGCACTAGGTGCGGTGACTTCCATTCTGGAACAAGGCTTTAACATGATGTGGAATAAGTGATGTGCTGTGAATACTTTCTGGACACGCTCTAATTTCCTATATTTCTCAGTTTGTTGATGTATTTAGAGACAAAACCTCACTCATAGTTTTATAGGGATGTAAACCCACAGAGGAAATGACATAATAACTAATAAAATATACAAATGAATAAGACAACCAAACTGTGAAAATGGCCCGAGGGCAGAGATGAACTGAAATTCCTCCACCCAACAGATTATCTTCATGGGCCTGTCTAATTACACAGGCAGTTTTTGGCAGAGGTGTTCACTGAAACTTGGAACAGCGTGGACATGCTTCTTCTTTTTTCAGCAGTTGTTATTTTTAACTTTTTTGTTTTTGCTATCAAAATAGTCTTAGCACATACTCAACCTTTATTTTTAAGTGGGTTTTATTGGGTTAGATTAAAAAAAAAAAAAAAAAACAATATCTCAAGGTTTTAACAAAATAAAATCAAATGTATGTGCATGACCAGAGTAATGGCTATGATGAAACTGATATTTCCCAACAGTTCTGGCTCTAATGTTTGTGTTACAGAATAGCAAACATGATTAAAAATATGTGGAGCCTCTGAGGCAAAAAAAACAAAACTACTTTCCACATTCCTGAGCGACACACACACACACACACACACACACACACACACACACACACACACACACACACACACACACACACACACACACACACGTGCTCATGCACAAAGACTGAAGAGTGAGTGAGAGAGAAAATGAATCAGACAGAGAGGGAGGGCCAAAAACACATACAGACTAGCAGAGCTAACAGAGTGCCCATAAGCTTACAGATCCAGTGGTGAGTCACTTCTCACTAAGCACTGACAACAGAACAGGTTAGAATGTGTTATGAAAAGTCCAGCTAAGGAAGACCTGAGCCTGTCCAACATGAGGTGAGTGTAAACATATTGTTTTCATGTCTATTTCAAGCTTGTTTTGTCTCTTAACATTTAAAACAATCTACCTGGATCACTTGTAGTTCCAATCTTTCAGCACATTCTAAATGTTGAATAATAATTCTAATTGCTATATTTGAATTAGAATATATTAGAATGGTAGCATGGCTCAAGATCCTAAAGAGATGTAGTTTATTGTGGAGGCACATAAAATTCACTAGTTGATCTAAGGGGTGGAAAATGTTAACTTGATGGACTTCCTCTACTTGATAGTAATTCTAATTCAATACAGTGTTCCAGACAAAATAGCGTCCCATACTTATCATTTAACAGTACACCAGTTAGACAGGAAGTGGGAAAAGTGGCAGGTTTCAATGCCCAGTAGTAACATTTTGTAGGTCGTTTGACATATTGACTCTATCTTGGCTTAAATATTTGAGCCCAGACACAGCTGTAGTTGTCCACTAGTTCAGGGATAGTTCAGTAGGTAGAGTAGTGGCCCCATGATCGGAAGGTCGGGGGTTCGACTCCACTGAACGGCTACCCTGAGGTACCCCTGAGCAAGGTACCGTCCCTACACACTGCTCCCCGGGCACTGCATTGGTGGCTGCCCACTGCTTCACTGGGTGAATGGGTTAAATGCAGAGGAACTATTTCCCCATGGGGACTAACACGCACACTTTTTACTTTACTACAAAAAATAAATAAATAAATCAAACAAAAATAACTAACTAACAAAAACAATCTCTTCCAGTGGTCATGCAGTAGCTTCCCTGGATAAATGGGGGTTAAAGAGGAAATGAAACTCAAACTGACATAGATGTAACACTGTCTGTGAATTTTTTAAACACGTTTAAACAAGTTTTTAAACATGTTTAGTGCCATCTTCTGTCAGTATGTTTATGTTTGCTAGCTAGTGACAGAATGGATAACTCTGAGGAAAATCAGGACACTAAAACCAAAAACCAGTCTAAAGGGATCACTTTTGGGCTGCCCCTGGCTGCAACAATAAGTTTTATGTCAAGCAATAATTGGCTCTAATGTTTGATGGCTAGCTGCATTCAAACAGGAAAATCCATGTGTTTGCTGTAATGTTCATTGTTTTAAACCACATTATGAATAAGATAAGTGTGGAAGAGCCTGTTTAAGTCATGTGACAGGTTGTTCACCCAGACCGACATGCTGGAGTTGGAAACTGAGTTTTCTTTCCTTTTTAAAGGTTGCATTGCTTAAGGTTTCCTTAGTATAGGAAAGCAGGAAGGTGTGCATTTTTCACTTCCTCTATTGTTTTTATGTACAGCCTCACACAGCTGGTAGCATGGCTAAAGATCCTAAAGAGATGTATTTATCCAGTTATTCACTGAGCATAGAAAAACACTGAAAATCCCTCTTTCCAATACCTCAGCTGTGTTAGAAAGGAATGAAAAGGGTATTTCAGTGCTATGAAAGGTGTATAAGCTCTTGTGTTAGGAAGGAAGTGATATAACACAGAGCATCTTGTTTTGTAACAAATAGGATATTTAAATCACAAAATAGCATTAAAATATGACTTTCTTGGGTGGAACAATTGTTCATCACAATGAAAATTAAGTTTTTGAGACATCTGGAGTATGTTGGCCTGGAGGCATTCACTATTTCAGCTTTCACTACACAGGCTACAGGTAAGATGGCTTGGAGTATCTCTGCTTATATCCGTTTTTCATCTTTTAATGAGTTGTGTTGATAATTATAAAAAGATAAAGATTTCAGGTTTACTGTATGCTTAGAGACACTCCTAAGGCAAGCAGCCTCCTTAATTGCTGGCACCTGTGAAGCCCCTGTGGTAAATAAGCTAACATTGGGGAGATTTGAACAGCTGCTGGTGTCTATGTTGCCTGCCTGATGGTGTATGTAAAGTCTTCTCTAAAGATCTGAGCGGCTTAGTCATTTTGAGATTACAGGTTTTAAGGTATATTTAGAGAAAGTAGAAGGAGTGTCCAGGATGTGGTGATTATTCAGGGATTTGTTTGTATACTGAACTCACTGGATGTCTCCTGCTGCTCTGCCCTCTTAAATGTTTTTCAAACAGTTTTACTTTTCCCTGTGTGATTTATTTTAGTTCTTTAATGCTTCAACTTATGTTGAACCTTCGGTTATTATTTAACTGTAATGCTGAATGCTCAGAAGCCAACCCAGTTAATCTTCTTATCTTTTAACTGAGAAGATGTCCAGAGAAGCTCATCCTGAGCAGATATAATAGTTGATGCAGTAGTGGACCTGTGCCCACTGATACTGCAGCAGCTTAGAGACGATGAATGCAGTACATGTGAGTGCTGCAGCTCTGCCCTACTGCAGCTGCCTCCCTTTTCCCACTGTATCTAATTAGTTTTTCATTGTAATCAGATTTTATCTCTATGGGGGAAAGTAAAATTATCACATAGCTACTATTTTATCTTTATAATTAATGTCAATTTTCATGGCAATATCTAAAATGTTATTGCATATTTTATGACTTATATAAAGATATGATCAAGATGTTTGACAAGAACACAATTATCATGTTTCTCAACAGGGAACATTTACTACAAAGCAGCCTTCTGTGCTTGTGTGTTGTTGTCACACACATACATATACACACATTTATGGCTTTAGAAAGCAACAATGGAGGCTGCTCAATGAACTAAAGTGAACCCCTGAATCCCCAGAGTGCTGGATCACTCTAGGGCTACTTCAGTTAAAAGGAAGCTTCTTTAGTAAATAATAAGATTTTCATCAGTCCTTTGCTAGTTAGTGACATTACTTTGATATTTTTTTCATATGTTTCATGTCATATTCAGTGCCTGGTTTTAGTCAGTCACTGAATATGACCATTCATTGATTACTCATTCTCTGGCAGCATTAATAGGACACAAAACAAGGGCTTATAGGTGGAGTCAAGTGCCACTGAGACAGCACACATTTCTCTTTGCTGAGTAGTTTTTCCTTTTGGGTTTTGCAATAAGACAGAATTCATTTTAAATCCCTCTTGCTCTTTGTTTGTAAACTCCTCCTTAAAATGCCTGAAACCAAAGCACTTAAACAAAACACAAATCTACCCACACTATCCTGTTTAATAGAGCTTTTACGTGGTGGATGCTTTGATTTGTTGGGTGTGACTAATAACATCTGCAATTGTTATGTTCCACTTGAATGTAGTATTTTACCACAACATTGAGCGAGCATGTGCAACTGGAGAGCACTAGCAGTGAAACACGGAAGCAGAATTTAAAGTTCGTATTGTTTTCTTTAATGCTTTCCTGACCAGAGTATTGATTTGAACAGAGCAGACTGTAATGATTTAGTAATTATTCAAGACTCTCCAGAATACTTTTGTTCTGTTTTGCTCTAACGCCCCAATATAGTATCACACTCTTTCTTTTCTTTACTTGTCGTGTGGTAATAGAAAGAATTTGTCTCATCAAGCACAGGTGTTACTTCTATCAAATTGTGACTATCAAATATTTAACATTTACTAGAATGCTTTTTCTGTTCTTCTAAATCTAAATGTCTGTTGTAACAAAGCTGTATTAAGTTTGAATAATTGTTGTTATTACTTTTCTTTTCCTAGTTTGAGGGATGCTGATGGGAATATACAAAGGCTTTGTGATTTAACTTGACATTTCCCTTCAGAAAGAGTCATTCCTGCCATTTTTATACCCAGTCATCTGTTAATGGATTGGATGTTTTTCACTGTTTGTATAATTTGTGATTTAGTTCTTCAGCTCACCCTTCTTTGGCATTTCTCCCTCTAGAAGTGTCTAGTTAGTAAGCTGTTTTTGCTGGTATTTGTTCAAGTTTTCCTATCTGTCTCCCTTATGGTAGAAGGCTTTTATTGGAAATTCTTACAGGAAAGTCGTGATTCTTGAAAACAACTTTCACAGTAAGCGGTTTCTTTAAAAAAGTAACTGTCAGAGTCAAAGCGAGAAGACAATAAGCAAGTGCTTTTGATGATAGTTTAGATAACAGCAACTTAATTTCATTTACTGTATTTATCTTACTGCTCTTTGTCTATACAGCAACAGTGCTGGTAAAGAACATTTGATATATGATAGAAAAACAACCTGTGCGCATAAACATGTGTAGCATCTGTCCCTGCGGAGGATGAACATGATAACTTAAACAGAATCATCAACCAAGTGCAGCTGTGTTTGTGCATAGCATGTAAACAGCCTCATTAAACCAGAGTAAAGAACACTCATTAGTGAAAAAAGTCTGCTGCCAGATACATTTGTCATATCAGGGCAGTGGGCCCAGCACTGACAACACATGTCAATGAAAGAACTGTTTGCCACCAACTATTGACTGCTGGGTAAATATCAGATGCAGTAATAGATCTTTACACTTACTGGATGACGCTTTCCATGCATATCAGAGAGATATCGCGACTTAATGAATGATAGAACTGTTTGCTGTGTCTTTCACAACCTGGTTACTAATTTAGTGCATAGCTACCCTTGTCAAAAACTTACATTGTATTGTAGAAATTATATATTACCAGGAGAAGACTGACTTGTTGATATTCATATATATATACATATATATACATATACATATATATATATATATATATACACATATATATATATATATATATATATATATATATATATATATATATATACACATATATATATATATATATATATATATATATACACATATACATATATATACATATACATATATATTAGGGGTGCAACGATACACAAAATTCACGGTTCGGTTCGGTTCGATACTTTTGTGTCACGGTTCGATATTTTTTCGATACAAAAAAATGTTCATGCATTTTTAATTTGTCATTTATTAAAATTAGAAATATATATTTTAACTCAAAAGTACAGTTTTTAAATTTAACCCTAACCCTTGTGCGTGTTTTTTATTTTGACAGCGAATGCGCACCTCTGGACCACTTATGTGCAGCCCTGGTTATATAGCTCATCATATTGCAGCCACAGAAATTCTTTTGTCCATATAAACCATAAAGCTGCACTTTCTTTTTGCCTTATAGTGGAGTAACCAGTGGAGTGGGTGCTATCTGCCCAGAATATGTCACCATGGTTGATTTGTCATAACTTCTCCGTTTTGTGGTAAGCTTTTCTTTGGCTGTCACTTCTTCACCCTGACCTGTCTTATTTGGCTCAGCAGAACTGAAATGCTTTTACACATGCACTCACATAAGCTCAGCGATTCTCTGCGCGATCAACCTCTCACATGTTTAAGCTTGCTGCGGGAGATTTCACTTGTCATGTTTGCATAGTAAGCTAACGATTAATAAGACGATGTCAGAGGAATTGGTGCGCAAATTATCATCACTCACAGATCAGTGCTGTCGCTCTCTATACACAGTTCGCATGATTGCAAAGTGAAAGCAAAAAAACAAGCGCAAATTCAAACGCGACTTCAATATGTCACATATTGACAGTGGCTCACCGATGCCAATGACATAATTACCCAGCTACATTTCTGAAAGAATGCAAAAGCATTGACATATATTTTTCCTACAATAGCCCGACGGGCAGGGAAGAGAGATTTTGGTAGCCCGACTGAAAAAATCGCTAGCTCCGGGACGTCGGGCTAGCGATATTGCGAGCCCTGTATCTGATTGAGGAATCACTCATCTTTGGAAAAGAGAGTTTATTACAGAGAAATGGCTCTTTCCAAAATAAAAGCTATACTATCCGCTTCTTCTGGGCTATATTCTCAGCAGCATATTAAACATATAAGGAGAATCATGTGCTAACAGCTGTCTAAATGACTCGGCTAAAGTTAGTAGCATGCTTGCTTTTTTTTGTCTGCTTCCACTTGTCTTTGCACTAGGATGATGTCGGCGTAAATGTGCAGTCATATTCGTTGTGTTCCCACTAGTGCTTTCAGGTTAATCTCGTTGAAATGACCTTAACGCCACAACACGGCAAATCTCTGTTAACGAGCTACCGCCGATCGCTCCGTGCATGGGGCTAGACGGCCAACACGTTAACGAGCTAACTGCGCTAACACACTAGTTCACACCAATGTAATTGAGCATTGCATGGCACATCCAACATACTGTTTTACTTTAGTCCATGACTCGCTTACCTTCAGGGTCATACGTCACATGAAAACCAAAATAATTCCAAACGCCAGATCTGAATGAGGTTCAATTTGCCTGTTGCAAGGAGAGCTTAACTTCTGTCTCGCTAGCTTGCCCTGCGCTCTTCCTTCTGACTATGCTGTCTGTGTTGAGCGCTCAGTGGATCTGCGCTGGACAGTGCAGCCTAGGCGGAGTAGTCGAACACAGATTCACTGAGCGCTCAACACAGACAGCATCGTCAGAAGGAAAATTGATAAAATAAATTACAAATGTTGTATTGTTCGATACATATGCGTACCGAACCGAAAGCACTGTATCGAACGGTTCAATATCGATACGAATATCGTTGCACCCCTAATATATATATATATATATATATATATATATATGATCTGCTTCTCAACCTTAATAATCAGAAATTTATTTACCCCACTGAAGCAACCATCTGATGTGAGGCCCTCTATATCATCAATCAAGTCCTAAATAGAGTTGTTTGGCGTGTTGTGAGCACATCTTTGTGTATTTTCTGTTGGTTTTATTCTTCCAGGAGTTTTATACTAACCTCATTTCTCCTTTCAATTACTGTACACAATTGGATCCTAGTCTTTAAAGTATTTCCAAAAGATCTTTTAAAAAGTAGACCATTCAAATTTTGCTCTTCTTGTAACAACAAATGGAAACCTTGTCCTTGTTATGCTCTTATCTGTTGTTACCTGTTTTAGATACCGGATGAGCCAGTGCAGCTACATGGTGTCCTCTATCAGCAATTATGGAGCAAAAGCAAAGAAAAAAAAAGAAAAAAGCATTCACTCATCTTATTTCTTATTTGGTTATCCATGATAATTTGAGCACTTCCACTTGGTCATAGTTAGAATGCAAACAGTGTCATAGTTGTAAAATTTAAACGTGACACAAACGGTGATAACAAATTATCTTTCTTTTTTTTTCTCACATGCTTGGGGAGATTCCAGCTTGTCTTATATGAATTTGGCAGTGAGCCAGCCTGGGGAGAATAATTAACTCTGAAAAGATTTTGTATAGTATACTGTGTACACAAAAGAGATTATGTGTAGGTGTTTTGACTGCACTACGTACAACTCTATTTTGACACACCACATGACTTTGTTAAACAAATGAAAATAATACTAAAAATTTGAACAGAGAAGTCTGCAGCTTTGCCAACATGTTTGTGCAGATTCCTTTAACCGATAAGACTGTACACCGCAGAACAGAAAACATTTCTCTTGTGGGAATTGTACATTCATGAGAACCACAAAAAATTCAGCAAGAGGTCACAGAGAACAAAAGTACGGTTCATAAGAGGAGTTAAACACAGAAGCTCATAACCTGCTGGTTAATATAAAATCTGATAGACATAACTTAAAAGCTCTCAGTGTTTGCAGGAATGTGGCAATTTGGCTTACCTCTGTTGGAAACATTAATGAGGAATTTGCCTGAGGTAAAAGGTTTTAGTTTTCTGTGGTGGCCCTGAGAGATCAAATGCAGTGGAACTTGAGGAAACACTAACAAAAAGAAAAATGCTGCAAAGGCACACAAAATGTAATAGATGTTGAATAAAAAGCAAAGGAAGCTGAATAAAACACAACAGCAGTAGAAAAAAAATAAAACTTTACAAAGCAGAAGTGTTCTGTAGGAGACAGCAGAATAGCTATGGAAGTGACAGAAACCAAAAGAAAATGCTTAAAGAAGCAGTGAATTTATCAGGTTTGTGAGGGAGAAAATGATGCAAAGCAATGTGTGAAGATCACAGTACAACAGGTCACACAGATCAAAAAGTCTTGACCTTTAAGTTTTTCTAATTAAAAAAAAACTTGATCAAACCATCCTATTGACTGCAAAATGACCTGTTGTTGTTTAGATTTATGCCTAACAACCACAAGATAAAGCTATCTGAGACTACACTGTGGGAGTTGCTGACTACTCTAATGTTTTTGCAAACTTATCCCCTTTTACAACTGGTGCACTGATCTGTATCCGGATGAGTAATCTGAGGAAGGGCAATTCTTAACCTAATGCTTGGCACACAGTCACACCAGCCAGATTATATTTGGTAACAATCAGACTTAAATTGCTGCTATGTGTAAATGAAATTTTTGCCACCAACAAAACATCAGTCCCACAACTTGAAAGGTCAACTTACAATAAGCAATAGAAATGATTCATCAGATCTACTCATGACTTCTGCTGCTGTGTTCTATATCTGCATCTAGGCAATCAATATAAAGTATGGCCAGTGTAACTAAACTAAACTAAATTGCATGTACAGTCAAAATTTGTTTTTGCTCCATTATATACAAGAGCAGCTGGTGAATGACATGAGTTTATGTTTTGTCTGGATTAGCATTGTTTTCACATTTTAGCATTACTATTCACCACTTATGTATCACACAGGCAGGCCTACAAACCAAAATATAAATGTAAAGAGAAAAAGCAAGAGGAATGCAGATAGGTGCTTCTGAACCCTGATGGAGTTATCACAAGACAACACATGGGATCAAAGAAAGATCTTGCATGGTCCGTGTGGTGTGGCGTGGTCTGCGGTGCCGTGCAGGGTTAAACAGTTACCTATTAATAGTCCTGCAACAGGCAGGTCTTTCATGTTCACATACCATGAATGGGTATTCATTAACCATGTCCACTTAAAGTAAAAATTGTATTTCACAATTTAACACTATTAAGATCAAAATTGAAATGAAAATGTTAACACTATCAATATTTTTTAGTGATATCTGGCAAATGATCTGAAAGACTTGGTGCCAACTTGGGGTTAAACTTGAACTTGGCACTAAAATGACCAAAATAAATGGAAAATGAAAACATTGTCTCGTGGCTTGAAATATAATTGCATTTCAAATCATTTAAGACAAAATTAGCATTGTTATAATTAGAGATGGCACGATACCACTTTTTTATGTCCGATACCGATACCGATATCATAAATTTGGATATCTGCCGATACCGATATGAATCCGATATAGTGTTTTTTAATCAACAAAACTGTTTTTTTTTAAATATCTTGCTGCATTTTGTATATGTTCATACTCAAGTTTAAAACAACAACTACACTAAAGCTATTCTGTTATACCTATATGCAAAAAAAATTTCATAGTTCAGCAATACTGATCAATCTAATAAACTTAAACCTACACCATCCTCCCTATTCTGGTATTTTAAAGAGTACTTAGCGTAAATATTAAGCAACCTAACTAACAGGGTTCCAACTCCCAGCAACAACAAAAATAAATAAATAAAAAATAGGGAACCACCCCTCACGCGCCACCTCATGATGCTTAATCGACGTAATCAACCTTAATTTGATGCAGTGTGAAAAAATAAATGCACAGAAATCAATTATTTTTCAAGAAATATTAAATAGATTCAACATCTTTCTTCAACAAAATTGCAGACTGCACAGATGGTACCTTCCCAAAGGAAAAAAGTACTATAGCTTACTAGGGTATATATATTAGACTTAATAGTCACTATATACAATAATGGACTTCTATACATTTTACATCAGATTAAAACTTTGGGTGTAAGATTCGGATAAATATTAAATAATTAAAAGCTAGACATTTTAAATGAGAATAAGAAAGAAAAGTATGTCTTTGTGCCCCCTTTTCCCTGTTAATGCCCTATCGGCCCCCCTGGCTAAACTTTGCTAGATGCGCCCCTGCACAGTTACCAGCGTCAGCTACGTAGAAAAAGATCCTCGAGTAGAAAGTAATATTAAATACATTCTAACAACAGCTGATCAAGCTTAAACGTGCTGCTGTTGTTCAGCCGCTGGTTTCCTCTGTCTGGTGCAAAGTGGGCCAAAAGCAAACAAGAGACACGGACTCGCGACAGAAAAGCCGATCAGCTGATCATTAAGCAGTTTCACGATTGAAGTAGCAGCCGGAGAGCGAGAGGCAGTCGCTCGTTAAGCTTAACGCAGGAATGCTTTACAAACATTCAGAGATGGACTTACACACTTGCTTTACTTCTCTCGGGGATAACTTTGTCGGAGATGAAATGCCAGGTTGCTAGCAAAACTCCACATGCTATCTAGACCACCGACAGGTCCCGCATGCCACAGCCGCTCTATCACGTGATGCATACTGCTCCGACGTGCTAACGTTCTGAGGTGAGTTACGGCGTGTTGCAAGTTTTGTGAGGTGCTTTCCTGATATTTAATGGATCGGATTACATTTTTTATTTTTCTCCGATATCCGATCCAGTAATTTAGGTCAGTATCGGACCGATACCGATACGTAATATCGGATCGGTCCATCTCTAGTTATAATATTAGTATAATATTGATAATGCAAAGTACCACAGCTGCTTTACATGGAAAACATTACTTTACAACAGTGCCTTTATGTGACGTGTCTTACTAAGTAAATGTTATTGATGTTTTTCTAATCTACTGTCAATTTCCAGGAACAGCTGTCCACTGAGGCCCAAGTCATATAGCTAAACAGTATTACTGTTGTGTTACTTCCCATACAATGTTTAACTGACAAATAAGGAAGAAGATTGCCAAAGTAACAAACACAGATATTGATTCAAAGAACTCATCTGTCATGTGACACTTTTTCCCCTAGAACAATACGTTAATTCACTCATTCACATGAATAATTAGAAATGATGAGTAACTGACTCAAATGTCAGTGGAATGTTATGAGAAATTACATTTCCCCAATGAATATATTTGTGGATAAATTATATATTTGTATTTTTTATCTATTTATGTATTTTTTATTTATGTTTCTGAATTATAATTCAGAAATTAACACATCAGTTTATCATGTACCATCAATCTGTTAGATGCAGCTGAGTCAATGAATTAAACAAAAATTATGTTTGACAGGATGATGATATATATATTTTTTTCCTATCCAGACTGTCACAAATGAACAGACAGTGCTCTAATACAGTATAATGACCTACAATTATCTAAAATAAACAGGGCAACAATGTTTTTCTACTCTAGCCATATCCATGCAGAATTGTTTATTCGACTCACATCAATTCTGGAATAGATAAAACAACATTGTTTTATGAGCGTTATAAAGCTTTCACGTAAGGGCACAAACAATGTGTAACCTTGAGCTACTACTATAAAAGGGGAGGAGAATTTGAAAGTGTCTGCATTACCAGCCCTTAGCAGAAAGGTAGACTTCACAGGGTAAGTGCTGTGTAATGACAAAGTTGCCGTTGTTGATGTTTACTGAGGGACCAGTGGAAATGTATATTGTAAATGGATGAAACTAATGTCTTTTTAAATGCAGGTTTGCTGCCTGAGTGCATTCAATAAATGCGGTGATGTGTGCGGTTTCTAGGTCAACTTAACCTGAAAAGAAGCTAGAAATCAGTGACTACCAGACACACTTATAACCCAACAGGAAATTATGAAATTAAATATATCAGAAAAAAGCGTTGCATTCATGCATCTTACAGGAATTAAACATTGGTTTTGTTTACTGTTTTGTAGAAGTGGTGTACTGTTACGTGTCACAATTTTGCCCAACATTGATAATGCAATTTCAAAAGTACACATTTTTCTCTGATTTATATACTTGCATGTGTGTGTGTAAATGTTTAGACGTCTTTGTGAGGACAGAAAAATTGGCATGCCACTGTACTTGTCGGGACCAACAGTCACTTATGGGGAGAAACGGTTGTCCCCACGAGTTTGACGGCATTTTTGTTATGCTTACTACTCAATCACATCTAAAATTTTTGGATTCAGTTTACTTGGATTTTTTATGCCCTCAATTCAGTTAAGTGAACACAAGGAAAATTGCAAAGAGATCTGAAGCCATGAAATAGATTTTTTTTTTAAAGTACAGAAGAAGTCTAAGAAATACAGGAAAGGGGATTGAGGGAAAGCAGGGAGCCTAAAAGAGCACTCAAACACAGAATAAAATCTGAATGAGCATTAATGTTAATGTTTAATGAAATGTTAATCAAACTATTACGTGTATCTGGCATTTACTGTCTACGAAAATCAATAAAATGTTTTGATAATCTTGCCTGATCTTGTTCATTTCCAGGTCTAAAACAATGATTTGGAAGTTGATCCATTTCAGTGGTGTCTTTCTTGGAGCTCTCACACTCCCAACTCCATCTTCACTCCCCACTACCAACACTGAGGAAAGACCCTGTCAGATCTACAACTCTGACCGATCTGCAGATTGTCTGGGAAGACAGCTTGACAGTATCCCATGGAGACAATTTCCACCCACACTTGAAGAAATAGACCTCTCCTATAATAAACTTCAAGCTGTTTATGCTGATGACCTTTTCCACCTCCCTAAGCTTCGTATCCTCAAGCTTCAGTACAATAACATTTCATACATTGACAATGATGCCTTCAGAAACAACACACTCTTGGAGTATCTTGACATCTTCAATAACTCCCTGCAGGAAATTCCTGCCAGAGCTCTGACACCTCTCGTTAATCTAAAAGAGCTCTACATGTCTAATAACCTTTATATAAATGCAACTTTGGCTGACTGCTTCTCCAAACTTTCCAGACTCCAGGTTCTCTCCATGGGCGGCCCTTTGGTGATGGGCCTAAAAAAAAAAGATTTCCAACCCCTGAAGAACCTTAAGCTCCAAGGATTTGCTATTAAATGTTCCTCCCACCTCCATTACTATGAGCCTGGAAGTTTAGAAGTCATTCAGACAAGTCAGATGGGCTTTGACATGGCTATAGACCAACACCCAAATGCTCTTGTTCATATGCTACAGGACCTAGCTAACAAAACATTCACAGTCATTCAATTTCGTAACCTCTTTGAATTCACATACTACATGGGACAGGAGGACATTTTTCAGGGTTTAAAACACATTAAAGCCAAGCAACTCATCTTTCACAGAGGAAAATTCAATGAGAACCTTATAAGGATGGCTTTAATCAATTTACAAGCAACCAGCATCAAAAGATTAAGACTTCAGTACATTGACTTCGCCCGTTCGCCAACATTTGTTGATAGTGGTGCAAGTTCCAGCATCACAGATCTTGTACTGGATAAACTGGATCTTTGGTGAGTATTTTGGTGTCCTACAAGATTGCTCTAACAGTAGTTTACACATCTCACTGATCTAAACTGCACTACTGAATAATTCTGTACAATAATAACTATAGTTCTACAACTGTTAACAACTGTTTATAACTTGTATAGTTCATATTTCTGTATAGTTTCATATTTATATCCTGTTCGTAGCCTGTACATAGCTTGTACACTCACTAATCAGAATCAGAAACTTTATTGTCATTGTCATGAGAACAACGAAATTAAGAATGGTCCCCGATCATTGCATCATCCCTAGCAATATCAACATATAAATAAAACAATAAAATTCAATAAATAAAATAGATAGAATACTTAAAATACTAATAAGATATAACAGTAAAACATTCACATACATTCCCACACACATGCTTCAGACCGTGCATAGATTAACACAAGAGTGGCGTGATGGACATTTTTTTGTAGTATTCAGATGTGTTATTGCAGTTGGATAACAGCTGTGTTTGAGTCTACAGCCTGTACATACTTATAGTTATAGCATATTCATAACATACCTTCATACCGTGTACATTGCAACATACCCATAATAGACCCATTTTTGTAATATATGTATTTTATTACTAAGCACTTTCTGGATGAATGCAAACTGCATTTCGTTGCCTTGTACGTGTGACATGTGCAATGACAATAAAGTTGAATTCTATTCTATTCTAATGGACCGTAAAATGTGATTTTGTGATTTTCATCTTGTAAATTATGGTTATACTTAAACAAGCAATTTTAGTCACAAGGTTGTGCAGCGCAACATAGGGCATGACTATAAAGGAACATACCAGGGCTTTAAATTAATGATCCAAAAACAGCAGCTGCACTAAATACGGTAGAGCTGCACAAGAAGATGATGCTATGAAATAGTGGGTTTGACAAGTATTTTGTTATAGTTATAATTCAATACCTTGTTACAAAGTGAAATTACATGAATGTGAAGCTCACTACTAAGGTCATATAAAAATACGCAAACTAAATATCTCTGTTTCTTGTAGGTACATCAGCAATCCTGATGTGCTACGATTTGATTGGCGTTTCACCTGGTTCAAGAAAGTTAAGCAACTGTCTATTCAACATGTGTATTTCAACTCTGCACCCTGTGATTCATGGGTTGAGATGAACGGTGTGGAATTACTAGATGTCTCCAATAATCGACTAAAAAATGAGTTTGTATTCAACCAGCGATGCGATTACAAGAACACCATGCCGAATCTTCATACATTCAACACAAGCAACAATGAGTTGACCAGCTTAAAAGACTTATCATCCCTCACAAAAGAATTCCAGGAGCTAAAGGTTTTGGATTTCAGCTACAACAAATTAGGATCTGCTAAAGATAGCCAAAATTGTGTCTGGAAACAAAATATCACCAAGTTTATTGCTCACCATAATAACTTTGTAGGTGAAGCTCTCAGTTGTCTACCAACCACAGTACAGTACTTGGATCTGTCCTACTGTGATCTGGACCAGCTGGACATGAACTACTTTGAGAAAACCACCAACCTCAAAACCCTTCTACTGAGTGGGAATAAAATTAAATTCATCCCATCTAAATGGGAAAGTGCATCACTGCAATCGCTAGCTTTGGATGGGAATTCATTTGGCCTAATTAGCAAAAAATCCTTTGAAGATATGCCTCAGTTGTCTCAACTTCAGGCAGGGAACAATCCTTATCATTGCACATGTGAGCTTCATGCTTTCATCCAGGACACAATTTCAAAAGGAAAGGTAAACCTCACAAACTGGCCTGAGAACTACAAGTGTTACCACCCAGAGGCTTTGCTCAACACAGTCATAGCCAAATACTTTCCGGGTCATGTAGCATGTGACATCAGACTGGTTATCATTATCTGTGTTGCAACCACCACAGCAGTGATCTTAATACTTATGCTGATTTGCTATATTTTTGACCTCCCATGGTACACTAAAGCAACATACCAGATCATCAGGGCTAAATACAGAGCTCACAAGGAGAAAGCAGCTGGTGATCTGGAAACTTTTACCTACCATGCCTTCATATCCTACAGTCACTCAGATGCTGACTGGGTGAGGCACCAGCTCTTACCCTGTTTGGAGAACAACACGAACCCCTATCGTCTATGCATTCATGAGAGGGACTTCATGCCTGGAAAGTGGATCATTGATAACATCATTGAGAATATTGAAAGCAGTCGTAAGGTACTAAAATGTATTATGTAGTAAAAGCACCCCACTATACACCAGCACATTAAAAGTTACAGTAAATTAAAGTCTTGCAAAATGAGAAACAACACACAGCAAAACCTAATTATTTTGGACATTTTTTTTTAGGAGCTACAGTTTTAGTCAGTTGATCTATAGCAACGTCACTCAGTGGAAGTGTGTGTCATTTTCACATAATGTTGTTCATTCAAAGGCAAAACAAAATAGCTTATAGTCACCTGGTTCAGTAGATGCCACTTCTTCTTGGCACTTCTCATTTTTTAAACTACATTGCAATTATAAATGATGAAAACATCATCTCAAAACTTGCCTGACAATTTGTTGACTGTTGGAATACCGAGTCTTAAAAGTCTAAAAAAGTAAGTAATGGTGATATGAGTTATGCTAAATGGTTGATGAATATAGTTGCCCTGTTATTCAGCATCTCATCATTGTTGTTTGGAAATTGGTAGGAAAGCATAAGGTAGAGACCCTATAATAATTTCCTTTCTGTTGTTTTCTTTATTCCTAGGTAATGTTTATTCTCTCACGGCACTTCGTTAACAGTGAGTGGTGCAACTATGAGCTGTACTTTGCTCAGCAGAGAGCAATGGGAAAAACCTTCAGTGATGTCATCTTAGTGGTTAAGGAGCCTATTGATCCAAACTCCTTACCCAGCAAGTATTGCAAGCTCAAGAAGATGCTGAGTACAAAGACATACCTGGAGTGGCCCCAGCAGGTTAACCAGCAGGCATTTTTCTGGGCACAGCTGAGGAGTGTCCTGGGAAAGCCAACAACCCAAGAGCGGGCAAACAGTGTTAAGAGAAGAACCCTATCTGCGGGAAGAATATCTGTGATTGGTCCCCCTATTGAGGAAAGGGTGCCAGAAGAAGATAAGATGACTGTGGAAAAAGAAGCAGAACCCACAAACGAAGCAAATGAAGAGCCATTAAATCAGATACCACTGGTGGCATTTTAGCCATTAAATTAAAAAGAACTATTAAACAAATGCCTTTCTCAGTATTTTCTCAGTAAAGACCTCCCCTCAAGTAACCTTTTTGTTTAGGCTATGCCAACAAGGGAGCAAAATACAGCATCTCATTGTGATAACAAAGAAAAACAAACAACCCCTGCCCAACAATCTGTCTGCCCAAGGCAGTCTGTCATGTCATCCCTGACAGCTGAGCTGATGGCCTCTGCTTCACTTTCCCTCAGTGTCTCAGGCCAGGTGCCCTGCTGACAGGCGCTGAAAGGCCGGCTCACATGAGATCTCCCATGTTGCACTCTGGATAACAAGCAAGGTCCCAGCAAACCATGGTGACAGGTGCCACACTGTGAAAGGACTGTGCACTGTTACATTCTTGGCCCTCAGAGGTATGAGATCATGAATGTTCAAACTCAGATCAAGCCGAGTCAAATGAAACCATATAGTAACAATACAAGCGATATCAAGTTGTAGAGCAAAAGCTTAGAAACTGGAGAATGGTAATGCTCCATCAATCAGTGTTTGTATCAGCACTAGTTATTTTGAAGTTTTCGGTGCAATATTCAATGTGTTTCAAGCTGAATACTATTCCTATTTTAGTGAATACTGCACACAGGTAGTCACCAATTTAAGTTACTGCCAAATGTCAGTCTGAACTTGTGTGCTTGCTGTTTGTTTATTCCTAAAGCCATCCCTCATGAGTTACTATTAGCTTTGCTGTTGGCATACATTGCAAAAGCACACTCACAGAGATTGCTCACTTGACACATGTCATACTTTCACTGGGTCCTCTATGAATCACTGTTTCATATAATAGTTAATGTTTATCAAATATTTGTTCAGTTTTCAGTGTTATCATTGTCACCAGGTATAATATAACTAAGGGAATTAGAATGAGTTATACAGACAGATAGCAGATACATGTCCAGTGCCTGAATGAAGTTAGATTTAGTTGTCTTTACACATGCTTTAAATAAAATAAAAGCTGTTGTATGATTAAGAAAAATGGTTTTGCCAGTTGATAAATGTGAATGTACGTTTGTTACATATTGTTTGTGATGGAAGGTTTTTGTTCTAAATATTGAGTCATTATGTCTACCTTACTACTATTTTTAATCATTTGGATTCAGTAATGTAATACTTTGATAAAAAAAAAAAAAAAGCAGCGTTATTTCTTTTTGCTGTGCTCTGACTTGATTCATGTTGGGCCATTTTAAATTTAACTTTTTTAAAACTGTTTTTTTTTTAATTAATTTAACTTTTATTTAAAAAATGACTTAACTGATATGGGTTTTGCTATTAATGGTAAGTGTGCAGCCTTGCTTACTTACATATGTGGGCAATAACAAAGTTTGAAAATGGCCAGTAGATGACACCCTTGAACTTAGGCAGAAATGTGACACCACACAGCTAAGGTGTGATGTGCACCCATTTACCAGTTTTTGGTAGTAAGGGGAGTAAGCTCATATATTTTACTTCCCTCTGCATATGTGTATAAGTAATGTTAACATGCAGTCTATAGACTTCAAGTGTTTTTGTATTAAACCGCAAATGAAGGACATGTTTGTTTTTCATGAAGAGTCATATTATACATTCTCTAAAATAATGCAGTGCCTTATTTTATTGTCTTGTATAATGCTGGTCATTCATAATTCATACTGTGCAGATGTTGAAATGAATGAATAAAAACATATTTAGTTTCATTTGGCAAAAGAGTGATCACCATAGGCACATTGTTTAGAACAGCTTTTATGAGTAATCGACAATGGATGGTTTTATTCCCCCACACGAAACACAGAGTGTTTAATCTCCAAGTATGTTCCCCACACCAAAAATAAAAGGCCAGTCTGGTCTCACCTGCTGTCTCAGACCAGAGAGGACATTTTTTTTTAAAAACTGTTGCTGTAGATACCAAATGCAAGTCGGTTTGGTAAATTTTTAACTAGCATGCAAAAAGCATTGGCATTACACAGGCTACCAGGAGATACTGATGCAAATCAACTCTTAACAACCTGACCCGCATTTAATTTGTATTTCTGCAAAAGTCGAGCTGTCATTCAAATACAATCAATATCTGACTTGCAAATGATATTTAAAAAAGCATTAGTCATGCTTGATAAGCTTACACAAGACCTCGGAGAGGAAAAGAGGAGGAATACTTCAGCCAATTTGCTTTATTCTTTATGTTGCTGATTTTAATTTTGGTTGTTTCAGATTAACAAATTTTCAGCTTTTAGGCTGAAATCAGGGATATTTGTAGGCACTTTAAAATGGAAATTGAAAAACCTTTTCTATAGATTTTTCAAGTTGCACTCGAGTAATATTTGTGCTTCTAATGCAACATTAATACATAACTGGTATATATAATGTAGCATACCCTGAATTACATATAAACACATGTACCCTCACTAACCATCTGAGTATCTACTTAATTTGTAACTAATCCCTGTTGCAACATAACTATATAAGGTTAGCAAAAAGAGTGAGTGGTGTTTGTCCTGCAAAGTTCTAAGAGCTGAGGTTGTTGCCTTTAATGGCAATCCAGTTCAATGGTGAAAGCGCTGATGATGCCGTTCAGAGGGAGGTGCCTATCTGATTAAGGTTCATTTGCACACAGGTGAGAGTCGCTATAAGTAATGAGGTGAGAGCTGTGGTGAGAGCTCAATTTGATCTACTTTCAACAGAACCGGTTAGGTGTCACTGTCCAGGTGAGTTACTGATCTTTTGCTTTTCTTTTTCCCTCCATTGTTTTGATGTGCAGTGGTAGTGTGAAGGATTTTTTTTTTTTTTTTTTGTAGAACTACTTGTGCTGTAGTTGGAGTCACAGTTAATTAACACCAGCTTCTCATTTGACATTCAAAGACTTAATTAGCTCCCTGATCACGCTGGGAATAAATGATTAACAGCAATCATTGAGAATAATTAGGGGAATCTGATGCCACATCATTTGGAGAAGTGATTTTGCAAACTGTAGATATTCACACAATCTCTCACATACACTATAGATCATTAGATACATGTTGCTCTTCATATAGGCTAAACTATCATCTAATAGCTTTGATGGAAATAAGACCATACTCTAAAATTAATCTGAGGTTAAAGGCTATTTATATAATGTAATGCAACAAAGAGCAAAATCTATACTTATCTTACTGTATGTGCGACCTGTCCTGGAGGGGGTCTGGCTTTTGTCTTCTACTGGTTTGTGAGGAGGGGTGTGTGAAATGAAACTGCTCTCTTGTATAGGCTTCTCAGGTGTCTGATAGTGAAAGGCTGGTATAAGGTTAGACACTAGACCTGTCTGGTTACCATGCTGCATTCTCCTCTATGTATTCTGTTTGGCACCATTATTAGCAGGCTTCAGCAATTGAAATCTATTTGTTTCATGAGACAACATGCTTCCCCGGCAGTGCCATATTATATAGAATCAACACGCCTAACCAAGAAGTGGTCCCTCATCGCGTGTGTTTTACCTTGTTTTGTTTTTAATTATTATTTAAATGTCTTGAGAAAAGTGAGTACTTGCCCTTTAATCTACAAAATGTAATCTGATTCTGGCTATAGTCCACTGTACAAATAACCGTAAGCCATGCTCTGCCAAAAACTGTCCATACCACCATCAGTGCCAATCTTTCTGTCATTGAGAAATAAAAATGCAGGGAGGGAAGTGAAACACTGTCATGTAACCTGAGTTTTTCTATGATTACATGGTAAGTGTGTGTGAAACAGTTTTGCATCCTCATTCCTTTTCTAATTTGGTTTTGCTAGAATCATCCCAATCTGTGTGCCAGTGTATTAAAACAATTGTAATGAAAGGTTTCTCTTAAGCTTTTATAGAAACTGAATGACTTTTAGTCCCTCTTTGTATCTGTATATCAAATGATGCTGGTCACCCTGCTCTAAATCTAAATGGTATATTCCATGTTTGGAATAAATCTCTTTTGTGGTTAATTTATCCTTCCCTTTCTGATTTTTAGAATTGCAAAATGAGTGCCAATCTGAAAGGAGCAATGGTGGACCTCATTGATGTGTTCCACAAGTATTCTGGAAAAGAAGGTGACAAGTACACGCTCACTAAATTGGAGCTGAAGAATTTGTTGAAGAATGAACTTGGAGAGTTTCTGGAAGTAAGTATCTGTTGCTTAATCAATTTCTTTTTTCTCCTTCTGAAGCTGACCTGAATAATGTATAATTTTAATGTATTTTAAGTTTTAACAAAGGTAAATCACCATGGTAATTTCCAAAAGAACCTGATGGTTTCTCAGTTTCAGCTATATTTTGAGGAAAAAGTATTTTATTTGCTTTTTTTAACTCTATAATGTTGGCCAACAAGTTGATACCTGGGCAAATGAGGAGAACATGCCTCTGTCTAAAGTAGAAGTTATTTCCAGACTATGCAAATTAAAGACGACCAGCTCCATCATTAAGATTTGCACTTGGGGAAACTAAACTTGTTGCTCCCCTTTTAGGGCCCCAATGATGCTTGCGTGGTGGAGAAGATTATGCGTGAACTGGATGACAATAAGGATGGTGTGGTGGATTTCCAGGAGTTTGTTGGTCTGGTCGCTGCGCTGACTGTCGCCTGCAATGAATTCTTTAAAAGTGATTCCTCTTAAAAAGGGGGGAAATAAATGCTTATTACTAAATAACTTTTACGGCAGAGTTGGTCAGGGGTTCGGAGGGTTCAATCATTTTGGACACTAGAATGTTGCAGAAGATCCACTACTGCTAATAAATGTTTTTGTTCTGTCCTTGGAAATGCTTCCATCCAATAAAAGTAATTAAGAGTGTGTGTGTGTGTGTGTGTGTGTGTGTGTTGTCCTTGGGAAGCATTTGTAATGGCTCAATAAGTTTACCCACATAATTTAAGTATAATAAAACCTTTCAACAGGTTTAATTGGCTTCATGAGCTTTCTAGCAACTTCAAGCACCACCTAATGGCTAAATCTTGGCTAGGAAAAGCGTTGGTCCTAGAAAGTAATTTTAAAGTTGGCTTTTGTATCTCTCCCATATTTAAAAATAAAAAAATAGCCTGGAAAGAAATTATGACAGGGTTTAAAAACTTATAATGGCTGTGCCACAATGGGCTTTATCATCTTTTAAATTGGAGTGTTGGGCGGGGTCTATCCTCCACTCTCTGATATCTGGAATCCATCTCAGTAGGGTAAGCATTTCATGTGCGTCTCATCCTAAAATAAATCTGCACTATCGAGGATGCACAGAAGTATTTCTACCTTCAATACAAAGAAACCTACGAACTGTGAGGGAAGGGGGGCTCCTTAACAGCATGTCCTTCTCATTCACATCTTTCATTTAGATTATCAATCTTCTGCCCTTTGATTTGGACTTCATAGATCCCCCAGCGGGGAAATTTGTGCGTAACCTCAGCTCAGGTTTCTGTGAATAAAGAGATGCTGTATCATGTTGTGAATGTAAAGTGGCCTTATAAAACACACCAAGAGCATTGTTACACCTGAGCCAAAAGTGGACTATAAAGACACTACTTGGAATGAAGTGGTGTTACATGTCATACTGAACTGTTATAGCTTCTAAATGACAGGTTATCTTGGTTCGTACTTTAATACTCTCATGTCTCTTCTTCGCTTCATCATCATAGGAGCAACAAACACGCGAGATGGGGAGTTGAGGTTGTGCAGTTTAGTAAATGGGGGGGGGGGGGGGGGGGCAGGTCGTGATAGCTGCCATGACTTACTTGTACTTAAACCAATAGGAATGCGGCTCTAGTTACCAATGATAATTTAGTGTAAAACAACACTGCTGTTTTTAGCCTCAACACTGACTCTAGTTTATTTAATCCGTTTTGTGTTTAGTGCCCTTAACTATGGGCTTACAAGCGCTGGTCTCTTTTTGTTCTGAAAGGATTATCCGGATCAGGGATAGTAAATGGCATTATTCCAGGGGGCTTTTCATTACATGGCTGCATGCCTTTTCAAATGAGGAAGATTGTGAAACTGATAAACATTCATCTAGGCAAAAAGTCAAGGTGTGCTATCCATGAATGCATGTGTGTCCCTGAACAGGTGCAAGGTTAATGGGTGTTTGACTCCTAAAATCTGACTTTGTCCTCACTTCTGCAGCTGAAGCACTAAACATGTAGAAAAAAAATTCACACAGAAAAAAGTGTTTGAATTAGCATAATACCCTTTGATAGAAAAACAATCACTGCTTCACTTTGGCTCAGCACAGCAGTGTTCCACTAGAAATTTCTTTTCAAGCATGAATCAAGAAATTGCTTTCAAGATTGCTTCATTTTTATGTTATTCAATTTAAATAAATTGAGTGATTTGTTTAGCCTGACACGTAGCCAAAAATGTATACAGATCAATAGACCTACGTTTTTAGGTAAATCTGAACAATTAAATCTGATTTTCCTCAAAAAAGAAGCTTTGCTTTGCCCTGCCTATCCTAGCAAAGCTAGCTTTGCCTCCTTTGTTCACACTGACACAAGTAGGTCAGACAACCATTTAAGGTTAAACACAATGAAACTGCACACAATGAAGTCTAAAGAAACTCAATACAGCTCCTTATAAAGCTGTAAAGCTTCATTTATATTGTAAGAGCAGGTTGGTTAACTGACATTCTCCTCGGAAGCACAAGCTCGAGTTTCATGACACTGCTGCTAGCAGACAAGGCAGGTTTGTCTATACTGTCAAGGTCCACCCTGCTGCCACGTGGTGGCAGTGGATTAAGCTACAAATGCAGCTTCATAACTGATGAAGCTAAACAAATTTTTTGGAAAATGTCAAGATATAATTTCACACAATCTACCCACCCTTTCTATACAGTGTTCTGAAACAGTGAATGCAGCAGAATTCCCAAACTGTAATTTCAGTTTCCGCTTTATATAAATAAAATAATAATAATAATAATAACTATATATATATATATATATATATATATATATAAAACACCCAGCACACCCCTGCGGGCGGTTTATCCTTCAAGCTCGGGTCCTCTACCAGAGGCCTGGGAGCTTGAGGGTCCTGCGCAGTATCTTAGCTGTTCCCAGGACTGCGCTCTTCTGGACAGAGATCTCCGATGTTATTCCCGGGATCTGCTGGAGCCACTCGCCTAGCTTGGGAGTCACCGCACCTAGTGCTCCGATTACCACGGGGACCACCATTACCTTCACCCTCCACATCCTCTCGAGCTCTTCTCTGAGCCCTTGGTATTTCTCCAGCTACTCGTGTTCCTTCTTCCTGATATTGCTGTCATTTGGAACCGCTACATCGATCACTACGGCCGTCTTCTTCTGTTTGTCTACCACCACTATGTCCGGTTGGTTAGCCACCACCATTTTGTCCGTCTGTATCTGGAAGTCCCACAGGATCTTAGCTCGGTCATTCTCCACCACCCTTGGGGGCATCTCCCATTTTGACCTCGGGACTTCCAGGTTATACTCGGCACAGATGTTCCTGTACACTATGCCGGCCACTTGGTTATGGCGTTCCATGTATGCCTTGCCTGCTAGCATCTTGCACCCTGCTGTTATGTGCTGGATTGTCTCTGGGGCATCTTTACACAGCCTGCACCTGGGGTCTTGCCTGGTGTGATAGACCCCAGCCTCTATGGATCTTGTACTCAGAGCTTGTTCTTGTGCTGCCATGATTAGTGCCTCTGTGCTGTCTTTCAGTCCAGCTTTGTCCAGCCACTGGTAGGATTTCTGGATATCAGCCACCTCCTCTATCTGCCGGTGGTACATACCATGCAGGGGCCTGTCCTTCCATGATGGTTCCTCGTTTCCCTCCTCTTTCTTGGGTTTCTGCTGCCTGAGGTATTCACTGAGCACTCGGTCAGTTGGGGCCATCCAATGTATTCTTGGATGTTCCTTGTCTCATCCTGGACTGTGGTGCTGACACTCACCAGTCCCCGGCCCCCTTCCTTCCGCTTAGCGTACAGCCTCAGGGTGCTGGACTTGGGGTGAAACCCTCCATGCATGGTAAGGAGCTTTCTTGTCTTTATGTCAGTGGCTTCTATCTCCTCCTTTGGCCAGCCTATTACCCCAGCAGGGTACCTGATCACGGGCAGGGCGTACGTGTTGATGGCCCGGATCTTGTTCTTACCATTCAGCTGACTCCTCAGGACTTGCCTGACCCTCTGCAGGTACTTGGTGGTTGCAGCCTTTCTAGCGGCCTCTTCATGGTTCCCATTTGCCTGCGGGATCCCCAGGTACTTGTAACTGTCCTCTATGTCTGCAATGTTGCCTTCTGGTAGTTCAATCCCCTCAGTTCTGACTACCTTCCCTCTCTTTGATACCATCCGACTACACTTCTCCAGTCCGAACGACATTCCAATGTCATTGCTGTATAGCCTGGTAGTGTGGATCAGTGAATCGATGTCTCGTTCACTCTTGGCATACAGCTTGATGTCATCCATGTACAGGAGGTGGCTGACAACTGCTCTGTTCCGTAGTCGGTATCTGTAGCCAGTCTTGTTAATGATCTCACTGAGGGGGTTCAGGCCTATGCAGAACAGCAGTGGGGACAGAGCATCTCCTTGGTAGATCCCGCACTTGATGGTGACTTGTGCTATGGGCTTGGAGTTGGCCTCTAGTGTTGTACGCCACATCCCCATTGAGTTCCTGATGAAGGCTCTTAGGGTCCCATTGATCTTGTACAATTCTAGGCATTCCAGTATCCAGCTGTGGGGCATTGAGTCATAGGCCTTCTTGTAATCAATCCAGGCAGTGCACAGGTTGGTCAGTCTGGTCTTGCAGTCTCGGCTGATTGTTCTGTCTACCAGTAGCTGGTGTTTTGCGCCTCTGGTATTCTTGCCAATTCCTTTCTGTGTCCCGCTCATGTATTGACCCATGTGCCTGTTCATCTTAGCCGATATGATGCCTGACAGGAGCTTCCATGTAGTACTGAGGCAGGTTATTGGTCGGTAGTTGGAGGGGACCGGTCCCTTCTTGGGGTCCTTGGGGATCAGGACCGTCCGGCCTTCAGTTAGCCATTCCGGGTGTCTCTCGTTAACTAGCAGCTGGTTCATTTGTGCTGCCAGACGCTCGTGGAGTGCAGTCAGCTTCTTCAGCCAGTAGGCGTGAACCATGTCGGGCCCTGGTGCTGTCCAACTCTTCATACTGGAGACCCTTTCTTGGATATCTGCCACTGTGATGGTTACTGGACCCTGTTCAGGGAGGTCGCTGTGGTCTGCCCTCAGATCCTCTAGCCACTGAGCATTGCCGTTATGGGTTGCATCCTTCTCCCATATGCTCTTCCAGTATTGCTCCGTCTCCAGCCTTGGTGGTGCTGTTCTCTTATTGTTCCCTTGCCACTGAGAGTACACCTTTGCTGGTTCTGTGGAGAACAGCTGGTTTATTCTCCTGCCTTCTATCTCTCTGGTGTACCTCCTCAAGCGGCTGGCCAAGGCTGTGAGTCTTTGCTTGGCAGTTTCCAAGGCCTCAGGTATGGACAGCTTGCTGTATTTCTTAGGCACCTTATTTGTCGCACCTTTCTGCAACTCCGTTAGTTGGCTAACCTCCCTCCGTGCTACTTTGATCTTGCCCTCTAGCCTCCTTCTCCATGGAGGGTACTGCCCCTTGTCGCTGTTCAACTTGTAGCCAAGCATCTCACTGATCACTGCTGCCGTATTGTAGATCAGCTTGTTAGTGTCGGTAATCGTGGTTGTAGGTATTGCCCGTAGTGCTGCATTAACATCATCTAGCAGACCTTCTGAGGGTACTTCACGTAATCTTGGTAACCGGCTACGGGGGATACAGGTTTCAAGCTTGGCCATGATCCTATTTTTCAGGTCAGTTCCTCTCGCACTCAACGATCCTTCTCCTATCGCACTTGGGGCTATGTACCCAATCTCGGGTGGGGGTGATGATATCGCCCCCCTGACCTGGCGTCCTGACTCCTCCTTGCCGTAGCATTTGTGTTGTACCTCGTCAATCTCTAGCTGTGAGAGCAGTCCCTTCTTTCGAATGTTGGAACAGTGAGCTACTAGTTGTTTCGCCGTCATTGTGGATGTTGGGTATCGAAGAATCCATAGGTCCCTCATCCTATTCATGTAGCCCCTTCCGCCGGGGTTACTTGCGTAGTAGCATTCCAACAACGCCCTGTTTTCGTCTCTTGCCCACCGATGCCTTCTTGTTCCAGTAGCCCACTTTTCGTCAGGGTGCCCTGGTTCCTCAACACCTGACGCGGACCTTGTTGATCCGGGCGACGTCCGAGCCGGCATGCCTTCATATTTATTTGTCTCGCTCATGTCTGCGGTAGGCTCGCTTAGCATAGGGGGTCTAGCCTTAGGACCCTTACTTGATACAGACGCCCCAGGCAGGAATCGAACTTGCGATCCTCTGTTCCAAAGGCGTGTAGTCTAACCAGGGACGCCTATCCAGCTGCATTGGCGTCCCTGGGTAGATGTATATATATATATATATATATATATATATATATATATATATATATATATATATATACACATACACACACGCACACGAAGGCTCAGAGAAGAGCTCGAGAAAACGTGGAGGGTGAAGGTAACAGTGGTCCCAGTGGTAATCGGAGCACTAGGTGCGGTGACTCCCAAACTAGGCGAGTGGTTCCAGCAGATCCCAGGAACAACATCGGAGCTCTCCGATGTTGTTCCTGAGTAGACCTCTGGTAGAGGATTACTCATTCTCATTACTTTATTATTATAGTACGAGGAATAAGTAATAAGGGAAGGACTCTGGATCAGCACCACAGTATATACAGTATTCTGGAGAAGGTATACAATGTCACTGTATGTGCATGTGTGTGCCAGACATGCCTGTGAGGCCAGAATTTTAAAATTTTGATAGAACAGTAGCAGTATAATGTCCTCGTAAGTGGATATCAGGCCCTTGTAGAGCAAAATTGAGTATTTTGGTCTAAATAACCCAAAATGTGATGTCCACATATATGGACGCCAGGTCCTAGGGGGTTGATGCAATAGCAAATTGTGCCTTGTTCTCAGTTGGACAGCAAGTGGAGAGTAATAGATGAGATGAGGAGATGAAAGGAGGAAGAGAGGCAAAGAGTGAGTCAGTTTATTTGATCGCTTGACTTGTGATTACAAGCGCTGCTACCAATCTTTGCATTTTATTATTATCTCATAATACTTGCTTAATCAGCTACTATCTCTCCTATGAACTTTTTAATGTCTACAGTCTCAGATCAACACAGCCCTGCCCTCCAGCACTAACAGCAGCAGGAGCAGCAGCAACCCCTCAACAGCAACATTGCACCCCATCAGTAAAACATAGGCTCCATTTGCTTTGCATTGTCCTCACCCTATAACAACGATATAGCATGATGCGATTACATATTAGATTCTTGATGAATATGGGTTGTTGTTATTCAGCCTGGTTCTAAGTGCCCCTTAACTTTGAGCACCTGCCCCTTCAACTATCTCTGCATGGCCCTGCTTATAACTGGCTAATAGGCTGACTAAAAGGTAGGGCCATTATTTCTAGGGGAAATAAGTTATTGTCTCAAAGAGATCCTCTTTCTAAAGCTGTTCTCTAACATTTTATGGCCCAAAGATACTGGTATATGTAATAAATGTAATGGTTCATTTGACAAAAGTCTTTAAAAAATAATTTGATAATATTAGTAATGTTTCAAACAAAAAACGTCCCTGCAAGATAGTCATGAGCACCACCTAGTGACTGTTGGAGTAAATTTTTTACATGTGACATAATCATTTATAGCATTGTTCTGTTCAGCAGTTCTGGTTCATCTGTTACCATATAGCTTAGTTTTTTTCTGATTAGGTCTACTCACGACTTGTAGCAAGTAGTCTGATTACTGTTGCATTTTTATAAAGGCCAACTGGGACCTTTAAGCAGCAGCAAAGATTATGGTCAGTAATAGTACCCAGAATATGGGTAGCCTGGTGGACTGAAGTTTGCGTGTGTGTGTGTGTGTGTGTGCCATGTTTACATATCTTTGTGGGGACCAAAAATTGGAATTTCACTACACCTGTGGGAACGAAGAGTCCTTATGTGGACAAAATGCCTGTCCATGAATTTGAAGGCATTTTTGAAACTCAAAATGTGGTTTTAGTGTCGGGGTTACAATTATGGTTAGGCTTAGCCATTCATTTTTGATTGTTAGGGTTAAGGCAAGCAGCTAGGGAAAGCATTGTGTCAATTAGATGTCCCCACAAAGATATGAAACCAAAGGTTAGGTCAGAAGTTTATACTTATCATGGGCATTAATGTCATGGTCATTTAGGGCTTTTACCTTTTTTTTTCTATGAATGACTGCACAGTCTTTAATGACTGAAAGAAGAAGAAACAAGCATTGGGTGCAGAAGTTTAATGTATTTACCATGTTTTCAAATCCACATAGGGTCAGAAAGATGCAGGCGCAAATATATACATACATCCTCACTAATATTTGGTTAAATGTCTCTTGGGAAGTTGCACATTGACCAGACACTTTTGGCAAAATTCTGCCTGGATATTAAACCACTGTTCTTGGCAAAAATTAGAAGTTTTCATTTAAATCGGTTTCCTGTTTTGTGGTTACTTGTACCTGGCCTTTAGCTGTAGCACGCACATTTTCAGTAGAGATGAGGTCAGGGCTTTGGGAAGGCTATTCCAACCTTTCATTAGTCTGCTTTAGCTAAACCAAAACCAGTTTTAGAGGGTGTTATGTTGTCCTTTGAAACACCCACTTGTATCAACCATCTAACCTCTGGACCATTGGTACCTGTCAGTATATAGTTGTGTATTGTTGTTGAATGAGCAGAAAATGTATAGGTGGACAATTCATTAATATTATTAATATTGTTTTTATTATATTTACTTTAATTTACTTATATTTTAATACAATTTGTTTGTTTTGTGGGTACTTTTTAAACTGAGTGGGGAAAACCAAAAAGCCTGCAGATGGACCAGCAGATGGAGACAAAGACTTCATGATGATCTGCTCTGCTCACAGGGCTGTTACCAAATTGTCACTGATTGAAAGTTCACAGAATACAGTTTTGCTGTGTAATTGGTCCGACGCATTCTAATTTTACAAAATCCAAGAGATATTACAATAACACACAGTAAGAGCATTTAGGTAAATCGTCTATTTTTATTCACTTCCAGTTTGTTTCAAGTGCCATTAAATTATACACAACTAGCAGGTTTACAACTGAAAAAGACAGGAAATGTGCTGCGTTATTAACAGAAAGAGTCAATGAAAATTCAATATCCTGACTGCATATGTGGAGCAATGGTTGTTAGAAAGTGTTTGCACATGCATATATGAATGCTAGCTCTCTGACATCAGGTTGCAATAAAACATATTTAAGGAGCTGTATATGTGCAGCAGCAGTGTAGACACATAAATACAAAGTTCCATAAAACTAATGGATTTCTATGTATATGTGAGCAAACAAGGGTTTTATAACTTAAATAAACATTCATTAAAATCAAGGTATGCACTGTTAGAATATCTTGGAATAGAACAACATGAATATGCACCCATGTCAAATATGCAGCAATTGCATGAAGCTTTCATGTCAATATGGACCAAACTCTATGAGGATTGTTTCTAGCACCTTGTTGAATCTATGCCACAAGATTTAAGACTGTGCTGAATGCAAAAGGTGGTCCAACCTAATACTACTAAAGTGAACCTAATGAAATATTTAGATTGAACACAATTCTCTGAAAAAAAATCAACTAAGGTGAGATTTCAGAGAAACACTAAATTCATCCTAACATATTGGTTGTAAATCATGTAATTGGAAAATTACATTGTGGCTGTTTTACTCTTTGGGTGATAAAATTGTGTACAAATGTATTTTTATGTGCACATTCATTTATTTGCTTACAAGTTTGCATTGGGCTCATGAAGAAGGGCAGAGTGTGTACTGATCCAGTTACCTATTAACAGACACACTGGGTCATCTTGTATTACCTTCCTTCTTTTGTTTGAAGTAAACCCCTGGTTTTACTGCTCAACCTCTCATTTTAGTTTGCATGTGCTCTCTGCTTGCTGCTTACCTTTTACTGCACACTGGAGCAGCTCTAACCTGGAAGACTTTATAATTACACTGGAAGCCCTCTTTTTTAATGAGTCATAATAATCAGTCATAATAATATATAGATGCTATAGTAACAGTAATGAGCTCTTTAATATATAGCATAGCCATATCTCTATTATTTTCCTGTGTCAGGGAAAGGGGCGGTTATTATTCAAATTATTCAAACAACCACAACTTACTTTAGTGCCTTTTAGTTAAGGAGAAACATTCACTTTATTTCAGCTTATTAGTCGATCTATATGTTACAATCCCTATCAGTATACCACAGCACTTGCCTTGAGTGGATTGGGGAAGCCTTCTAGATGGGTTAAATTAGCTGCTGACCCTGTTTCCTTCAGTGGGACATGCCCTCTGATACCAACCTCTTTCAGCAGCCTTACAGCTGGCTAAAAAGCCCCTGCAGACCATTTCCACTGAACAGACTTTTACTTTTCTTTGCCTGTCTTTTTCGCCTGTCTTCTTACTTCACCTCTTATAATTGCAGTATTCATCCTTTCGTATGCCTCCTCCAGCAGGAAATGAACCAGAGCACCAGATGTGGGTGGAGGTTGGTAACTATGATTTCAGGTGAAAAGGTAAGGTTTTTATTGAGATCACCCCTCATTTCCCAATCTCTGGCTGACTGCAGTAGGCCTCTTTCAGATGGAGTTTGGCATGCTCTTTCTCCATTTCCAAGGTGAGCCAGGGTCCATTTTTTTTCTGTTAGAATCATTTTGCTACCTACCATAAACGGTTTGGAGTTGCACATAAATAACACACAGCCCTGATAAAGGAACTCATAATCAAAGTGCCTCCTTTCCTTCTCACTTGCCCCTGCAACCATGTCAGGCTTGAGAAACTGTTGTGGCACATCTTGATGCCTCGTCCAATCAACACACCAGATGGTCTAGTTCACTTGGTGTGGCCCTTTGCTAGGTGGTACTGTTGTTCCCTGCCAAAATCCTCTGCTGGCATGTTGGACTTGCGATGTCTGAAGGAACATTGCTTCCACTACTGTTAAAGCTGAAACCCTTTTCCTCCAGGTTACCAGGGCTGGTGCAAAATCTCTTCTGAAGAGATCTATGGATCCTTTGAGTGTCACCTCCAGTGCTTATGTACAGTTAAATGCCTCCACAGGACTTGATATTGAAAAGGAGGAGGATCCATTCCCATACATTTGTATTCTGCTCAGGTATCTTGGCAGCCCAAGCCATTTACTCACCTGTGCATTCATAAATGGAAACATGAAGAGCACCAGCAGAAACACTTTATCTGAACAAAACTTTTTTTGATTGAATGTGTAATAATAAAACACACAAAAAGGTAGGTTCTGGGGGTCTAGTTCTCATAATCAGACCATACTTAAAGTTTACTATTTGGAGTGAAAGAGAATTATCAATGCATCCTTGCTGTTTGCATAGTTTCTCTAGTAAAAGATGGACTTGGACAAGCAGTGATATGACTCAGGTCAATGTTTACCTCTCACCTTTCTTATCAGGCTGGAAGTTTGCACTCCACCCAGGCTTAAAGCTCCTTGACTCTACCCTCAGCCTTTCCTCTCTTCTCTTCGTTGCATGTCCAACTATTGAGCAACAGTGTGATTAGAACACTAACACAGTGAGACATATGAGAACCAAAACCACAAAAACAGGAGATATCAGTGGTTTTATGTTTAACTACGGCAGGTGGAAAACAGACTAAAGGGCACAGTGGAAGAATGTGTATTATGAACTTGAAAGATTGCGCATTGTGTTGTCAACTATTAACCTTTTTCTGGGAGTTTAACCTTAATCCATAACATTTACTTCTTATCTTTTTTAGTACAAAAGAGAAATCCATACATATATTGAGAAAACCAAAAGAAAAGAAAACAGCTAAAAGAAAACAGGTTGTTCTAAAATGACAGGACTTCATAAATTATTTTAGATTAGATTTATTGTAATTGGATAACTGCTTGATCTCAAAGCCCACCAGCATCCAGTTATTACCACTCATATTTGCCACTGCTCAGAAAATGATCCAAATTTGGGATTACTGGAGTTAGATATTTTTTATTAGCTGCTGGGGGTAATAGCCAGGATGCGGTGATGAGTGTGTTGCAGTCATGAGGTGGCCAGAAACATGTATTACTCTAATGTAAACTATGTTCTGTGATGTTCATATGAACCATATGAACATGAATATTAGACTTCCCAATCAACCATGTGGAGTGACCTGCCATTTTGACCCCCTATGACAAGGAGGAGCTGAAAGTAGCTATTAACTATGACTGGTAATTTATTAGTGTTTGCTTCTTTTAGTGTTTGCAAAGTCTTTGCTCTGTGTTCTTACAATGAACAATAGCATAGATGGTATTCTTTCTAACTGTGTGTGTGTGTGTGTGTGTGTGTGTGTGTGTGTGTGTGTGTGTGTGTGTGTGTGTGTGTGTGTGTGTGTGTGTGTGTGTGTGTGTGAGAGAGAGAGAGAGAGAGATGGTAAAATGTGATCCTTCTGTGGTTGCAGGAATAACTACAAAGGCAGCCATTCTTTGGTAGAGCTTTAGTAGATCTTTTTATGGCTACCTGGCTTTATTTTCCCTATGGATAGATATTGTCACCACACCGGTATCACAACTATGCGAGATACAGTCATAAAACTCTACAGATCCATTGCTAAGATCGAAATTAAGGCCAAGTTTAAAGGTGTGTTTCTTAAAACCCTTTAGTTATGAGTACTCAGATAATCATATACCTGTGACTACTGAGTACTCATAGGTTGCAACGTCACCATGTCGACAGACACGCCAAATGGCAATATATTTTTTACGTCAGTCGTGACTCTGTGTGTATGGATCCGTGTGTGTGCGTGACAAACCTTGGCCTTCGCCAATGCAGCAGTCAGGACAAAGGCATGCCATCCCACAGCAGACAGAGAGTCTGCAGCTAGAGAGAACACAGAGATAAATTATGTCGACTAATGGCTCATCAAACTGTCACGCTGAGCCAAGACAATGCACGCAGCACTGTCCAACTCCAGAATAATAATAAGATAACACAGAAGCAAAAGGAAGACTATACTTAAATTGGCGGATGTGTGTCACTCAGAATTGCTCAAAGAGAAAGCATGTACAGGCTTCCCTCACTCAGTGATTAACATGTAAGACTGTATGTGTCAATGTATAGACTGCACAAAACAAAAACAGAGGAAGCTCTTTGCAGTAGAGATATTAGCCTCGTTTGGGTTTGCAGAAAGTTTACATACATAAATACTTTAATTTCCTCTAATTGAATAACGATGGTGCACCTGAATCCAATGTATTTACAGTGACTATCAAGTAGAGGAGGTCCATCGAGGTGACATTTTCCACCCCTTAGATCAACTAGTGAACTTTATACATTATTATTTTAGTAGGTGTTTATTAAGTTTAAGTAAATTCTTTGAGAATTGCCTCCAGCTTTGAAATGAAACCCTGAATAAGAATAGCTTCTGTACTTGTAATAGTCTTTCAGCCATTTATGACTGTCGCACCTCCTTGGCCACAACCCTTTAGGTCATGGCCGGCTTTGCGTTAGCAAGATATCTTTTAGCATTTACAATTATGTTAAACTATTTTCGTTTTAGAAATGTCCTCAGTAATGTGCTGCTCTGAAATGTTTTGACTGGTTAACTTATACTTTGTAATTTAAGCTCTACTAGCACTACAGAATGTATATTTTTTGTCTCCTGATATCTGACTGCAGGACATGAAGGTTGTCATTTGATGGTATTCAAAACAGCTAAGGTCAACAGTGTGAACTTTCTCTTCTTTATTCGGCTTATAAACAGACTGCAACAATATACTAGTATCTTGGCTGGGGGCTCACATCATGTAAAGAAGTAGTTTACGACAAATTAGTTAGAAGATTTTAGTAAAACTGTTAAATAATCAGGTAAGAAAATGCAAAAAAAAATTCTAGGTTAACAATGCAGCAGTTCCTCCTCTACTGAGTCCTTATAAAACCTTTTACACTAGTATTATGCATGATAATTCATGGAAATTGTACCCACAGAGGTTGTGTGTAGGATTTCCATAGAACTGGAAGCTCTGTAGAACTTGAATCACTACCTGGGCCAGTTTTCATAATTGCAAACACATTTGTGTAGAAAGAACAGAATGAATTTACATGCAGAAGTTGATCAGTTTGTTTGGATATAAATCTGTTTACACTTTTATATTGTGAGAACCAATGGACCAAATTAGTGTTTCCTTAATACAAATCATTTAACTTTCATGTGCAAACATCACACTTACTGTATATATCCATCATAATAAAGGCAATATTCCCTAGATGATGGAGACAAACCAGGGTTTGTGTAGTCTTATTTAAGATTCATTTAAGCCAGACTCGCCTTCTGCATTACAAATCTGTGTTAGGATGTAGCCCAGCTGGAGACATTTCTCGAGAAACATATTCTTGAGATATGTCACTAAAGCCTGCTTTTCTCAAACTCCCCCAGTTGGAAAGACTGAAAATTTTCAGCTATATAGTGAGTGTGTTCTTCCAGCCTGACTATCAGACCTTCCCAGACCATCCAAGAGTCATCAGTCACTGGAAGGGCATCATTCATTATTTATTTGTATTTATTTATGTATGGAGTTAGTTAGTTAGTTAGTTAGTTAGTTAGTTAGTTAGTTAGTTAGTTGGTTAGTTAGTTAGTTAGTTAGTTAGTTTCATGTGCAAATACTGGCAGTCCCTTATGAATGTACACTATTAGCTCCTTTACATTAGTACCTACTGTGTACTGTATGGTATGGTTGATTATAATACATCTGCAAATAACTGAAAACTCGATTATAAACAAGGAAGATCTTTTTTATGGGTTCAGGAGATTTTTTTTGTCATTTTCCTTTGGTTTGGAAAGTATAGGTGATAGGAAATTGCTCATTTATAGAGTTTACAGAAAATGTTAAACATGCTGAACATGCACCACAGTACTGTAAAGATAGGACAAATCAGTGGAACCAATCAAAGGAAAATAAAGTTCTTAAACAAAACAAACAAGCAAACAAACAAACAAACAAAAAGGCAGAGACCAGAAGAAGAAAAGAGAAGAAATGAAAAGTTGCTTTTGTTTGACAAATATCAAATCTAATCTTTAGTGTCCTCCTTTGTGTGGATAATAATTACAGATAAATAAATACATTGCCATGACTTTACTGAGTTCCAGTTTGTCCAGTACCAAGAGTCACCAGTGGGTGCTAAATCAGTAACTACAGCAACACATTACCAAACAGTAAAAACTTTTCTAATGTAATGAAAAAAGTGATTTTGTAAACATACAATACCTGACTTTTGTTTAATAAGCAAAGACTCACTGTGGACAAACACTGAACTTGTTTCCAGCAGCACCACCCTGTTTCAAAGTATGCTTCTGTCACCCTTTGGCTATTAATTTGAAATGCTGTGAGTCCAATCTAACTGTGGCAACAAATTAACTGAATGTGAATTTTGGTTAACTAAAGGACTCAATTTTAATTTATTGTGTGTATTTAAGGTGAAGAACATTACCAAACAGCTGTTAAGCTTAAAATTGTTCTGCAGTTTGAAGCAGCAGCACCAAGCCAAAGGACCATTACGTTTTCTGTCATCGTTGTGACCGGTCAGTACAACTCTTGGTCAGGGCAAAGTGAGGACACTAATACCCCTCAGGGAGAAGTCCGTGTGTGTGTGTGTGTGTGTGTGTGTGTGTGTGTGTGTGTGTGTGTGTGTGTGTGTGTGTGTGTGTTAAAGAGTTGGTTTTGCAGAGTTGTTTAAAGACTGATGGTGGCTGTCACCCCTTGCTACCCTCACCACCCCTGGCAGAGTCCACTGCTGGAATATTTTTTATTATTATTATATATAATATATATATATATGTGTGTGTGTGTGTGTGTGTGTGTGTGTGTGTGTGTGTGTGTGTGTGTGTGTGTGTGTGTGTGTGTATTATCAGAAATGGAGGGCATCCTAATGAATGGCCTTTGACCACCAGAAAGGGGAACCGGACAGAGGAAGTTCAGGGGAGAGGTGAAGAGGGGAGATGGAGGCTAAGGGGGCGCCAGGCGCCACATTATACCTCCTGTCAGTCAAACAGACACCCACTGCTGCCCCACTCATGAGGGATCATCCACTGAAAGTGAGAACCACCAACCTTAGAAAAGATGCTTTAAAAAAAAATACACTGGAGTTTAAAGGTCACTGTCCCGAAATGTTTTTTTCAGGTCACGTAGAAACTAATTGTAAAATAAAATAAAAATGAAAAAAAGCATTTCCACAAAGGCATTTCTTACATTGTAAATTTGATTAGATCATAGATGCATTCATGTTAAAAGCAAGGGGCAGTTTCTTGAGCTGACGAGTTAAGCATTAAGAATAAGTGGAGATATATTTACAGATGGGTACAAAATGCACTTTTGTCCTATGTGGATAGCTTCCTTCTTCATAACAACTCTGCATTGGACCAATTTTGTTTGTACCTTATTCCCTATGTAACTGATTTAGGGATGTGGCTGCACTAATTCACAGGTTGTCCTAACATTTAGGCAACTAGGCTTCATCCAATACTTCAAGCAAAACTTAACTGGACTTCCTCACCATTACATGGCTAATATTAAGACTTGCTGTGTGTGATAGACCATCCAATTAGTTTTTGCTTCAGTTTTGCTATTTTAATAGTCAGTTATTTAGCACTAATTAGCCTATTTGCATGTGTGTGTGTTTCCCCCATGCAGCTAACGTAGCCAGGCAGCGTTAGATGATAAAAGGGCATTGCATCATTCATATAAAGTCATGTATAGATAAAACACTAACACTGAAGCTTCAACATGTCCAAAACCGATGAGTGAAGTCATGGTGGCTACATCCATCTTTTTATACCAGCTTAGTTTAGAAGTTGAACATTTAGTTGACTGTCTAGACAGAATATATCATCAGGAGTATATTTTGCAACTTGTCAACACACAAACCGTTCAGCACATTCAGCACACAGTTATTTAGTTATTTATCTAGCCAATATTTTCTCAAAGAAATCTGAACCTTTAAAGGAATAATAGGCAAAGGCCAGTTTAAAATATTTGCAGTATTTTTGTACAGTGTTTGTGCAGCAGGTTTTTCAACAGACATTTTCCTTGTTAGTAAAGAACAGGATTTAAATGTGACTTGAGCAGTTCCCAGCCAAACTTTCCATCAAAGGTTATCATGAACTGAACGCAGAGCATTTTAAAAGTCTTAGAATTGAACTACCCACAATTCAAGCAGAACTGTGGCAGTGAAAGTGAAAGAATAAATGCTTCCTGGGAAGGTTTTCCTGTCACTGAATGAATGTACTCAGTGTGCTTCAGCAGGCTGTCCTGTAATTTTTGGTCACTGTGGGGTGGAACTTACTGCAAATACTTGAATATCTAAGCCAGATGAAATGCAAGATTTGGCTGCCAAACTTCAACAGCGCTAGAAGACATGTATAGACACAAAGTCACATAGACATGCACAGAAAAACTTGGAAAGTACTGGATGTCTTTCCAGATCATATGCGATTGGCTGATGCATGGTCTGACGATCCCATGCCCTGACCTCTAAGTCTGGGATTTTAATGCAGCTTCAGCAGGGTCAAGGCTGGGACACCACACAGAAACCTAATGACTTCCTCCAAATAAAGACGTGATGTATGAGTTCTGTGATCAGCCCCTGACCAGCAGTTAACCCATGAGATCAGGTGAAATACACGAAGAAAATAACCCCGCTTAAGTTAAAATTGTATTATATATATGCAGGCAATATGAAAGCAAACTGAAATTTAAATGAACAAAACAAGCTGAAAAAATTCAATTGATGGAATAATAGTGTCCATTTTAATTTATATTTATTATTGAAACTTGCACCAAGGGAGTGGCACTCCAATTTCGTTGTACTCTGTACAATGACAATAAAGGCTATTCTATTCTATTCTACTCTAATTTGACTGCACTACATCCACTGACAAACATTCACTAGGGTTTGTTTGATGCATGCAGCATTTTTGTGTTTGTGCAGTGGAAAAAACTAGTTGGAAAAAGAAGGGAAGGAGGCAGGAAGAACAGGAAGAAAATTAATTAAGGTAGAGGAAAGTTAAAGAAGGTACCAACAGAGAAGCATCCCATCAGAATATCCCACAGAGTATGGTCACCACTAGATGATAATTCACCACAGCCATGAGCCACAGGCTACTTCCTCTCACTGCTGTGGTGCTTAAGAAGAGGGCATGACTGTGTGTGCTTTTGAGAGAAGGGGAGGGGTTCATTTGAGCAGGATGCTTGGAAACTCTGATTCATTCAGATTGAAGTTACAGCAGTTACAGTGGACTGGTTTTACTGGAAGGGTAACATGGCATCATAAAACCAGAAGACACCCCCCACATCTCACAACACTGTGTTCTATGTTCACTTCAGGCAACTTGTGTCTGTAAACAAAGGTTGTATGACCTCAGCGTAGCTCAGTAGAGAGCCTGACCTGTGTGCCTATAAAAATAAGAAAGTTGAGTTTATTCAAATAAACAAATTTTTGAACAGATGTGAAAAAAAGGTTGAGCTGGACCTTTATTATTAATGATGTTGTCTTAAAGGCAAAAGTAGAGAAACTGTATGTGTATGTATCCACTCTCTAAAAGAGAGAAACAAGAGATTAATGTTTTACATATTTGCGTGCATGAATAAACTAACTCAAGCATATTAGTAGTTTCTAAAATTTTAAAAAAGTAATATCTTATTTTACACTAATTAAAACTGAATTGTGTAAGCATTCTTTTTGCATGCTCAACCAAGTGATATCACGAGATTTGCCAGAAATGTGTATAAATATAAAAGTGTGTTCATTTAGATGACAAGATCAGCACATAGATAGAGAAAAGGAGGGCCAGGAAAGAATCTTCTTAAACTATGTTCACTTTTGGTTACACTATTGCACTGCAATAAAGTCATCAAGAACAACTGCATTCATTAATCTCTTTCTTTTTTTTATCATTGCACAGTCCTGATATGACAGATATTGGCTCACAAGCATGGTTTGTTGGAAAGATACTGCTTTGATGGTATGTTATAAATAATCCAAAATTTCTGAAAGGGAAAATTCATATTTTGAACAGAGCAGACACAGAATGAACACTAGGTGGTGACACACAGTTATAAACACAAAACCTCTCATTGTCTCCCTACTTCACACATACACAAATACTCACTCAAACACACACAAAGACTCATATACAAAATCATAAAGTATTTTAAATTTACTTTATTTGTTTTATTGGTTCATTTTCAGTACATTTATTTAATGCTATAGATTTATAGCACTGAATTAAATCTCAATTTTTAGCGTGAAAAGTGTAAATGACCAAACAGATCAGAAAAATTGGGGAAAAGTGCTAAAAGGAGAAATGGATGAGGAAAGGAAAGAGTTAGAGGAAGGGAAAGAGGAGGAAAAGAGGAAAAACAAGACACAGTATAGAAGAAATGGAGGAAAGGAGTGAAAGGAGTGTGAGACAACATATAATAAAAATGGGGAAAAATATGTAGGGATTTTGAAATGGAGAGAGAATAAATAATGGCTAGGAAAAAAGTAACAAAAACGGACGATAGAAAAAGTGAGGAAGAGAGATTAAAAGAGGAGGAAGAGAAAAGGGAGAAAGAAGGAAGAGAGGGGGACAGCATCTGTTTCCTGTCTGGGGTCCAGCTGGAGGTGGAACAAACGACAAAAGAAGAAGAAGAGGTGGAGGAGGAGGAGAAGGAGGAAGTACCGGCCAGCCTGAGAACCTGTCTCATACACACATGCAGGCTTCCTCAGGGAAAAATTGAATCCTACTTCCTCCTGTGTGTGCATGTGTGTGTGTGAATGTGTGTGTGTTTGGATTAAGCTTAGTTGCATACACAATTTTTAAAAATATCAGGCTAGTGTTACAGATACAGATGGGGCGATCGTGGCTCAAGAGTTGGGAGTTCGCCTTGTAATTGGAAGGTTGCCGGTTCAAGCCCCGGCTTGGACAGGCTCGGTCGTTGTGTCCTTGGGCAAGACACTTCACCCGTTGCCTACTGGCCCGGTGGTGCCAGTGTCCGGCGGCCTCACCTCTGTCAGTGCGCCCCAGGGTGGCTGTGGCTACATGTAGCTTACCATCACCAGTGTGTGACTGAGTGGATGACTGGATGTGTAAAGTGCTTTGGGGTCCTTAGGGACTAGTAAAGCGCTATACAAATACAGGCCATTTTACAGATATGTGTTTTTCCAAATTTATTTACATATTAAACAACTACGAGGCTAAATCAGGCTGGCGCACTTAATAACACACACACTCACTGTAGTAACTGATGTCAGAACTCACCAGTTATTTTAAATGCCAGAACAAACATGAACCTGAAATTTTGGGTTTAAATTCACATGCCATTCCACTGCAACTTTCTTTTGATTTGTTATGCAAATATGCTTTGTCTTGATCATTCTAAAAAACACAGATGTTGGACAAAGGGAAAGTCCCCCAAAATCTCCAACTGACCTTGAGAAATCCAAAGATCTCAAGCACTAAATTCCATGAACTTGTCTTGGACTTTTTCATGTTTCACTATGTTTCATTCATGGTCCAGGTATTACCCGTTTTGTGGAGATCCAATCTGGTGACAGTTGTCGTACATGTACAAATGTTCATCACAAAAACCTTTCCATTCTACATTATTAGGTTATTAGATATTACTTTATGTAATAAACTAATAACTGTGTGTGTGTGTGTGTGTGTGTGTGTGTGTGTGTGTGTGTGTGTGTGTGTGTGTGTGTGTGTGTGTGTGTGTGTGTGCAGCATAGATGGGGGGTGGGGAGTAGGGTATCCAGATTTGTTTGTTCCTCTCACACACTTTTCTTCCTGGTCCAGGCTAGATTTAGACTTCCTGCTTGGAGCTATTCTCAGAGCACACACACTCTCTCTCGCCCCCTCACACACACACACATTAAATGCACATCCCTACATATAAATACATTCCTCTTTGTAGCTCATGTGTGTCTGTGTTCGCAAATATCAAACTATCAAAACATAAACTACATCTTAATAACTTACAGCAGCAGGTGCTTAATTGCAACAATACCAGCACAGACACGTAAAGCTCGAAGCTCTAAAGCCAGCTTTTCTCACAAGCCCTTAACAATCAAAGGAATTCATTTTTTCTTTCATTGTGTGCGAGTGCATGTGTGTTTCCTGTTTACCTATATAAACAAAGAACCCCCTCTTTCTCAGGTCATTGTATCCCATCGACACTCTCTCCTACGTTAAGATCAGTCATCCCCTTCCAGGCTGATGTGATGATGTGTTAGCAGACCGATATGATTTGGTGAAAGCGGCAGTTGGTGTGTTTAATGTGCTCCCTGTGTGGTCTCAAATTTTAGGTTGCACGTGTACACCTGCATGAATTTCTGTCCCTCATACCTCTGCGGACTAACACAGCTTTGGCCTTGTTCCTTCAGATTATCAAAATATGAAACTGTTTAAGCTGAAGAAGCTTGAAGAAGTTTAAGTTCTCACCATAACAGTATATGCTATTGTGTTAGATTTACTTTTTTTACATTAATGTTTCTGAAATTGATAGTAAAGATTTTTGTGAATTAGTGATAAGTATAATCATCTTGAGCATGTCCAGTTCTCCTGGGAAAGTTAGATTAAGATAACATGTCAAGAAAAACTTGCATGCGTTGTGTGTAATTTAACTGATGGATACCAAAATTAACTTTACAAGTATTAACTAACTTCGAGGATTTTTTTTAAGTTGACATTCACGTAAACTCTGACAGATAGTAGACCCACCTGCGGCAGGCAACGTTAGAAATTTTTTCATCCACTCTTAGGCCTGCGATTTGCACAAGTGTGTGTGTGTGTGTGTGGGGGGGGGGGGGGGGGGGGGTTTCATCAGTCAACATTGTCCATGGAGTCAGTAATTACTTTTGGGGATGTTTGTGTGTCTGCAGGATCCTCCAGCGACAAAACATGAAACCACAACAGAAATGTAGTGTGTCTCATCTTCTCATGTTATTTATAGGCCTTTGTATTAGAGACACACACGCAGATTTTGTTGTGTGTCTGTGTGTGCTTTCTACAGTGTGATGGATGAATTTTGTGCATGTGTGGATGTACATGTGTGAGCGTGTGTGAGCGTGTGTGCTTGTGTCTTTTGATCGTCCTGATGAATGACTATGTTCACAACATCTGCATGTTTGTGTTTGTGTGTGTTGGTGCAGCAGAGAAGTGGGATGATTTTGCTGAAACTTCAAAGCAAAAAGGAAAAAGGAAAATTCAGACATCCTGCACCCCCACACAGACGCACACACACTTGGCAGCGCATTTGTACCTCTGCAGTTGTGGAGACTCTCATTGACAAAACACATCATAGCCCTTAACCTTAAACCTAAATCTAAACCGTAACCCTATAACCAAGTCTTCTCAACCAAACCTCAAACAGCCCTTTGAAGAAGTTAGGACTGGACGAAATGTCATCACTTTCTAAAAATGTCATCACTCAAAAGATCTGAAGTTCTAACGGGTTCTCTGAAAGACAGTGCAAGGGCGCATGCACACACACACACACACACACACACACACACACACACACACACACACACACACACACACACACACACACACACACACAGTGAGTCTGAGTCAAAGCTCTCAATAGAGGAGGATGGCTGGACAGAGCGGATACCGTCAACCAAATGCTATATCATTACCACAGATCTGCTGTGTGTGTGTGCATGTGTGTGTTTATATCCTTCAATGCATCGGTTTGTATTCTTGTTTGATCTATTCTTAGTTAATTCTTTCTGCAAGTTTTTACATTTCGATTTAATCGTTGAAAAAATGAGTGATCCCAAAAAAGTTACACAGTCATCACATATATTCAGTCATTAATCATCATCAACTTATTTTGATTGAATTCATTCATTCGTTTTGGTTAAATTCTTTTCAGTTTTATTAATATAGTGTCAAATCAAACAACAATATCGAGCACCTCAAGATCCCAACAATCAAATGACCCCCTGTGACAATGGGAAGGAAAAACTCCCTTTTAACAGGAAGAGACCTCTGGCAGAACCAAGCTCAGAAAGCGGCAGCCATCTGTGTCAACCCAGTGGAACTAATGACTGAATGCAAAGTGGTGTATAAGCACAAGGAAAGTGAGAAGATGTGGGTAAAGAAGAAACAATTCATTCATCATGGGAAGCCCCCAGCGCGCCTACTGCAGCATAACTAAGGGAGAGTTCAGGATCATTCGATCTAGCTATAAATATATGCTTTATCAAAAAGGAAAGTGCAAATTTAATTTAAAAAAAAAATGGGTGGCTGTTTCCCAAATTGCAACTGGGAGCTGGTTCCACAGAAGAGGGGCATGAAGAGGCTGAAGTCTCTGCCTCCCATTCTTGTTTTAAATATCGTAAGACCCCCAAAGTAAGGCAGCAGTCAGAGATTAAAGAGCTCTATTGGGGTGATAAGGTACTATAAGGTATTAAAGATAAGATGAGGCCTGATTATTCAAGAGCTTGCATTTGAAGAGAAGGATTTTAAATTTGATTCAGCGATTTTAACAGGCAGCCAATGAAGAGAAGCCAGTATGGGCGAAATTTGCTGTCTTTGTAGTCCCAGTCATTTCTCTCAATACAACATTTTTAATAAAAAATGAAGGCTTTTCGGGGAGCTTTTAGGAAATCCTGATAATGGCTAATTACAGTAGTCTAGCCTAGAAGTGATAAATGCATGAACTAGTTTTGCAGCATTACTCTGAGACAGCAAGTTTCTAATTTTAGAAATATTGCAAAATTGTTAGAAAGCAGTCCAATATATTTGTTTAATATGCATTTTGAAGAACATATCCTGGTCAAAATTGACTCCAAGATTCCTCACATCGTTACTGAAGGCGCAAGGTAATGCCATCCAGAGTATGTATCTGGTTAGACATCGTGTTTCTAAGGTGCCTAAGGGACAAAACCATATATAGAGCACAGAACCCTTTGGAGCTCCATAATTACCCTTAGCATGTGAAGAAGAAGCCCCAACTACAACACGCTCTAATCTTAGCTCTAATCTTATTGTGGTCTACAGTATTGATCACTGCACATGGTTATATGGTGGTCCTACGCACAGCCTACTGACTGCTTTGCACACTGTGATCTACATGTTGTAGCTGTTCATGTTAACCAGAGGGCAGCCTCACAAATAACATCTCTGTAGACTACTGTTGCTTGTTGATGAAGAGTGAAATTATAACTTACAAAGAACTGAAGTGATGCTAAATGTTAAAAACAATGAAAAGTGTCCACTTTGTGATTCTCACGCTGTATTTTTTCATGTCTTTTGGGTCCTTTGGCTGTCTTTCTGGTCATAGCAAACTCCACTGCCACTCCCTTCCCTGTTTCAGCCCACTTTCCAAAAGGTCAGCATTTGCTTGGTGTTATCCACACAGAGCTGTGTGCTGCTCTATATAGGCAAATACCTATGCAAACAAGTATTGACTGTGACTCTGATTTCTAAATTCTTTTAGATTTTTGAAAAATCTAAAAATTTGCATTCTATCATTAGCAGCATTTAACACGACTATTACCTGACTACTATGAAAACATAAGCTTAATAAGAAATCTATTGCATATCTATAAATCTAGTATATATCTATATAAATGTATTTAATATATAATATTTATCTCTTTTTTTTAAAATTTGGGGGCTTTTTTTAATCATTTTATTGCATGGTTGAGGTTGAGTGGAGAGATTGAGGGGGGGGACACACAGCAAAGGGCCATTGGTCAGGCTCAAACCTGTGCATACAGTCACTCACTCCACTGACTGAGCTAAACCAGCACCCAGTGTCATTTAGAATCATCAGAATTAGAATATTTTATTAATCCCTGAGGAAATTATGTGTCCACAGTGGCTCCAAGACAATAAAAACAGTAACTAAATTAAAAAATAAAATTACAAATTTTGATATTTTACAAAACATACCACAATTGCTCTAATAGATACAAAAAGCTCTAAGTATAAATATCCCACAATTTCTAAATATAGAAATTCTGAATAAAAAATGACAACAGTAAATATTTTTAAGTGCGGCAACTCATGTGTGATTCAAAAGTACTGCTCCTGTAATTATCCAAGAGTTCTTTCATTTTTGTGTGTATGAGTTTGTGTTAGTCAGTGAATGTGTTTGTGTTTGACACAGCTCATCAGTCACTTAAGAAGAAATGACACCATAGCTCTCAACCTAGCGACAACAAAACCCAAGTTAGCTAATTCCGAGCATTGCTTTCAATGCAGTCTGACCGCACATCAGTCAGCCTTCACATTAGCAAGTTGAAACTATTCAAAAAAAACAATCCTTGAGGATCAAAATGAAAAGGGGGCAAATACACTAATACTTCTCCAAACCAATGTTTCATCACACAGTAATCCTTAAGGGTATTGTTGACTCAGAATAGCTTAAGCTAGTGCCTGTGGCTGCGGGACTGGTTATCCTAGAGGCCGAGGCCACTGAGCCAGGGGCTAGAGCGTTGGTTGGTACTGGGCAAGGTGACTCAGGCTAGGGTTAAAGGGTGGCTGATGTGGTCATGAGTGTCCATAGGGTGTGGAGAAAGGGAGTTGGAATTATTAGGATCAGGAAAACAGTCTGATTGGGACATATTTGAGTCATATCTAAAGAAAGGAAGGGCAAGAATGAATATACTTGGTGATATTAGGTAACTGTTACAATTTTGTTTGTCTGAGTCAGTCACAGCCTCTCTGTGGCTCAATGTGGAGTCATTTTCAAAATGTTTCAGCGCTGAAGTCCAGCTGTTTACCTGTAAGCCTTTCAGAGGGCTTGCTACAATATAAATATGTCTTTCTTCAGTAGGTTGGGGTGTGGATGAACAGAGCATTGTGAGGGTTTTAGGACCAGCAATAGGGGATGTTATCAGAACTAGGTCCATTGAGATGGGAGGGAATGTGTACTTTACATATTTTGTGCTCTAGAATGAGAAAATGGCACAAGTACAGTAAAAAAAATTAGATTTAACCCTCTGGTGTTAAGGATACAACCTGTAGGCCATAACTGAAACACCAAAGGATCCAATCTCGCTTTCGGATGGCTTTGAAAATTTTGGAAATTGCAGTGAAGTCAGTATATTTTAGTAGTTTATTTTTACAATATACTTTTTCACACCATAGATAGGTTTATTACCTAAATGTATTTCTGGACACCTGGTGGAAAACCGCTGACTAACAGTTAAAAACAAAACTGCAACAAAGATTGGTTAGTGAATGAGAGTGAAAACTGCTGTGGCCTGGGATTTGTCTCCTTCCAAAAAAAAAAAAACTATGTGCAGTGTGGAAATAAAGAGAGTCATTGTTTCCCAACATTGTGAACTTGAGCGTCAAGTCCACATTAAAATGAAAAGTGTGAGAAATGTGTGGTGGATGTGGCATTGCGACGACACAATGCGTCCATTCTTTTCTGCGCTGAAGTGCAACATCCTTCCTCCCCCAGCCTGTTTTTATGAATGAAGGTCTGACCTGAATAATGCACCTGCAGCAGCAGCAGTACAGATGGGAATGAACAAGTGAATGAATGAACGGGAGCACACACATGTCCATACAACTGTTTGTGCATGAACACACAGGAAGTGGAAAGAACAATTAACTTTAATGTCACCTCCACATGCATGACAACAACTACAGTAGGAACAGCCTATTCTAACACTTAAGATAAGTCCCATTACTTCCAGTGTTATGAGCACCAGAGAGGCTATCAGCTCACTAGAGAGGCTATCAGCTACTGTGTTATGTATGTTAATGTCACCTCACTTAAAATAGTATGTATATATATATGTATATACAATAATACTTTCTTTCTGTGTGCTAGTGTTAGTTTTATTGTATTTTTTTTTACCAACTTGTGGCTCACTTATAAATACTGTTTGTAAAATGATGTAAATGTAATAAATGCCATTTATTGGAGTTACATGCTGCAGATTTACATTCACAGAAATGTGAAGGCCAGTCCACATGTACAATGTAAGTTGACTACTCTTTCATCTTTTTACCTCTACTTTTGTGTTTATTTGGTACAGTTGGAGTCAGCTGCTGCACCGCAAGCATTTAATGTAAGAAATATGTAGTTTTATGTTGTCCAAAATATTGAGATGGATCATTATTATCATATCAAGTCCAATTTTAATATATTTCAGTGAAGCCTTTGGGGAAATTGACACATTTTACTTCATGTTTAAGGCAAATTACATAATTTCTTTCTCTTTTTTTTGTACAGGATCATGATATGAGTACTGCCTCCGAAACTATATAATGTGCTTATTATGACCATGAAACTTCCTAGGAAGCTGTTAAGGAAGTTGTCAAAGACATGATTGCTTGTTTTTGTGAACCAGACTTAATTTCTCAACTGTCTTTTAGAAACTTACTCACTGATCCCAGCTACAAAAGAATGCATTAGGGTGGTGTCAAAGTGTGCGATGATGCTCAAAAGCATCCAAGAGTAAATAAAGTGTAAACAGCAACTGGTTTCAGTCTTGTTCATGCAGCCAGAGCCACAACATGTTCTCTTGCTTTCTGAAGGGATTTGAACCAGCAATCACTGCTGTTTACATTCCTCAGTCTGTGTCTATCGCTCACAGACGCTGAGTCACCTACACACGGGAATGTCCTCAATTTGTGTGTGTGTATGTGTATGTGTGGTCCAGGTACTACTTGGGTTGTGCAGACCTAAATTCATTTACACAGTCACATTATGGTAATGTGTATTCTAGGTTAAATTTGGACAAGTAAGGCTGAGAGTCAAGTAGGTCTTTAGGAAATTAGCACAAGTCAGTAAGGTGTGTGTGTACACGAAAGTGTGCATGTGCATGTGTTCATGCATATTAGAGTGTTTGTTTGTGTGTTTGTCTGTCCTTCACCATACCGCAGTTAGCAAATTTCCCGGTGCGTGGGTGCTGCTATGTGTATACTGAATGTGAGTCATTAATAACCAGACATGCATCGAGTGAGTGAGTCAGTCAGTCTGACAGCTGATATCGAGAACCACAGGTTAGTGGCATGAACAGGGCTTTCCCTGATAGCCACACCTGGAAACTAATGGAGTAAAGATATAAACAGGCCACCAACAGGAGAACTGAGAGTCGAGAAAACAAGAAAGTAGAAAGCCGAAAATCTTTTTCTGTATCGGAAATGTAGATCTATTGGATGTTCCACTAGCTAAAAATCAGGACTGAGTTTTATTTCATAGCTGTTAGTCTGAAATTATTTGATATTTGATATGTATTTGTTTAGCAAACAAATAAATAAATATGTTGAATGCTACTTGGTCCACTACTCTGGTCCAGATATCTCTGTACTGTACAGAAAATCATGTATGGTTAATTTACCTTGTTATTTTGAATATCCTTATTTTACCACTGTACTCAGTCAGTTGTTTATAAACAGAATATATACGCATGCAACAGTGACACATACATTTATATTTATTCATTGTGCTTGGAAGCTAATTCAAAAGAGCCATTTAAGGGACATGGTACAGGTATTGTTTTCTTTAGTCAAGAATATGAGATTCCTACTGGAATACAAATTATACCCTAATGGTTTCACATCTTGGCCATTGATCTAAATTTACCCAAAGGATTGGAACACAGGTACCCAACAAAATATCTGGTTCAAGGCATTGAAGCTTGACAACTTGGATCCAAATGCAACTTTTGGTGTGGTTTGATCTAAGTTTAATATAAATGTTCTCCTTTTCATAGGAAATATGGAACATTTCAGCCAGTGGAAAATGCTGCAGATACAACAGCACTGCTTTCACTTGATCAGGTTGTGTGATCCATTTGCATGCACAAAGAAATAAAAGCAATACATTTTGGCAAATACTGACACATAGGAATGAAATAACATGTCCTGTCACATGTTAAATGATTAAGGTTTTGTGGCTTTTGAAAACAATATTTCATACCGTGTGCGTGTGTGTGTGTGTGTGTGTGTGTGTGTGTGTGTGTGTGTGTGTGTGTGTGTGTGTGTGTGTGTGTGTGTGTGTGTGTGTGTGTGTGTGTGTGTGTGTGCCAGTGAGCAGCTATTATTTATTTTATGGGTGTAATCAGTCTTCCACTTTTTTCTCAACAACTTGATCCTTTTCATTTGCCGAGCTCCTGTCATAGTTACACAATCCCTCTTTTTTATTTACTCTTTTCTCCCTTTTCTCTTTCTCAATCCTCCTTTCACCTTTTCTTTCTGCCTTCTTGCCTTAGGATGTCAGTGTTCTCTTCTCATCCCTCTCTCCTTTAATTTTCTCCTTCCATCTTTTCTTACTCTCACTGATTTGTCCTTTTTTATCCTGATTTTTCCATCCACCTCCCAACGGTTTTATTCTCCTCATTTATCCATCTCCTTCACTGTTCTGTCAGTGCCTAATCAGACACTGATAAAGAGAGATGGATAGAGAGAGTGGGTTTTCATCTAATCTGCCATCCCAGATTTTTCCGTGACCCCAGGGCCAAAAGTGTGGGGTGATTTAAAGGTTGCCAGCCCTGATCAGGTTTGGGCTGAAAACCCCCCTTTTTCTCACAACTCATCTACCTTCAAGGACACACACTGACATACAACACAGTACAGGCAGGCGTAATTCATTGCTGTGACATTATGAACACACTCACAGTTAAAGCATACACACCTGCCAACGTAAATCCTTCATACACTGAGTGCGTTGAGAAAAAGTGACACTATTTTCAGACGTGAATTTTTTTGAGTAACGTATATAAACATTGAAAACATTCTGATTTTGTGAAAAAATGCACTACCAACCAACTGACTAAAACTGGGATTTTTTTCTGCCAATTCTTAAGGTAAGGCAGAAGCAGGGAGGATTTCGCATCTGTATCTTCAGGATGTCAGAGGGGAGGTCTGAGTTTTTATTGGCAGAAGGAGCATTATGAGGTATGAACACACTTGTTGCTAAATTCAGTAGTCTGATTGGTGAGATCTTTATTTGCATGAGAAAAATTGAGCTTGATCTGAAAAATAATGAAGGAAACTTGCCCTGCAAAACAAGTTTAACGTAAATATTTTTAATGCACAAAATATTTGGATTAATTTCACATATGTAGTGTGTTGTGTTGGCCTTTAAAGAGACAACAGTCACTCTCTGTTAATTCTGTTTTTTAAAGGGGTTTTCACCATGTATGTTCATATATATATATATATATATATATATATATATATATATATATATATATATATATATATATAGATAGATAGATAGATAGATAGATAGATAGATAGATAGATAGATAGATAGATAGATACCCTCCTTAACAGGTGGGCCAGTCTGAAGAAACATTCTACATATATCATCACATATGCAGCATTTATTAATATCTCTATGTTTTTTAAAGATTTATTATAAATCCCATTTTTTGTGTTATATTCATTTTATCATCTCACTCCACATGTAATGTTACATTCTCCGTTTGTTTTTTCCATATGTCACGATCAGTGTCTGCAACTTTTGTTAAATCACCACTATAAATACAGAATGCAGACTTAGAAATGAAGTTTTTAGATATCACAGACATGTAGCTTGATTCATTATGGTAAAGCATCAGGACTGTATGAACCTTAGAGCAATTTATAAATAATTCTCTGACCAAAAGTTCAAAAGAAAGAGCTGTACTCTGAGCACAGCAGCCCACCTACAACATCTGACTGTGATTTCTATCCACCACCTAGTTTAGAGTACTCCTCAAAATTGTTTGGTTATTTTGAAGGAATGATTTTTAAAAAGTCAAAATATATACAGTACCGATGATGTACCTCAGTATGTAAGTACCTCACTAAGTAAAACCAAAATAGAAAAAAGAGAAATCTAAATTCTGCTATCATAAGAGGATCTAAAAATAGAACAGACTGGAATCAGATTATGATGACTATGATGACTTTTCAATCAGCACGGTGAAACCACTAAATAGATACTTTATGTTGTCATATGACTCACAAGTGAACTGTTTGTCATCACAGGCACGCATAGCAGTCCATGTAATTTCCAGGTGCAATAGGACAGTCCCTTCTCATCAGCAAATACACACACACACATACAAACACCCACACAGGTGTGCACACACAGAGGATATGAGTTCCTGTTCTGATTGTCATTGTGGATGTCAGAGGTTTTATTTATTTATTTATCGTCCTACAGTGTGAGGAAACACATTTCTGTACAGTTACCTATTTGACTGGAGATGGTCACAAACAATGCATGTGCATGTGTCTCACTTAAATAGCATGAATATGGTAAGTAATATGATCTTGTTATGTACCACATATGCATACACAATAATCCTTTTTGCTTACTGTGTTTAAAATTGTTCCAGGTTTTGATTATTTGCTTTGAAACAGGTAAAAAATTGGTGATATTTTGGAGCCGATAGAAATGTGTTTTATATGATTAATTGATTAATGATTTAGTTTTTCACATGTGGGTTTGCCTTTGATGTAAATAAATATCCTGATAATGGTTAAAAACATGTTATTCTGATGCATTACAAAGTCTGATTACTCTCCTAATGTGAATAACGATGGCTGAACTTATATCATGGTGAGCTGGCATCTAAAGTGATAGTACAATAATACAAAATTCAGAACATTGAAACTGTGAAGACAGTGAAAATCATTAAGTAAATTATTTAAAGCATGAGAAACAGCCACCCTTTAGGTGCCCTTAGTTTTGACTCTGGAAGCTTTTTCAAACAGAAGGGTCAAAATGGGGTTTCTTGGGGTTTCTGAAGGTTTTATGAAAAGAACAGGCTCTTTCATTGTCTGCACCTATAACTGCAACAACTGATGACTACAGAATATCTGGAACTTCTGGAAAATGTGGGTGTGTGGCACATCCATCCTCAAAGCCATGAGTCATTACTGATATTTGCAACATTTCCTGTGACAAGAAAAAAAAATAACCTGCTTTGTGAACACCTACAGCTTTGTTTTGTTATTTCATTTTTCTTTTTAAATATCTAATTACATCTCTGCCAGTGTTGAAGTAAGAATTTATGTTACCGGCAGTTATTAGAAACACTCCTAGCCCTCAATGTTTCTGGATGAGTTGAACATTAAAGTGTTGCTTACAGTTTTTGCCCGTTGCCTGAACACATTTTGCAAAACTTTGCTCATTGTGCCAAAACCCTAAACACAAGTAAACATGACACAACACTGGGAAATATACCATTCACATCTGCACCAAATTGAAACTCTACTCTCAAAACCTAAACTCTGCTATCAAAACCTAACATTCCTTTGTCAAAATGTAACTCTGTTGACAAAATGACACATACTTGCATCATATGCAAACACTTACAGAGCAGGAGGAACACACTAGTCTACTTTATATAAAGCACTGCAGTCTTTGATTTCCATTGTTCATTCAGAAGGCATATTTTCAGGAGACACATTTGCAAACAACCAAAAAAGCAAATAGACCTACTCAATATTGTACATTGCAGTACCATGAATTCAGATAAAGCAAAAAAAACCAAAACAAAAAAAACCCCATAATACAGTAATAGAAAAAACACTATACTGTAAACAAAAAATCATAACAATTGTGCATACGTGGGCTCATGGATCCCGCCGTCTGTTGGGGTCTGGCCACAGGACCTCATCAACATCGCAAGCAATGTCTTCTCCCGCTGGGCACCGGGGAAAATATCCTCTTCCATGTCAAAACCATCCATGGATTGCTGTCACCTGAATGTCGCCGCAGGCCTGTTCCATTGCCTGCAGAAGAGGCATGCAGGCATGTAGTTGGCGGTCATATACACGCCATCTCCAAGCCGAAAAAAATTCCTCTATAGGGTTTAAAAATGGTGAGTAAGGGGGCAAGCATACCACTTCAAGTTGACTTTGGTTGGAGAACCAGGCCTGGACCAGAGCAGCCCGATGGAAACTGACATTATCCCATATCACCACAAACCTGGGCTGATCTGGTCTGTTCTGTACAACTATATCATGGAGAGCATCTAGAAATGTGAGTATGTGTTGGCTATTGTATGGACCTAGTTTTGCATGATGATGCAGAAGCCCTCGAAGGCATATGGCGGCACATAATGTGATGTTTCCCCCGCGCTGCCCTGGGACGTGCACAATTGCCCTTTGGCCAATTACATTACGACCCCGTCGTCTTGTTTTGCTCAGGTCGAATCCAGCTTCATCAATGAAAATGTATTCATGAGGCTGTGCAGCTCCATCCATGGCCAAGATTCTCTGAAAAAAAGGGGAACATATCACTGTACTACAGTGCTACACATACAGCACCCTCACCCCATCACACAGGTACCTGTGTAGCTCTCAGAATGGATCCATGTGGTACTGATATGGTACATATTCAGCTGCTACTGGACTTCACCAATACTGTACTGTAAATGTAAGGGACAGTTACACGTACCCGTACATATTCAGCTCGAAGTCCTTTGACCCTGTCACTGTTCCTCTCGAATGGGACTCTGTAGAGCTGCTTCATGGTGATGCTGTGTTTACCCAAGATGCGTCTGATGGTGGTGATGCTCACATGGTCTATGTTGCTGAACACTCGCCTGTCTGCAAGTATTTTCCGTCGTAGCTGGTGGAGACGGATGGCATTGTCTGCCCTCACTAGGTCCACAACAGCAAGTTCCTGCCGTTGTGTGAACAGGCATTGGCGTCCTCCCCCAGAAGGTCTTCGAGTCATTCTAGAGAAATACAACCACATATTGTCATCGGTTTGCTTATTTTTCTTACAGTACTTTACTGTATGTACTGTGTCATCCACTGTACTTCAATATAAGTAATCATGCTATGTTTCACAGAAACTACCACTTTGGCTGCAAAAGGAGCATTAGCACCCTGCAATACCCTGTACACTTGATATGGTAACTGTAGAACAGTACTATGAAAACCATCTGAGTAGAGTAGAAGGTAGAGAGGTGAAGACAGACCTGTTTTCTAGTCGGAATTTTCTTATTACAGATGCCACTGTGAAGCGGCTTAGATGTGGGTGGACTCTCTGCCCAGCTTCCCTCATAGTCAGGCCGTGGTTGATGACATGGTCCACCAAAGTTGCTCTTATATCATCAGAAATATGGGTCCGTGCATGGCCTCTTTGACCTCCTCCTCCTCTTCCTCTTGCTCTCCCTCCATCCATGCTTGCAAAGTTCTTGAATTGGCTAAACTGAGGGCTTTTTGTGGTTGGCTAATTGGTGTTCAGTTTTGCAAGTAAGTGCCTTCAGGTGTATATTTGAGTGGTTGCAATTACCCGATGTGTTTTGTATTTTGGATACATGTGTTTTCCAAATGGCACCCTGAAATTTCATTTTTGAACGAAGTGTCTTATGTATGAAATAGAGTGTAGTATGCAGGACCATGTGTGTTGCATAAAGGAGTAAGTGTGTTGCATAATTGCAACCAGAGTGCAAAGCAGCACTTTTGTTTACAGTTTTTTACAGTCGCTAACAAGCGCCTACCCATACTTCAGATACCTTTTCTAAACTCTTAACACAGACCCACACCTACAAAACACAATTGGCCAAATGGATAATATCCTTCCCAAAAATACACTTTGTTAAATATATACTAACTCCTCATTTCAAAATTAGAACACATCTTTCTCTGCACACACTAACTGTACAAAAACACTATAAATCTGACTCAAAATGAAATTAGTCTGTCAAAGAATAACACTTGTTTTCACTTCACAAGGTACATGCAGTCAATCAAAGTACACCAGGTTTCAAAATACTGGCTATCATTGACATTACAAAAACTGCATAGACATTTATGTTTCAGTTTCACAGGTATTTGCATGCGAAACATGCAATCCACCATATTGACACCAGAAATGTCTTGGTTGGTAACTGTATGTCCACATGTACAGTAATGTTCACATTCAAAAGCATTCCAGTAATAAGCAAACAAGTTTTTGTTTCTTTACTGTTTACCACAGGAGGTACAGTAGAAACACGGTATGATAGGACAGAGAAAGTTTTACAGTATTGCTTACAGTGAACAAAATATCCATGAAACACACAAGAGCATTCTGAACAAAAAAACAACAGCAAAAAGCCAAGATAAAAAGGGGGGGAGGGGGAGGGGGGCTATAAAAAGGCAAAAGATTTGCATCTAATCTCTGCGATCTTCAGGGTTAGGCCACATGTTTTCATCAACATCACATCTGATGTTATCCAAGTCGATGCACCTGGGATAAAACCGCCTGGTATGTCGGATCCACCGACATATCATTGCAGAAGCAGAGGTTTTTATACTGTATCTAAGGTTTGGGATATTGTTTTTGCTATTGTGGGATGTTGTGTGTTAACATTCGTAGATACTACAAAAACAGTTCATGATTTTGCTGGGAGGTATAGCTTGTCTGTTAAGAAAATGTAAGCATTGTGGAAATGTGTTCACTGACTGCATATTGGGTGAACACGACATGAAATGTGTGACTGGTATGGCCACAACAGACCGATGCTGTGCTAATTGTGTTTAGAGTTTTGCAAATGTGACAACTGTTTGGACAAACGCTTGTTAGCGACTGTAAAAAACTGTAAGGTATGGGTACATGTGTTTGGGGTATGGTAACAAAAGCTTCAAGTTGTGTTACTTTAGTCTAAGCATGGGTTTATAGTGTTCAAGCAACGAGCAAAAACTGTAACGGGGGAAAAAAGGAAAATAGCGTGATTAAACATGATAATCAGCAGCTTGAGAAAGTCACATACAGTAAATGGGCACATGCATATGTATTTAAAGTGAATTATACTGTATCACTGAAACCAGTAGTTTTCCCTTTGCTTATGTGCATTCATAGGAGATGTGTGTTGTGTGTCCCGAGGGCCTCACCTGTCATCGCTCTGTGATTGGGTGTGATTTCTGGAAACAACCGGTGGCTAACTGTTTTTAATGTGTTTCTAATTTCAAGAGAGAAGCGAGAGATTTGATGGTGTGTGGGTGTGCATGAAACCCTTGAAGCATTTATGTCTGGGTCATGAAGGTGCGTGTGTATCATTTGTGTATCAGTACATTATGTACGTCTAAGTTTGCCTTATCTTTGTGCTTGATTGACCTGCACTCTGATTGGTTGGTGGAACATTAGCATGTTGACAAAATAAAAGGCATTCATCCAGTCATTTCCTACAGGCTTGTCTGCTTTCAATTTGTGTGTGTGTGTGTGTGTGTGTGTGTGTGTGTGTGTGTGTGTGTGTGTGTGTGTGTGTGTGTGTGTGTGTGTGTGTGTGTGTGTGTGTGTGTGTGAGCGAGCGAGTGAAACCACGCAGCAGACACAAACATCTCATGTCAGGAGCAACTGTCTCATGACACCATTGGAAATTCACACTCTGACATTTGAACTAAAATCTGAACATGTGACTTGCAAAATTTATACTTAATACTTGCCTTTCAGCTTAGGTAACAGTGTCTCCTACCCATGTGAGAAATCTTTGTCTCCCTTTGACTGCCTATGTTTATTTCATCATTATTTCACAACTATGTATATGATTTTGTAATCAAATTTAGACAGAAATCCCTTAGTAGATTATGGGATATAGTGAAACAGGCCAGCACTGTAGAACTGAGTCCCTAATCTCGATGAGCCGCATCATCTGATAGCTCTTTGTTAGTTTACTGACCAGTGATGAAAACCAGTCGGGCCCAAATTACTCATTACTCATTTATTGAACAATAACATAATTATTAACATGATATGGCTAATATTGTTTAATATTTGAGTTCATCTCAGACTTTTTTGTTTCTATTTGTTCAGAAAAAAGGTAACTTCTGAGACAATTATGTTTGAGACTTATGAAATGCAGAAAAAACAAGTGTGATTGCATCAGGTCAAGACTTAATTTTGTGTTCAATAACTAAAGATATACAAAGGAACATGATCAGGTAATGCATTGTTAGTTGTATGTGTATTATTGGTGCATGCACATTGTTCAAATTGGAGAGAAAGAGATGGGGTGAGGCATAACTTGTGAAATATGTCATGAGTTAGATTTGAGCTTATGATACTGTGGTGAAACCCTGTGAGAGGCTTTCTGGTGATTGCTGTCACTTGAGCTTGCACCTGCTGCATTCGTTTTATTTGCTCTGTGGGATTGATAGCGTGAGATCATTTTACTGTTTGTGATACTAACTTGACCAGTCTGCTTCACCTTTCACTCATTTGCCGTACTTTATTTATTTACAGTTTTTGAATCACAGTGTCTTGCCTTCATATTCAGGAGGATCCTTGTCACGTGTCAGGAGGATCCTTGTCACGTGACCTTATGTTGACACATTTGAAGCCTGTTACACAAAAGAGAACTGACACAGTAGACGCAGGATGAGCTGTGACAGGATATCTCCTACACATTGGGATCTGACAGGAGTTTATTGTATGACAGAAGGCATAAACACAAATACGTAATAGTTACAGACAGCCTATCCTGTTCCTGTGTGACAGAAGCACAACTCCTTTCATCAGATGTTCTTAATAAGATATATAATACTAATAAGTGTGTATTGCAAATATTAGAAATCTATTTATTACAAGTATGACATGAGTCATATTACTGGAGCGCAAATCAGTAATCTGAGGGCTTAAGGTTCTGCAATTCAAGTTTGACTTTAATACAGCAGACTGTTGTCATCAACTCTTTCTCTTTATTCCTCTATGGCAGGTGAATCTGTCTTTACAGCACATTATTTAAAACAGTGCAAAAGAGCGCACTGTATTAAATTAGTATCAAAGATTCTTTAATCTGAGGGGTCTTCTGAGTTTTCTGTCCTGATACAAATATAAGGAACTAGACATTTTAATTTCATGGAAAAAAAATATGGATTTATAATATAGCAATCTATACATAATAATGCCTAAAATATAATAAAACATAATAATGGAGCACTTTAATGATTGGAAATAAATTACATTTTCCTTAAAAACAAGATTATAAGGTAATTAAAGATGGGTTTTTTTTCAAGCAATAATCACAGTTAGTACCGCACTGTCTGAGACACTACCTGAGGTACCGTGTTTCCAGAGTGTAGGCTAATCTGCTTTTTGTTAAACAGACTCCTCCTCATTTTCACTCTAGCAGGAACATTTTTTAAAAAAGTATCATTAGAATGAAGTACAACAGCCAGCCAGTTAAGTTAGAAAACTATGTAATGAAACACTATGTAATGTGTCAGTGTAACTTTCTTGCCTATATTTTATTCAAGCTGAGCTTCTCCTTTTTAATCTGTGCTCACTCTCTATCTCTTTGGCTTCCCTATTGTCTGTCATCATGTCAGCACAGGCAGAAGAAGCCAGGATGTTTTATGTCCCTATTTGACATTACCTAAATAAATTATGTTAAGAATAGTTATAGAAAATATTTACATTTATATTTAAATATGAATATGGATTCAGCTTTAACTACAGTGTGTCTAAATCCTTTTATAGTAAACCTGTTAGAGTCTAGTGAATTAGAAATCAATTGTTTAAAAAAAGATTTTATGTTTTCCTTTCTTAGTTTTGATTAGAACTTTGGCGTATTTTACACAGTTTATTTTATTCATTTATTGTTATTTTAAATCCATAGAATATTAAATCTCACTTTTATTATTTAATATAATACTGTAGTCATAAGTGTGTTTCTGTAATCAGGTTGAATAACTACCTTACAAGTGAAAGATCACCAAAGCACAGACACTGCAAACACATGTAAGATGAGCACTATCAGGGTAGACATGCTATAATGGTAATGGTGACACACATACAGTGGTCTCTCAACCAGACACAAGAACTGGACACCTGGCACTGAAACGTATATAGGTGTAGGGTGACACAGAGACAAGTATAAACAGACACGCGCACATACTGAAACACAAACACAAGATGCACTCATTTCTAATAGCTTGGAGGAGCTATTTAGTTGAAAAACACAATGTCATCAAGTTTTCTGTGTACAGTCTGCGTGTATGTGTGTGCACACATGTGTTTCCGGTGGTGTGTAAGTGGAGAGGAAGCTGATCCGTCAGTGGAGCTGAAGGTAAACGGTATTTAGTCTTTCCAAGCCCTGTAGTCATGGGACTTTGATGTGAGGATGGAAATGTGTGTGTGAATGTGAGAGAGAGTGTCTGTGAGAAAACGAGTAGGGGACTGCGTGTGCATTAGTGTTTGTGTGTGTGCGTGCATGTGTGTGCGCGTGTGTGTACACTTTTGCCACCAGAGGACAACACCACCAATTTGGCCTCCAGGTGTGCCCACTGTTTTTGGGACAGACGCCAACTTCAAAAGGGAACTTCATCGTCCTCCTCTTCTCTGTCCTCTGAAGGATAAAAGGACAAACCAGGAAGACATAACACAGACGGAGAGGGAGAAGAAAGGGGGTCAGGAGTTGGGTGTGGGGTGGGAGAGTAGCAGAATTAAAGGAAACAAGAAAGGAAGGAAAGGGAAGTAAAACGTCTATAAAAGATCTAATTAAAAAAAAAATTGAGGATGGAAATAAAGTATTGCTCTGTAAATCCGTTCAGTTCTTGTGCTTTTCAAAATCCGATGTTTGTTCCTTAATTTCTACTGTTTCCAGTCTACTTTCTTATTAACGTCTCTTAAAACGGCCACACTATACTTTGGAAGAGAAAAATTATTGCTTGTCTAGCACAGCTAGTATTATCACTGCACTTAATGAAATAAGCTTAACAAAAAACAAGTGGTGGTGCTTGAGAAACGATGAGCTTACTGAGCTCTGGATTTAGCCTGTAACTCTACTTAAAAGCAATTAAGTTTCATTCCTAAAAGTACCTCAACTAAAATGCAAGTAGAGCTGAGATATGTACTTATCAAATCTATGTTGCTCTAGTTTTACAGTGTTGGGTATCGAAGGTGTATCAAGGTCAAGTTAATCTTTCTGATGCACAACCTGTGCTGTGGGTTTTCTTCAGAAGTTCAGCTCAGGTAAATTTCCCCTTTGTTAACAACCCGATTGAATCCCAGTTGTTGCTATAAGATACCAAACAGCATCAACCCGAGAACGCAAACAAGCCTGTTTGCAACTCATGCATCACTGCTCATCTTCATCCCTGAGTTTTTACTTCAGTGCCTGTAATCCTTCTTCAGAAAAACAGACGGTTAACCCCTTGTACTATCAATTCCAGATAATGCTTTGTTTTGACATAAGTCAGAATAAAGGGGAAAATCCCACAAAAAAACCAGACTGCAAAACAAGAGGTTTTGTTCGTTAACTGATTTTTCTGCTTGCCCACTTCTACTAAAGTCTGAACACCTGTGTCCAGTTTGCGCTCATCTAAACCCAATTAGAGCTTTCCACAGTTTAGTCTACTTATAATATTGTTCAGAGGTGACCATCAAATCATAAATAATGACTGGGTCAGTAAAAAGTTCATTTGTGGTGCTGGAACCAAGATCAACAGACGAAAATGGTAAAGCAGAGAAGAAAAATATTGGCCTTTGGACTCTGGTTCTCATTTTATGGAAATCTTGTGTTTGTACTGTCACAAACTTAAATAGAAAACAAATTGGACAACACAATAAACCTTTTCATAGTTGCACAAAATAAAAATGGGCTTCCCAACATTCTGTTAACCTAAGTCCAGAAGTTAAAAATGAAGATATGTCTATTTTTATAGATGAATACCAATAATACAGTATATAGCGTTTTGGGGTTGTTGTTCATTATTTTTATTATTATTATTATTATTTTTATTATTATTATTATTATTTAAAAAAAGACTCAGTATGAAGTATTTTGTAGGTTTTTATTGTAGGAGCTAAGTGTACATGGAAAATAATCAAAATAGTGTGTTTATGCCACACCGTACGACAGCGATGTTCATTGATGTGTTTGTGGGCACACACGTGTCAGAAGGATCAGCCGCATGCTCCGAAACCTGCAATGAAAGTATTGTTAAGATTTCTTGAAATTATCTCTCTAATAATCCTAAAAAGGTTTGTGAACGTAGTTTTTAATGCTTATTTTCAGCCAGGTTTACTTTAAAGAGGACTGAGGCTCTGAGGACCTTATCATACTTTTTCTGTCAAATAAGTACCACCACAAGATGGATGATGCATTTAATAAATCCTGAAAGACTTAATAGATGTTAAACTGTATTATTATTAGGTTATTATTAGGTGTCACCTGCTGTGTGTGTATCAACAACACCCATTGTCTTTCTGGCAACAGAGCAAGTCTAGCCTTATTGAGAAACGCTAAAATGCAAGTCAGACGGGGTTGAAAATCACATTTTTTGTGACTTCAGCACCACAGTAGACTGTCTGGCTGACTGCCTCTCCTTTCCCTATCAAAACCACTGTCTGTTACCAAAGCAGAGCAACAATGAAAACTAATCACATTTAATGCTGTGGTGATTAACCAGGTAAAGTGCAGCACGGTGAGTCACAACAAGATAGACACAATCGAAAGCAAGAGGGATTTCAGAACTAATAACCTGATCTTCAGTCTCCACACACACTTATGGTAGACAAAATGAAATGAGCAGAGACTGACAAAGTGCAACACACACATTAACACACCCTGAGTAGGTGTCAGTTGCCGTTACAAACATAGGAGAAAAACAGATAGAGACAGACTGATAGACAAGCAAAGACAGGCTTACACACACACACACACACACACACACACTGCCTTGAAAAGCGCTATATAAATCCAATCCATTATTATTATTATTATTATTGCACTAGAGCAACAAATTCCTAGAAATCTACAAATTATGTTCAGCTGAACTGCAGCAGCAACCACCTTTTGAAGTAAACTTCATTGTGACTTATTTTAATGTCATGAGAAAATATTATTAAACATTTTTGGCAAACCCGAATATCTTGGCAATGAACACAACATAAATCTGGCTTCATGGTGACGCCAACATCATGGTTTATGGCTATTTTTAGGCACTGAAACTATGATTACGGTTAGGAAAGGTCATGAAAGACTGTGACATTTAATCAAAGCCATGATCTTCCTAAACTTAACCACAGATGGGAGTTTCAATTTATTACTTGAAAATTTTAAAGCTCACATGAAAACCAGACCTGTTAACACAAAAAAAAATTCCAATGAGTTTTATTGCACAAATGCAAAACCGAGCTGTGGACAAACGGTAATAGCATCAGGAATGGGGAAGAAATCAAATATCACAGAGATGAGAGGTCATCAGAGTAGGAAGAATAATGAGGACAGAAAAGCCATCTTCATTAAGGAAATACTGGCGATTGTTTCTACTAACATTATTTAAATTTGTACGTATAATCTAAAGTATTCAAGTATGATTTTTGTCTCTCCTGCTCAGTAAGACACGCACTCTGTCCATCAGGATCGCCGGCATCTTCTTCCCGTTAACACATTGTCTTTAATACCAAAACTGTAGCATAGCATGCAACACACTGAAAAAAACCCAAACTAGAATAAAGACCAAATGTTTTATAAGTTATTGTTGGTAAGTGAAAGTGTAATTAAATTATAAAGATAAAGGAGAGTAGGATAGACAAAGAGAATGAGAAAGAGAAAGATAGAGGCGAGGTTGAACGCTGCTGTCATAGATCATGTGCAACAACTACTTACGGCAAAGTGAAGCCCACACACACAGAAAAGCCACAGACAAACACGTGACTGTAGACACACACACGCACAAACACACCCAGAACCTGATCTGTACACAGAAAACCTTGGATACACACATCTTCAAACACAAAGCATGTCTGCACACAGGGCTTGCAGTGCAGACAGGGAAGCACGTATACACACAGACACAAAGACAAAGGCATATTTGCACACATACAAAAACAGACACAACAACAACACTGTAGTTGCAGTGTGTGCAACTGAGACTGAGTAGTTTCTAAAGGAGTCTCATTGTCATTAAAATAAATAGTTTATCAGCTTCTTCGTGAACTGACCACTCAGAGTCAAACCTTTGTTCACATTCACATAACGATCTGTTCTTTACACTTGTAATGTACTTTCCTATCGACACATCAGAATGCAGAATGTGGACCACAGCAGCAGCACTTTGATTCGTGAACAAACTTCTCTCCCTCTTGAGCCAAAGGACATGAAGATTTCTGGATATAATTCTGTACATGCCTGCACATGTTAAAGCTTAAATATCACTAATGCGCTGTTAGAGACGCAACAGGGACTTTCTAGGAAATATTGCACAATTACATACATTCTCTGGATATATGCATATATGTATGTAACCGTCTGTATGTATCACCTGACTTATGTCTCAACTGTATGATAGCATTGTGAGTCAGTTAGACAGACAGATGGACATGTGGAAGTAACTGACCTGGATCCAGACAGGGAATTTCCACCTCTCCTCCTTCTCCCTCATACCCCCCACCCCCACCCCCACACACACAGGCACACACACCAGTAAATAATTTCTGCTTTTTAAATTAGAAAGCAGAATGAGAAGAAAATTAGGAGAAGGTGCTAGCAGAAAAGGGAGACAGGTTGGAAAAATTTTCCATGACTTGTTTTTCTTGACTAAAAATACGGTTTCTTTCCAGTTCATGTTGATTTTCTTGTCTTTTAACAATTAAATAAAATGAATGTACAAAAATGTTTATTTAGCACATTCTGCTTTATTTTTGTTATGTGACTCATTTGTAGAACTCCCCGATTTTCCAGAATTCCCCTGAGAAAAGGATTTTCACACAAGGACAGCCCGGTGGTTAGCACTGTTGCCTCACTGCAACAAGGTCCTGGGTTTGAATCCACCACCTGGCCGAGGCCTTTCTGTGTAAAGCTTTCATGGATGGGTTCTCTCCAGGCAGTCTGGCTTCCTCCCACAGTGGGGTTGGATTAAATGGTGATTCTAAAAGGCCCATAGGTCTGCATGGCTGTCTGTCTCCCTGGATAGCTCTGTCAAGGGTGTACCCTGCCTCTTGCCCTATGGCTGGGATAGGGTCCAGCCCCCCAAGACCCTGAATTGGATAAGCAGAAGAAAATGGATTGATGAATGCAGGTTTTCAGACAGACCTTTGATATATGCATGCATTACTCTGCCTTCTCTCTTGTGTATGAATATTTTAGCAGATGTAAAAATAAGTTTAAATTGTTTTTTCTGGCATTCATCATTAAACATTTTTTAATTCCATTACATACTTTACTTCAAGCAATTGAATTGATTTTATATTAGTATTTTTAGTTTCTGCACAGTAACCTATATTCACAAACTGCAAGCATATTTTCCATTTTTTATAAAATCCACTGAAATCTATTGAGTTAATTAGACAGTTTAGAAAGAAAGGTGGTGCAGGACTGACTAATGATTAGACAGAGGAGGTGTATACAACTGCAAAAAATCTATATTATTAATTCTCACATTAAAATCTGCTATAACTGATAATCAGTGATATTCCACTAAACTGCACGATTAGTGTTTTGTGATGTTTTCAGTTCACATTTTTCAGTTCCTGGTTTGCTGCTTGACACTGCCTCATAATGGAGTCAAGTCAAGTCATCTTTATTTATATAGCACATTTAAAAGACATCAAGTGTTGGCCAAAGTGCTGAACAGAGGGAAAATATAATAAAAAGAATTAAAATAGATAAGATGAAAACATTATAGAAACATTGTAACACATCCATACATGTTTGTAAAAAAATATGTGTACATGCAAACATGCACATAAATATACAAAAATGTACACATTCACACACAAGCACACATACGTGAACATAAAATACATGTATATGTGTATACATATGCAAACATCATCCAATGAGATAAAAGACCAGAACAGCTAAAACCAAAATAAAAGAGGTGTCAGAGAGATCCGAAAGCCTTGGAAAATAGGTAGGTCTTCAGATTTGATTTGAAGACTTCCAAGGATGAAGAGGATTTTATGAAAGGAGGAAGACTGTTCCAGAGTTTTAGGGTGGCAATGGAGGAAGCCCTGTCACCTCTAGATTTGAACTGGGAGCGTGGAACTAATAACAGCATCTGACTGGAGAAGCGCAGAGTTCAAGTGGGTAAGTGCAGGCTAAGGAGATCTGAAATGTAACCTGGAGCCAAACAACGGAGAGCTTTAAAAACAAATAATAAAACCTTAAAATCAATTCTATATTTAACTGGCAGCCAATGTAGAGATGCGAGTATCAGAGTAATACTCTCTCTCTTTCTAGTACCCGTCAGGAGCCTTGCGGCTGCATTTGGAACAAGTTCCAGGCGGGACAGGCTTGAGTGACAGATGCCCAAGTAGAGAGAGTTGTAGTAGTCAAGACGTGATGATGTGAAAGCATGGATAACAGTTTACAGGTCTTTAGAAGGCAGGATATTTTTGAGTTTAGAAATGCTCCTAAGATGCTGGAAAAAACTGCCACGAACAACTGAATTTATTTGCTTGTCCAGCTTGAGGGTAGAATCAAAAATGAAACCAAGATTCTTCTGAATGCTTCTTATGAGAGTTCTGCTTACCGAAAATTATAATGTCTGTTTTGTTGTGATTTAATTTGAGAAAGTTCAGAGACATCCAGCAATGTATGTCGCTAAGACATTTTGAGACTGTCTGCAGTGTACTATCAGCACCTGGTTTTAGAGAGAGGTAGAACTGTGTATCATCTGCATAAGAGTGATAGGAGATCATGTGTTTTTCCGAAAAATGGAGCCTAATGGGAGTATATATAGTATATATAAGGAGAATAAGACAGGGCCCAGAATAGAATAGTGAGTGTAGCTGGGGAAGAGTATTTGTTACCCAGCATCACAGAGTAGGATTAGCTCTCCAGGTAAGAGGCAACACATTTTAGAGCAGAGCCTTGAATGCCGACACGTCTTTAGACAGCTTAATAGGATTGTGTGGTCGGCAGTGTCAAATGCTGCACTCAGGTCTAAAAGAATTAAAACTCTACTTTTTCCAGAGTCAGCAGCTAAAAGCACATCATTGAACACCTTCAGTAGAGCAGACTCCGTCCTGTGGAATGCTCTGAAACCAGACTGATATTTATCCAGAATATTATTTGTGTCTAAGAGGACAACTGGTGGAGGACAACTTAACTTACTCGAGAACCTTAGACAAAAATGGCAGCTTAGCGATTGGTCTAAAATGGAGCGTTTGTAATGTGGAAAATTATGAATGCACTGAGAAACACAGTGACAAACGGGTTTGGGGAGTTTATTTAAGTAAAAACTAAATCTCTGTCTCTAATAGTATCCGGTGTTTTTTAATCATTAAACATGGACGATAAAATGATCAGTCAGGCCATTAGTGGTGCTGTTGTAATGAGTAGACACATCATAATATACTTATAAAAGAGCCATATATGCAGCTAATTTGCATGTGTGTGTGAAAGTGTGTGTGGAGGTTGCTAGCTCTATCTGGTGAAACTGGTTACAAAGAAGGTGCAGAATCAGAAAGTCAGTGATTAGTTAGTGATTGCTTTGGTTGCTAGCAGATTGCCCCAGTTGGATGTAGTTTTTAATGTTGGTCTACAAATACTCAATAACTACTAGGTTGTTAGCATGTCGCTGGTCGATCTTTAGAACTGCGTCAATGGGGCTTTAGCAATCATAGGGGTACTCCTATTACTTCCCAGGAGCTTTGTCAAGAAGACCCATGTGTGTTGCAATCCTTTGAGAATAAGGATGATATATTAATTTTCAAGATGTCCTCTCTCTAAGAACCACATACACCTCCATAAACAGTAGTACAAGTTAGGCAGATTTAGTTTCAAATGTAAATAAACCATTTTCAGACTCTCCATTGGCCAGTTGACCATCTGAAAAAAATGAAAAAATGGTCAAAAGAAAAGCTTTAATGATGTTAACAATATTGGGGTGAAAGAGAGAAAACAGAGGAGCAGTGACACTTAGTGGAGGAGGCAGCGGTGAAGTGGAGGAAACCACACAAACACACTGCTAACACTGATGTGGTGAACTCAGAACTCTGTCATCTACCCACACATGCACACATATTCACAGTACATATAGAACAGAGACATCAGCATACAAACCAGAGCTTTGTGGATTTCTTCAGACACCATAAGGGCTTTCTAGTATGTGATACATGTATGATGAGCTGCAAAGACATAAGAAAACTGCATATTACTGAAATCATCTATCCTTGAGCTTATTCCTTGCATTGGACACACACGAAGCTTGGTGTGTGAGAGCATTGTTGCAGCAATGCACGTAATGTGAAAGAAACATGAGGATAAATGTGGACCTTTGCTCAACCTTTCTGTCTTCCTGAAATTCTGTATCTTGTCTGAAGTGCAGCTCTTGTCCAGAATGAGCGGAGAATGAAAACAGGCCTGGTGGATAGACAGACCTCTATTGTTCCAGAACATGTTTGAAATAAAAGACAACAGCATAGAGGGGGTTTTTTTTTCTTTACTCCTGGGACCAAAAGCACATGAAAACAAAAGTCACAGCAATGATTCCCTAAAGAGTGACAGTCTGTAAAAATTCTTTCTAGTTACCTTTTGTTTCATTTATATTAGGTTCCCCACATATTTTTCTTTTTTAATGCATTCATTAAGTTGTTGTCCATGGTGTAATTGTTTCATTCCTTTCTTTCATGTAGAAATGAGTGGGGCTTTTTTTCAGCTCAGGGAAAGCCCCAGCTCAACCTAAGAATTGTGCCTTGGTTTGACTCATTTGGAGTGCAAAAACTGGATCTTCCTCTGGAGTATTCATTTATTTTTTTTAATGAATACAAATATTATTTCACCAGCATTTGTACTTGAGTGGTGGCACGGTGGTTAGCCGCACAGCAAGAAGGTCCTGAGTTCAATTCCAACATCAGGCTGCGGCCTTTCTGTGTGTAGTTTGCATGTTCTCCCCGTGTTTGCGTGGGTTCTCTCCAGGTACTCCGGCTTCCTCCCACCGTCCAAAGACATGCAGCTTGTGGGGATAGGTTAATTGAATAATCCAAATTGTCACTAGGTGTGAATGTGCGAATGCAAGTGAGTGCGAATGGTTGATTGTCCCTGTGTGTTGGCCCTGCGACAGACTGGCAACCTGTCCAGGGTGTACCCCGCCTCTCGCCCTATGACAGCTGGGATAGGCTCCAGCACCCCCCGCGACCCTGAAAAGGATAAGCGAATGGATGGATGGATGGATGGATGGATGATTTGTGCTTCTCCCCTAAACTCACTCTTTTCATTTCCTAAATGACTGTTCCTGTCAATTTCACCTGCACACCAAAGTTTAACAGCATCAATGCCTTAATGTATCCTTTGGATTTATTTCAGTATGTCTCTCCATCAGCAGTAATGTGCAGCAGTGTGTGCATGTGTGTGTGTCCTGTCATACCAGCATTTAAACTGGGTTTTCTCACTTTCAGTCTGTCCTTGAGCTCTGCCAGCACCTCTTGCAATATTTTAATTACTTCCGTTACCTAAAATGATTGCTGGCAAATGTATTGTTTTCATGGGGTGATATCTGATTTAGAAACGTTACAATTTTTCTTCGTACTGCTTATTTTTACATCTTCTGTGTGTTTATAAATTAGGATCAGTGGGTTAAATCCAGCAGTATTAGTTCTTCTAATCACACTTTCCTGGAGTTAGTTGTTTCTTTCACTGTTACGTTATACCAGCTGACTGCAATACCTGGCTTTTAACAGATTAAACTTTATCTCTCTCTTTTTAGTGTTTTATCACAACATCGAAGCAGGCAAGCCATATCAGCACTATGATTGGTGTTAATTGGATGGGTATGAGGATTTAGTCATGACTTTCATAATGAACTTATTCTCTCTTTTTTTCTTCTGTCATTCCTTCCTTCTCTGTTCATTTATTTATTATTGGTTTATCAATGGTCTTTTTTAACTGCCTGACTGATTGATTGCTTGTGTCTCAATAAATTTATAAATCAGTTACTTTTTCTTTACCAAATGCTTTTGGTCTGATTCTTTCAGGTTCACAATGGATTCTCGTCTCTCTGTGACTATGTTACATCTTCATCGTCTGTCTGTCTTTTTGTCTGTATCGGTGTGTCTCCATCTCTCTGGGTGGTCTGTGGTCCAGCAGCCTTCTCCTCTCTCTCCAGTGGTGGTGCGAGGGAATGGAGGGTGGGGGTACAAGCTTGGTATTGGGGGACTGGTGGCAGTTACTTCCTCATATGTTCTCCTCCCACTCCATTTTCCCTTCACTTCCTCCCCTCCTGCTTGCTTTGGGCCCATAAAGAACATAATGTGCCCACACACCAGCGCTGATGTTAAAATGCCCCCCACTAATCCCAAACTCCTCTGAAAAAATAAAAAGTTTAGGGGTTAACCGCTGAAACCCAATGACTGCTAACACCCCTGCTTCCCCACCAACACAAACACACACACACTCACCGTACCACCCCTGCTCAGCTTTGTGTATCTAAACTGCGGTTGCTCACGGGCGGAATGACAGACAACTAGCCGTGCAAAGTCACATATATACAATATGGTCACGTTCACCCACACTGATGCAGACACACACACACAAAGAGCAACATATATACACATATACAGACAGATATATACATGCCACACGCAGATGCTGTCCTCGACGCTGCCATCAAAGAGCTCCATGTCGCTTCCTCTCCTCCATGTCTTTCCTTTTCTCTGATCTGTTAGACATTTTACCATCAATAGCCTGGTTGCATTTAAGGGGGATTTTCCCCCTCAGATCTGGCGACCACAATTGCCAAAAAAAAGCTTGCAGAGGCCGAAAACGGAGAAAGCAGTGAGTGACATGTGGTGTGGGCAATACTGTCAAGTTCCTTTTTGCGTGTCTTAAAATGCAGATTACAAAACAGACACAAACATGTGCGAGTTGGCGTGGAGGTAAATCACTCTCACATGGTTCGCTGTTTGCCTGTTGTTAGCAGTAATCTCATACTAAGACAAGCTGATGACAAAATATTCTCTATTCTCTAGACTCACTGCAGTACCAGTTGATTTATTTCATACAGGCAACTTTTAGAGAAACAAGGACTAAGATCTTCATGTCATATTTGCCTCATTCATTCTAGCATCCATTGTTTAATGCAACGCTTGACATAGAAGACAAAGTGTCCTGAATAAACAAATAAGATCCCGACTGCCAAATATTTTTCCATGTACCAGTTTTTTTACACAGAAACTCTCTGTGATTAGTCCTGTTTGAGTAAAACATGCACAGAGAATATACACAAAAATACTAAAGCTAAAAATGTTACTTTTGTGGTGCATTACAGTGTTAAAAAAGTAAATTACCTTGGCGCCATTACAAAAAAGTGGCTGGCTAATGTTCCCATATGAAAGATTTTAAGACAGTTACCTGTCATTTGAATATAGACTAAATAAGGAAATAAATATTTTGAGAACAGCATGTGCCAACATGAAATAGGGTTTACTGACATGGTCTAACCCAGCGGTTCCCAACCTTTTTTCCGCCACGGACCGGTTTATGCCCGACAATATTTTCACGGACCGGCCTTTAAGGTGTCGCGGATAAATACAACAAAATAAAACTAGTACCAGTACTGAAAAAAAGAAGATTTATTCATAACACATGTGAAAAGACCCAGGAAAACCAAGTTAACGATAAAAACGATAAGAAAATAACGCTAAAAACTGATAAAAACCCTGAAAACCACACATTTCACACCCGAGCCTCAACTCTCGCGGCCCGGTACCAAATGACTCACAGTCCGTGGCTCGTGGGTTGGGGACCGATGGTCTAACCCACAATATAAATTTAAAAAAGGTCAAGTGTTTACAGTTAAGCTTAAGAGTATGAATAACTCATTCAAGATACAAAATAAAAGCTATACATGTAAAGATACAAATGTATAGAATTGTTTACAACAGTTTTCCAACTTGACACTATAATTTCTAAATATAGCTACTTAACAGTTTAATTTGTTACAGTCACTTAGTCAATGAGAATCTAGGATCCCACAGTCTGCAAACTGTGATAGCAATGGAATTTTTTTTCTGGTGTAGCCAGTGCCCTGTACTGTGAAGCAAGTTCAATGTAACCATCGGCAATCAGGCTAAGCATTAACACAAAGGTGGTTATTAACTCCATAAGCCAACCCAGGCTTTGCCAGTCTAGTAATGACCGAGTTCAGATGTGAGTGGTAGTACTAGCAGCATCTGACCAATCAGAAACATGAATAAAAGATGTCTATAATTTAAAGTTAACAGACTATCAATGCTCTGCCATAAAGACACTGATGGATTACAGCTGTTATTCCATTAAATTAATATTTAGATGGACAAGTTTTAGGTTTTTTTTTAGTTGCATCCCTGATGATGTTTAAGACACAGAGAGTAAAGATTTCAGAATTCAAGTGTAGGCTTAGACTATGTGCAAATTTGAGAGGGACAGATTTATAAGGTCACAAAAATATGTTCCCATTTTAGGATCATATATCAATCTATAGAACAATAAAAGTGTTGTTAAATTATTTGCAGCCAGCAGGAATAAGAGTGCATGTAAGAATCTGTATTTCCTGTTGATGATAATCAAGGAAAGACAAATATTTTATATGCTTTCACAATACATGCGCAACGTTTCAAGAGATTTTCCAGGAATATTTTTAGAGATTTGAGTGGTCACTAGGTACGGATTTCATATCTGTTTATTGCTAATCTCAAACATAAGATGCTCCATCACAGTATAGGTTACCATGGTGATGTACGCTGGGAACCACTTTCATAGAGTTAAGCCTGAGGTTACCTGCATAATTCCAAATCCTGCTTCATACTACAGGCCTCTGTTCTGACCACTGATGATTATTTAAAAATACAGGCAAATTTTAATAAAAAACGAATAATAGCTAAATGTCAGAGAACAGCTGGCAGGTCTTAGATTGTAATCTGTTTTTTGTTCTCCATCCAGACTAATCAAACATGAGTGCTCATTAAAACCAAAAGGCCTCAGGCACCAAGAAAGTTTGTTTCTTGCCTGAAGATCTTGCTAATGTGCAGACATCTATTTTTTTAGAATTTAAATTGTTGATGATGACATGTAAAATTTTGGGAATGTTTAAAAAACAGGCCAACTCTTGGTCTTTAAATTGACTTAAACTATGTGTGAATCATAAAACAGAACGCTCAAATGAATTAAGCTGGTGGGAAATTAACAGAAGCTTAGCTGCCTCATCTACTTCATTACGTCAGTGTTAACAGCTGATGACAACTTAACTGATTATGAGCGAAAATGATGATCACCAAGCACACGTCTGTAATCTGCGATTATTTCACAATTGTCCCTCTCTCTCTTACATACGCACACACACAAAGACATTAAGATGAATGAAGCAGCTGCAGAGGAATTTCCTTAATTTGCTTCCCACGGATTAAACGTCTCTGTGAGACATCTTGAAGTGACTCATTACACTGCTCTGTGAGGATTACCATGAATTTTGCTCAATTAGCAATTAGCAAAGCATAAGCTACCCTAATGACTCATCATCTACGGATTACCGTCAATTTAGCATATAGCTTAATTAGCATTTAGCAAAGCATCAACTGCATCAGTGAGTCATAAAATATAGATTAGCATAAGTTAACATTTTGTCCAGTTAGCAAAACTATCAAAGAATTTTCCTATGATGATGCATTTGTTTGGGGAAAATCGCAAGATACAGTTATGTCAACTTCCACACAATATTTAGAATTTAAATATGCTAGACCTGTATCTGTAGTTAGTTTCTGAGCTACTAATGCTTTTTCGCACAACTTCTTTGCCTTCTGCGGTTTACAGTTTTCCATAGTAACTGCAAAAATGTGAAAATAATAACGGCCACTGACTAATTGCAGCAAAAATGCTAGACAGAGCTAACCATACAGACATTGAGTCACCAACACCTTCTTTAAAACACTTCTGCTTTTTTCTGTTTAGGGAGGATGGAGAGTTTGAGAGAGAAAAAGCCAAAAGTTGGGTTATTTCAGTTTGTCTGCGTGAGAATAACGTCACCGAAAAAAGTTCCCTTTTCTTCTCACGCAAAAGCAAACAACTGACCCACTTCCTGTGGGTCCTGAGCAGGAAGCAGAAAGGCATCGTATGATGTTTGTGTAATTGGTTATGTCAAAACACGAACCCAACTTTTGTCCTTTGCTGTGTCTTCACTCACTTTCAACATAAGGTTAGTCAACCTGCAGCCACAGCTATACTCAAACTCTTCTGCATAATGTTTGCCAAACACTTCCACACACTATTAGATGTATCTGCGACTTTCAGTCAGTGTTGTGAAAAACTGTTCATTATTGAATGCAGGTTTAGAGTTGTGAAAACTTCATAAATAAAGTTACTAAATTTAAAGACGACATAATGGCCAAATTTTAATTTTAATGAACAGCTACTATTTTCAATTGACATTAGGCCTAGAGTAGACAATACAGGTTCAGTTATTTCAGAATTACATAGCTGTTATATTGCATATTGCATGATACAAGTTATTTTTGGGGGTTCAATCGTAGGTTAGATATTTTCTAGGATCTGAGGACAAAACAGCATGAACCAAAAATTGCTCTGTGTTTTCTTGTTAACTGCACATTGGATAACAGACTGCGTTTCCCCACAGACTGGTCGTACAAGCTCTTATTATAAACCATGGGTGATTTTTAGAAATTGTGTGAATAAGAGAAAAATCACAGTTTTTCAGTCCCTAAATTGAACCAAGCAGAAAGTGAAGCGAAAGCAAAAGTTCCAGACAAGTCTGGTGTGTTTGTGATATGACTGTTGAGTTTGGGGACGTGTTGGATAAAATAACTTCTTTGCACATGTAATTTGCATAAAATTCTATCAACATTCCTCTTAATAAATTGCTGATTTGTTGGACAAAATCAATTCCAATTTGTGTCGCAGGTTTGGTGTTAACAGTGAAAGTGAAAGCACAGTCCCCCTTCAGAACGCTGAAAAACAGTTTGGACAACAAAGATATTACTTTTCTTTCTTTCATCTTTTTGCAACTCTTGCAGTAACTGACGTGCCCATCAGAGCGCTGTCATATGGATCCCATTGTGATAACAACCGTGTGGTAAAGCGGTCCAGTCATTGCTTCACTTTTATTGTTTCCTGACTGTTTACTTACCGCTCTGCTACGAACGGTGATGTATATTTGTTGTGTGCCCAGTCCTATCTTTATTTTATTCTGTGCACTGTCATTTTGTTCTCAGTGTGGGGTCTTGTCACCCTGCTGCACGTGCCACTGTAGTACTCTGCACTTTGCAAAAGAAGGGATCTAAAACAACACAGTCAAATCAGAATTCAGTAACATTAAGCAGACACTTTTCAGTGAGATATCTTTATTCGCCAATGAGGCGTGGGTGCAAGTGATTAATAAGGAATTTTATAAAAGAAGCCATTTGCGTAAGAAGAACAGATGTACAATAATTAGAACAGAGTACTTATGTGTCATAATGCTTGGTGCTTCTCATACATGTTCATTGAAGTAGAAACCCCAACAACACACTTTATTTTGTATCTTTCAGTGGTTTAAAGAATGGCATGAGTCTGGTCAGACTGGAACATGATGACAGGGAAACCTGTGAGCACTAGACAGACACAAGGTGTCTGCTATTAGGAATTTTAGGTATGTCTCACCACAATAGCTTATGAAATTGTCTGGCTGATGTTTGCAACACTACTGCTAAATCTATGAAATCAACTTCATATTCACATAATTTCTTTCCCAATTAAATGCTAAATTTACCAGATTAAAGTTCCAATAACTTTAGCTTTTAAATGTGTTTGCATTTAAAAGATTCTTTGGTTCATGAATGTAACTTTTAAAATGGAGCACCCATGGTTTATGTGGTGAAGCAGGTTGTCACATCACTGAGTTGCCAAAGGGTCTTGGGCAAGACACTGAAACCCAATGCCAGGTCAATGTCTTTTATTGCAGCTCAGTCACCACTAAATATTTAAGCATGAATGGGTGAATAAAGAAGCAGTACAATTAGGAAGCGCTACACAAGTGGAGGCCATTTACCATTTAAAGGAAATCTTCAGCCTGAACTTTTCTCTGGGTAAATGATGTGCAGAGCATACCGAATATGGTTTTGCAGAGTAATAATGAACCATCTCTTTTTAATTCCTCTTTCCCATGCTATCTTTCTTTCTCTCTGTATATTGCAAGCTTGTTCAGCACCCAAGAGATTTTAGGAAGCTGAAGTGAAAGTATGTTGAAAGTGAATGTTTTTCACTTATTTTGTCAGATACGCAGGAAGCCAAGAGAGATAGTGGACTGAACAGAGGAAGTCAGATTGCTGTTCATATGTATGTGCGTGTGTGTGGTCTGATTGCTGACTGAGCCCTTTCACTGCAGCAACCCGCTTTACATATCAACCTGCTAGACCTGATTAAAAACAGCCCGTTGCTATGCACTAACAGCACAAACATATTCATTATATGAAATTCATTAGACGAAACATTTCAATTATTGTGTGTTATATAACATTTATGAAAAATATTAATCAACCAACATTCATGTTGATTCAGTAGCAGTGCACAAATTTCCGATTTCTTCACTAATAAAATAACGATCAGTCTGCATCTGTTTCTTCATAATGTCATGAAAATGTATATGTTGTAAAGGGATATTGCAGGTGGACAAGAATGGGGTCTTGCACCAACAAATTTATGGCTTACTTGGCCAGCAAATATGGGGAAGTATGTGGCAACAAACTCATAGACTATGTGTTATGAACTGGATAAAACAAAGAACAGCTAGCCTTCCACCGAAAGGAATAGCGTACGTCACTATATATTGAAATACACAAAACGTGAAAAGGTTTGGAAATCCTTTTTGAACTATGTGAAAGATTTGGTTGCCACCAGTTTGTTGTTAAAGTTAAAGTTTTCCTTGCAGTGTTTTCTTTCAAATTTCTTTCTTTCCTTGTGAATTTTAGCATTCAAATGCACTGCTACTTCCCAACAAGAAGGTTCTGAGTTGAACTCCAACTAGAGTTTGCATAGTCTCCCCATGTTTGCACAGGTTCTCTCCGGCTTCCTGCCACAGTCCGAAGACATTGCAATTAGTGGGGTTAGGTTAATTGGTGCTTCTAAATTGCCCATGGTGTGAATGGTTGTCTGTTTATATATCTTAGCCTTGCAACAGACTGGTGGCCTGTCCAGGGTGTACCCCACCTCTCTATGGTACCTGAAATAGGCTCCAGGGATAGGCTCCTGTTCATGATAACATCTAAGAAGAACATACTGCTTAGGAAAATCTGTACAGTTTTATTTAGAGAATTACACTATTTGCCATTTTTTACTGTGGCCATTGTATTTTTACAGCACATGACGGCATCTCAGTTAATTTTGGGAAGTATGCAGTCTTAAGATTATCTGCTGAAGTTCAAAGCAAAGAATCAGAATGGGGAAGAACGATGACTTTCTTTTTTAAATGACTTTGAACCTGGAATGGTTTTTGGTTCCTGAATGCCTTGGTCTCTAATCTGAACAAAGAAACCGCTGAGCTACTGGAATTTTCCTGCATATGGCAACAAAAAAAAAAATGTCTGAAAAAGCAGATGAAAATGCTTTGTCAATGTCTACCACAGCCCACCTGAAGATTACTAATGACCACGTCCATTTCTTTATACTCACTGACACAACATATCACAAAGCTCATGTCAAAACTGATATCTTGAATGTGACAGTATGTTCACTGTACTTAAATGGCCTCCACAGATCTCAGTACAGCACGACACGTTTGAGATGTGGTGGCAACAAAGCTGCACATGTAAGATTTACATGAAATTTCTAGCACCTAGTGATGTTATCATGTCAGTATGCACCAAAATCTGTCAGGGATGTTTCCAGCACCTTACTAAATCTGAGAAGGCAAAAGGGGGTCCAACCCAAGACTGGCAGTGTAACTAATAAAGTGACTGTAAACACATATTTTTACATTTCATCGGCTTTGGAGAGAAGCAAACCTGTAACTGGTAATTATCAAGATGTGGATCACAGCCATGAGTCACATAGTAAATGCCAGTAAAGACATCTGTTTTAAGCCAGTCTGGTTATCTTTTAAGTTGATTATCCAAACTTCAGAGATCCATAAAGCATTGCACTAAATGCACATAAGTACTCATTTGAGTCGTCATATATTTTAAACTTGGTTTCAATTATTTCATTTTTATGGTTTTTAAGATAGATTTTATGTGAGCAGCTGTTGCTCAGCAGCTGGAGTTGCTTTGACTTTTTTCCCCTGAGAGAGTGAATTCCAGCCACGTAGAGCATTAACACTTCCTTTTTCTTTTGTAGTTACCTAACTGTCGATATGTGCAATACATCTGCTCATTTTCTCTACTATGTTATTTTGAATCTTCTTGTTCTCAGTTGAAGATGGTGTATATTGTAAAGGTAGTATTACCAGAATAGACTTAAGTTAAAGACATAACCACATTGTAAGATTTATTTAACCCAAGGAAGTTGTGCTTAAAAGACTTCAAAGGTTGCAAAGTACTGAAATGTTTGGCTTTAACCTCCTAGGACCTGGTGTCCACATATGTGGACATCACGTTTTGGGACGTCTAGACCAAAATACTTAATTTTTCTCTACAAGGGCCTGATATCCACTTACGAGGACATTATACTGCCACTGTTCTATCAAAATTTGAAACAAATGTCCTCATATGTGGATCTCATTTTTCTGAAAAAACAAAAATGAGGTAAAAAAAAAAATCTGGTAAATCTTTGTTTTTACATTCTTTAGGTCCCAATCAACCCAAATAGCAAAGAAAAATTAAAAATGCATGCCATGAAAGAGTTCGGGTCTTAGGAGGTTAATTTAGAGTTATGTGCATATATAAAATTTGTTTATACAATCTTGAGTAAATAACACAATACTTTATCTTTGTTGACGAATGCCACTTGGATGTAGCTAGAAATGCCATGCAGGCAATTAGGTTAGTTTTAGAGCTCTTTTTTAAAGGCTGCAGTTATTTATATCTCATTTATTAGCAACTATCACACGTGCAATTTAGTTTTTGCCCCAGAAATCCCACTTCATCTTTTGTCTCCTTGTAGTCCTCCACCACAAAATTGTTAAATACGTGTGAGATGATTAATATCAAGGTACTGAAAACTTTGAGTTTATTTTGGCTATGATTCAGCTTTGGTGATAAGGCTGACGGACAAGACAAAAAAACTCGCACATTTTAGGAATATGCAAAAAGAATGGTACAAAAATTTTATTTTTTAACAGATAAGAATCACCAGCATTCATTTCGAGGTCTGTGTGTCCTGCAGCTAAACGCATTTTAATTGTATTGTCATGTTTTCTCACCAAGCCTGATGTTTGGACTGTCCAGCAACAACATCAGAGTTTGGCTCTATAGGGATCATTTAAGGCATTTAAAGTTGTTAATTTACTACCTTTGTAATAAATGAACTTGCATGTTGCACACTCTGGCTCTGCACACAATACCCATGCACACTGCATGGCTGAGTTGTACTAATCTAAGTGCACACAGATGCTCATATATGCGCACTTGTGGGCCTTGATATTAATACAAGCTTATGCATGAGTTAGAAATGGGAATTAATAAGAATTCCGTTCGAGATATCACTAATTGAATCAATTCTATTATCAATTCTCATTGGGTTCACCACCATTGTGAACTAGTGTATCAGACATCACATTTGTGCAAATTATTTGCATGCTGTGTGGTCAGTGTAATTATCCAAACGTAATAATGTATTACAAATGTTACACAAAACATTTTTTCTTAAAAGGAATGTTACTTAATTACTCCCAGGAGAAAGTCATTTGTTATAGTACTTGTTACATTACTTTCGCGTTGTTGTTGTTGTTGTTGTTGTTGTTGTTACTCATTGTCTCATAATTACCAATATAAAAACTTATAGGCTACAGTCCCACACAACAACCAACAGAAATTCCTATCCTAATAAGGAGACACATATCATCTTTCTCTTAGCACATAAGTATGAACACAAGGCCGAGAGCACAAAGCAAAGATTAAGAAAAAAAAACATTGCAAAGAGGCTTTAAAGTGATCGTCACAGTGACTCCACTTTAAAAACATAAAGAGACGGAAACTGAGGTTCTGGTGCACAATCTGAAATCAGCTGATAGAGGTGCAAGTGTAAGTAGAACCAATAAGCTGGATCGATAAGCAGGCAGACGAACAATTTCAAGGAATCTGATTTAATGAAACAAAGTAATAAGTGCTGACATAGTTTATGCATGTGTCAGGGGATCTGTTGAGGTTGACGGTCCAATGAATAGTGTGTGCCTGGATGAGGGCACGCATGCTAGCACAAAGCTCTTTTTCCTTTGCCTTAACATGCAAGAAGAAAATTTGGTCTAAAGAAACAATTTATTTTACATTAACTACAAAGTTAAAGGGCCAGGTTACCACTCCATACATCACTTTTAAAATAATCTATATATGTAAAGCTCTACACATTCCCTTTTTTTCTTATGAAAAGAAATCAGCTAGGTCCATTATAGTCAAAAGAAAATTCTTATTGCCATTTGCAGTAATTTATATTTAAAGGTATGGTAATATCCTTGAAACTCCCCAGCCATCAAACACAATAAGCCTGACACAAATAGGACATCAGCAAGACTTACAAGAAAGACAAGCAGGGACGGAGGTTTGTTAAAATGCAGCTTGCACAGGTAGGTTAAAGCATGGTGGATGTGTAATTTGCCAAACTGTTAAATCAGGCTGAAATAAAACTATCCTCAATATAATTTTTACGAGTTGCTGTGAATGTTTTTCCCCTGTGTTTGATAGTTAACCCTAGCGGTATATGTGAGCATTTAGCTGGGATTCTAAGGTTTCTGTGGTATCCACATTTCAATTTTTATGCACTTGATATTTGCATAAAAAACTTGAAGTCATGGACGGTTGCATTCCTCCATGCATTTGCTTTTTTTCAATTTGAGAGTTAACAATAAGCTTTATTTTTAAGTCGTAATTACTTTTTTTTAAAAAGTTCTTGCTAAAAAAAAAAGTTGTCATAAGTTCTGCAAAAATACTGGGTACATATATTTTCTATTTTTAATGTGACTGTCTTAAAATAGCAGACATTTCCATTTCCTACATGCTGCTGTTTTGCTGTTCTGTTGGATTTTTTTGTTTAAACAGCAAGACTAAAAATCATCTCTTGTTTCCTTTGGATGTGACTGCATCCACTGTATTGAGTTTGTGGTAATATATGTATATTCATACCGGCTCTTAAATATCCTTACAGCAACAAAAAGTGTGTAAAGTTTTCCTATAATATAATATTTTGCTTTTCTTCTTGTTTGCATTTTTCTATTTTCCGTACTCTGTCTCATGTTGTGTATGTGTTCCTTTTTATTAATAAAACACAATTCATGCTACAAGTAAAAATTTAATTACATGAGAAAAGGTCCACAAAGCTGTTCCTTTACTTTGCTACTGCTATGCTGGTGACTGTTGTTAAAGTTACGGCAAACTGAGTAATTAGAATGTCGGTAATTATCACATGGGGGTGATTTCGGGATCGTATTTTCACTTCAGCTATGACTCATAACGCAATTTTATCGGCCTGCTTTTCCCATCATTAACTCTGCCAGGTTATGACGCAGCAGTTCTGATCAAACATATTGCACATGTCGACATTTGGAGTTTTTCGCTCTTATGTCTCGATGGTGAGCTGTTTGCAGACCACTGCTTGGCCAAGACCAACTGGTCAGAAAGTGACTAATAAATACACAGACATACAAAAACACATACATGGGGATTTATAAACATAGCCATACTTCCCTCTTTTTGATAGGCCAAGCTGACTAATATATAGCAGTGGAAAGAACCAAATATACTCCTGACATCCTTACTGTGAACTTATTCATCCAGTACTCACCAAAGACACACAAACAAAGACATTGGAATATATACAAGTACTTTTGCTCAGCAAGCAACATACCAACTTATAGCAAAAAATATTTACTGCAACGATGACATTACAGTGTAAGTATGAATGCAAGTCAACAGGCCGTGTTTACATATAAGATGAGATATGAAACAGCTGAAAGTTCTGTTACTCAACATAGGTTCTTGACAGTTTGCGTGGGTGTTTATGCACGTCTATCATCCTAAGCAGGGAACTGAAAGCAGAAGATTTTATTCCAAATATAGATATAAAATAGACGCCGCCAACAAGCACTTTTATTGAGTTTTTTCTGTTTTGTTTTGTTTTGTTTTATTGTAGGTCAGAATTTCTGCACTGGATTAACGCAGTGACAAAACCCTGAGGAGGAAGCAAGGAAAATCAGGAAATTTTCACAATTCGTTTTTATGCCAGGAATAAAGCTGAAGGTGTTTTTCAACTTTATTCAGTCTCACAAGATTTTGAGTCAAACAGGAGCAAAAACTAGAACTTTAAAAGCATGAAAGCACTTGAAACTTGAAACCCAATTGTGACTTGCAGTTTTCTATTTTATGTAAATGCTTGCGACAGCGTGGTTGTTTTATGTTCTCCTGTACTTGATGAAGTCTAATATGTCACGTTAAGTTATTTTCATGCCACTACCCAGCTGTTAAAGAAATATTTTTTCCATCTTGGTGCACAATGGGCAAATAAAGAGCTGGATTTTGGTTTCATTTGACCACAGCACTTTCTCCAAACCCTTCTCTGACTCATTTGGATGGCAAACTCAGGACGAGCCTGTACGTGTGCCTTCTTGAGCAAGGAGACCTTGCAGGCACTGTAAGATTTCTGTAGTATGTTACCAGTGTTGTTTCTGGTGCCAGCTGCATTCAGATCATTAACAAGCTCCTCCCGTGTAGTTTCAGGCTGAGCCACCACCTTTCTTATAATCATCCTCACCCCATGAGGCTGATGGCCGTTTTATATTTCTTCCATTTATAAATAATTGCATTAGCTGCCACCAAGCTTCTTGCTGATGATTTTGTAGCCCATTCCAGTCTACAGTCTTGTCCCCGATGTCCTTTGACAGCTCTTTAGTCTTCTGGAAGAAACTGATTCTGTAGAAGGGTGTGGTTTAAAAGATAACAAGCTGAAACCAGGATTATCAGTAATCGATTGATTGATTAATTGATTGTAATCCGTGTGCCAATCTTTGGAAGCCAGAATTTTCGCTAGAGGATCAAATAATTTTTTCTCACTATGATATGCAAATCCATTCACAGCTTTTATGTAACTCTGTGCATCTCTTTGTAAGTGAGCAGACTTACAAATTAAAGGGAATTAAATAATTACTTTGTCCACTATGCTCAGAAACCCGAAAAAGCAGAGAGAGTTACAGCACAGATCAGTGCAGGCATCAGTGACAACAGTTGTGACACAGATGAACTCATGAAAGTATGAAAAAAGGAACTGAAGTGGGTTGCATAGTAGCTTGTAGAAGTACAGAAATTGTCAGTAACCTTCTATAAACTTTCCAAACACCGTAGAATTGCATCGGCTAAGGCATTGTTATTGTAATCTGCAGCGGAACTTTTTCACCTACTTGAATCAACAATGTGCTCCGTTTTTTGTTTACCGAGATTTTTATGGAATACTGTTATGGCAGAAAGCCAATTGCACGCTGGCTACTTAAGTACACGTATATGCAACATGCTTGACTGAAATTCTTGCTAAGGACATAACTAACATAAATAACTGCACAACTTCTTGTTTTCTCTCTTCCGTTCATGCGCACACAAAGTAATCTGTCATCATGTCATGTCTTGTGTCTGCTGCCAAGACAATGCAGCCAATTCTCCCCCACTCTCTGTGGGTCACAGATACAATGCTTCAGTGTAACTTTAGTGGCTAAAGATTCAATCACACGCAACAGTGAGCTGTCACAGTGTATCTGAAAAATACTTTTATACAAGGTATTTATGCACACCGAATGTACACTTTAGTGTGTGAATGCCCATGTCTCTGTGGAACATACTCATAAGTTAAGTTGTGTGTATGTGCGTGACTTCAAATGTCTCAGTTTTCACGGTAGATACAAGTCAGTATCATTACTAGATTCTCTGAATTTACACATGTAAAGCAGAGCTTGAGAGTGGTATGCTTTCATGGGTGTGCTTGTTAGTGGAACGGATGCTACTTATGTGCTATATGGGCAGTTTATTGTTTCATTGAATTTGTAATTTTGTAGCACGAGATACTTGAAGAGGAAGCATGGTGTCATCAAATACAGATCTAGCTGAAGTGCAGGCTTACAGTGGAGAAATGGTAGTAAACCCTTATCATGCTATTCTAGAAAGTATGTGACTAAAGCCTTGATGGATGGGATAGATGTGTTCAGCTGCCAAGCTTTTATACAATACATGTAAGCAGTCATGTTCTAAACAAGACTACTCACCACCTTAAGCAAGCAAGAGGAGGAGAGCTACCCTTTATTGTTTGTAACATTATTTTATGAGTTTTATTATTTCATGTTGTCATTATTGCTCAGTTTTGTTGTGTTGTTTGCATTCAGGAGTTTTAAAGTTATTTTGTGTGACAGCCAATGTAGTGTTTAGCTTCAGAGCACTGGCTATTTTATTCATATCCATCGATTCAGTGTAAGTATGTCGCTCCTGAATTCAAATGCATGCATATCCAGTTTTAACCTAGAGGCACACTTCTTTTTAAGCCCACAAATCACAAGGCTGGGGCCATATGGATCCTATATTAGCCATATGAAATGCTTCTGTAGTGTAAATGGAGCTGGCAGGCTAAGTGAAATGAGAGCAGATGAGTAAATTAACATGAATAGAAACAAGAGAAAATGCTGACATTAAATATTCACAGCTGACACCTTTAGCTGTGAAACTAAATGCCTTCATCCTCCTTCGCTAATCCGTGCTCTTCGTCCTGTGTTTGTAATCCCCCTCCCTTTTGTAAAGCCTCTCTCACTCTTTCCTTCCATCAGAAACGGTTCATAAGGCTGTGATTAACCAAAAAAAGTTTCGTTTTGATTGGTTTTGATTTCTCCATTCCATTCTGGCTGGAGATTAAAAAAAACAAAACAAGAGCTGACATTTCAAATGTACTTTTATTTATTTATTTATGTATTTATATTCAGTGCAATAGGCTCAATTACACCACAGTTAATTTATATAAACACTTAACTCATCCCAGTAATTCCCATCATGTCCAACTTCCAAGCCTCCAGGAACTGAGCTAATAGGTCAAGTGTAGTTTGGCGCACACACATGGAATAACAAATCATATGACACATTTTCCCCAAGATTTCATCATCACCAAATTTATGACAATAATTTTTTAATCTTCTGTGTGGAAAAATTGCAGTTCTGTATTATTATATTTTTCTTATTTATTGGTTTGTTTATTGATGTATTGGATAATATAAGAGGCCTGTGTTACAAAATTATGTAATGCCGATCTAATATCAAGTAAAATGTATTATAAAAGAGCTTTATATGCATATGATCGTTTTACTGTAAGTTAATGATTTCTAATGTTTTACTGAGCCGACAGTGGGTTTTCACTTTCAGTCCATTTTGCACTCTCGTTTCTTGTTTTTATTCTTCTGTTTTTCCTTCTTCCCTGTCTCCTGTCCTGATTATTTTTTGTCTTTATTTCACAGCAGCTGTCAGTGTCTTGTCAGAACAATGCTGCTCGGTTCAGGTTGCTGTACGTGAGTATGTGTTGCTGCATTTGACATGCTGGCATTCCTGCAGCCGCTTGCTCAATGTTCAGCCCTCCACACTCTGCTTATTCAGGCCACTGTTCCAGAGCATGTGGGGAATTAGTGTCTACGTGTGCGTGTGAGTCAGGACATCTTAGACACACTCCTTATCATAACAAGGACGGCAGTGCAGGGAACAAGACAGAGGTTATTTTAAAATGGGGGGTGTGTGTTTCTGTTTCTTAAGCCCACAAAGCTGCAGAGGACCCCAGGTGGGACAGAAAGACAAGGAGATGACCGCGTGTGTGTGTTTGGACAGTAGACCCTATACCTTGTCCATCTTGGCAATGTGAGGAATGTCACTGCAGGCTCAGCTCTCCGTCAGATCGAAGCACAGTTGTTGGCTGCTTGGAAAAGAAAGAGCTCCCGAATGAAGATTTACACCCCAGACCGTTGAGGACGATGACACACTGCCTGACTTTCAGAGACAATTATCGCTGTGACATTTGGTTTTTGCAACCTTCACATTTGAGTCACTCAAGACCAAAAGAGTCTTAAAGTTTATTTTGCCATTATTCCATGTTTGACAGAAGAAGGTTTAAGACTCATGAATGCCAACAGAAGTAGTTCTTCCTAACATTTAGCTAAACGGTACCAACAGTATGACATGTATGTGCTACTCAGGTTTTGTATCACTCATTAATCATGTTATTCTAGAAAAAGACGTCAGTGTATGGCTGTCACAGAGTGTCGGGTTATTGCAATTATCCGGCTCAGTTCCTGAAAATGATGCGACATGTTGGATGTCAGGAGTGAGTGAGGCTGTGGTCAGTGCACTGCATGAATTACAAATGACACAGGACCCTGGGAAACTTAATGTTGTGTTAAGTAACTGTATTTCATTCTCTTCTGTTTTTCTTTCGTTCCTTCCCTTTTCACATGCATGATTTGGCTTCATAAGTAACACTTACTGTGATCCAGCCTCGGCCTGGTTTTTGGGCAATCAAGTTTGTTGATCAATTGAAAATTTCTCCCCTTTTCTATTTTCTTTAGTGATGTAGTGTTTGTCTCCGGCCTTAGATGTCGCTCTCTTCCACATTGGCGCACTTGGGTTCAGTTTAGTGTGTTGACCTGCTGTGATCGGCCTGTCACCTCTATGTTATGGCACCCAGAGTAACCATCAGGCCACCCTGCCAGGTGACAACAGGCTCCTTTTGTAGCATTGTCTCCCTTTGGTGTCGTTGCCGTATCGGTGCATGTATGTGTGTGGTGGCTCTGATGGAAAGTAACAGAGTTTCACATTTTTCTGTGGCAGCTGCAGTGCCACTGCTTTTATGCTCAGGAATATAAACTGATAACAAACCAGTGATGATGAGTCAGCTCAGCAGAATGTTTTGCTTTTGCACCAGTATCTCCATTCAGTTCTTTTTGGTGTGTAATTTTCTTAAGCAAAGCTGTATGCATTTGTAGTTGATAAAGCACCAAAGACATGGTAAATGGCCTGTATTTGTATAGCACTTTACTTAGTCCCTAAGGACCCCAAAGCGCTTTACACTACAATCAGTCATCCACACATTCACACACTGGTGATGGCAAGCTACATTGTAGCCACAGCTGCCCTGGGGCGCACTGACAGAGCCGAGGCTGCCGGATACTGGCGCCACCGGGCCCTCTGACCACCACCAGTAGGCAACGGGTGAAGTGTCTTGCCCAAGGACACAACGATCGAGAATGTCGGAGCTGGGGCTCGAACCGGCAACCTTCCAATTACAAGGTGAACTGCCAACTCTTGAGCCACGATCACCCCAGACATTTTAATTCTCTGTCCTGTTCTGATGGTACAGAGCTTTGAATAGCTTTTGGGTGCCCCTGTAGGTGGAGACCAGACGGCTGGACCACAGCAGAGAAAAGCACTGCAGGGGTTCAGCTGTCAATTGCATGTTTGGACAGACTGAATGCCCCAGGCCCACCCAGTTTATTTAACACATACTTTGAAATGTACAATTTTTTTGTCTGTTTGCCTTTCTTACTTAAGTGGCTACACAGTGTAGTGATGTGCACATCCCTTCAGGTTTCTTTTAGGGAGGGTATCCTGGGTAAAACTGACAAATGAAAACAAGCAGAGCTACCTCCTGTGGTGACCCCTTGTGATGAGGGAGCAGCAAAAACTATGTACTCACTGTCTGCAATCTTTCATTTAAGGCCATCCCAAAACCCCACTATCCAATCGGTTTACTGACTGCCTCTTGGCCTGATAATTTTATTTGTAAATACAGACAAAATCACAGCAGTTTTTCTCAAACAGCCACAGTGTCAACAGGATCTTAGCAGTGCACAGAGAAACGAAATGAAAGTTTTGTTTACTTATTTATTGGTTGGTTTAAATACTGGGGTGCTTTGCAGTATTATGTGGTTTTTCTGTTTCCTACACAACTTTATAATTTGGCTTTATTAAAAGGAGTTTGAGAGGAGGAAATAGATAGTAACACAAGTCAAACACTAGCCACGCGCTATGTAAATACAAAACTAAAGGGATTTTTTTATCACTATGGGGACACTGGCATCAAAACAAATAATCCCCTAGGCCGTCAGTTCAGCAGATGGTAGAAATAACTGAGGCTCTTTAGAGTTTAACACTTTCCTTTCAGTATTGTTCTGAATTTGGCAGTCACTAACGATTCACTAATCATTCTCTATATCTTTGTTGTGTATATATGTACATATATGTATGTCAAAAATCTGACGACTGGAATATTTTGAGGGTCACTGTGGGACAGCTAGTTACATTTGGTTCTAGCTGATGCAGCTAACTCATTCTTTATTTGAGAGTGTGTCAAACTGTCTGCTAGGTTATCCCAGTCTGTTACATAGTCATGTAGACAACCCCAATCCTTAAATTGCTCACCTCAAACTTGATGAAAGTTTAACTTAGAACTGCTCACTTCTCATTGCAGATATTTCACGTGGAGTCCCTTGAATGACAGATGAGTCATTGACTTCTGAAGGTCTCAGGCTCCCACGTCACTTTCAAGTCACTTCCTGTGTGAACACCCCTCTTTTGAGTCTTCCATACTTTTACAAGTGATTCTAAAAACCAGAATGAAGAAAGATAAGACCACAACTTAAAGGTACTCATCAATCCAGAAATGTCTAATGCTTGTTCAATGAGTTTACTACTTTAGGACTACATTAAGAAATTAATCCTAACAGAATGAAATTGTAAGATAAATAAGTCAGAGATGAAAATAAAACTCTTAAGTCTTTTTCAGGATTGTATTTGTTGAGACATGCTACTGCCAATGTGTATGCGGTATGCTGTGCACTGTGTTGAGGCAGATTTACAGCAGGTTTGGCCTTGGGCTGTCAGTCTGTGTGATTATTTGGAGCAGGTGCGTGTGTGTGTGTGTGGGGGGGGGGGGTCAGTCACAGCTAGGTGAAGAGTTAAGAGTTCATCTAGCCCCAGAAAGGAAAGTTACCCCACAGCTTGTCACTCCATTGGCCTCAGATTAGAATGGAACAAGAAAGTGTCAGAGGACGAAATGGGTAAACTTTTATCTTTTTACTCATGTATGAGTAAAAGTATAAGTAAAAGCTTTTACATCACTGTCTTGGGAGAGTAAAACAAATCCCTTCTCTATAAATATATTCATTGAGTAATTGTTTAAAAGTTGTCATCAAACAGTAAAAACAAAAGACTAGAACATTGTGCCTGACAGTGTAATAATGACCAATGCAAAAGTACAGAAATGATGAGTATGAATGTAAAACTGAAAATGAAAACACTGGTGAAGCTTTATGATGAGATGCATGACATTAAAGGTGAATGTGTCGCCTGTCTTGGTTGGTTTTATTAACATTTTCACCACCAGTTGTTCTGAGCTCGCCAGTCACTAATCATTCAAGATTCTCCCAGATATTTTTGTGGGGTAGTGATGATTTTAACCAGGAGGCCTGAAGTGGGGGATACAAAGAAGTCATCTGTCTGTGGTTCCAGCAGGAGGATCATCATCTGACCCACAATCCATAGGGTCACATTTAACCTCCAAACATGATTTTTAGCCTCTAACACATGATGCTGTGATCACTGTCTCATTTTCCCATAACAGCTTCTGTCTTTGTTACACTGTTGACTGCAAAACTGAGAAATGTAGACTTGGACTGACATACTGGCCCTCTGATAATAACAGATTATCGCTACATTAATTACATAAATTATTTGTTACATTGTAGCTGTATGTTTTTTTATGTTTTTTCTGACTACTTTTCTCTGAGTGTGTGAAGTAAAACAAAAAGTTTTAGAGGTTTTGCAGCATTTCCAGCCCAACTGAGTGTAGGTCTGTCAGCTGATTGGTGTTCACTAAGCCACAGTGGTAATGTCAAATCCTATCTCATATCCTAAATCTGAAAGGTCTAAAATGCTGCTAGAAGACACTCTTAATAGAAAGAAAAGAAAACTGTCAGAGAAATTGAAATAGTCTGTGGTTTAAATTAGATATGAATCAAATATATGAACCCTGTTTATGTGGGACTGCACAGTCCTTATCTCCCTGCCTCACAACTTGAGACAATGTCACATTTTGCTTGGTTCTGCAGGACATACACTTTTCTAAAGTCTGGCTTTTGTCCAGTGCATATGAAGGGATGGTTTCTATTAAAATCAGACAAAGGTCATACTGTGTAATGCCATTCTCATCAGGGAAGGTTATATGTGACCAAAAAGTAACAGGTTTATCAGATGATGGATATTATGATGGAAACTATCATGAAAGAAAATGAATAGGCAGTATATTCTCAGAAATACAGTTTCTGTCTTTTTCACTAGAGTTGTGCTTCACTTTTGCACATAGGGAAAATGTGGTGTAAAGGGACACAGTGTATAATTGGGCCAAAAATGCTAAAAGTAATCTTCAGTTAGTAACCCATCTTTCCCTAACATGTGATTTTTAAGAAATATCTTCTGGGGGTTTTAACCTTTTTAAGGGATGTTTCCATCATTATTTAAATGTTTTAAATGTTTCCACATCACAACTATTATATTACTGTCTGTGTTGCTGGAATATTTTTTTTTGTTTCCACAGAGTTTAAGAAAACAAGAAAATGTGAGTAAAAGAGGAAGCTGCTGAACTTAATACAATAGTATCTTGTTAGCTTGTTCCAAAACTTTTTCATATCTAGGACATTTACCTTTACATTTTGCAACCTGAGAGCTTCCTCCTTCACGCTGCTATGTTCGTGTGCCACCCTCATGGGGATCCACATGAACACAGTCATGAGATTAAGTCGCATTTTTACAGAAACTAGAAGTCTGCAGTTTTACTATTGCGCTCTGTGGTGTGTTAGTTCACAATAAGACTGTCTAATCATACACTAAGTTAATCTGAGTTCACAGTGGAACTCTTTATGTTCCTATCCCAGTTTGTTACAAATTTAATATGGAAAAGATATGATTAGTCCCTAATAAATATTTTACTTCACTTTACATTTACTAGACCTTTATAATAACATTATATTAATATGCAGTTTAAAGATTTCTTTTTAACTTTAGTGTATTTTCAAGGCATATGAAACTGGTATATTGTTACAATCCTTTTTGCATTATATATAGTATGAATTCATTATCTGACCCTTTTGAGCTATAGGAGGATTTTTTGGCTGCTGGGATAATAAAAACATATATTGGTGACATCGATACAAACTGCAGGTGACCGTGGCTATCAGCTTGCAGTGTCATTTCTGATACAGCATCCTCTGAAAACCATTCCAAAAATAGTTGATTGTTCTTGGCGACAGCCAGGAACATCCAGCAACCACTTGCCAAAACATTTTTTCCAAGAAGCTGTAGATGTTGCCAGGAGGGCACTGAGCAGGCCTGTGTGACTTACTGGTGAATAAAATGAAGTGATTCACTAAATCTCCTTCCTGGGCTTTGGGACTATTTACTGTCCCTAACTCCTGCGGTTCCATTTGGCTCCTCTCCCTGGGTGCTCATGCTGACCGTGGGACTGGGATGTGCTGTCTGGCCCAAACCACCAATGGAGACATTCCTGTGTGTTTGTAGCTCAAAACGCTAACATGCTAATAGCTTCTGTGGCTTAATATTCACTATTGATTACAGCAACTTGGAGTTTCTGAGCTCATATAGGTTCTCATCACCACTCTGGTGATTCGAGTGATCTTGATAGGGCAGAAAGTATCTTCATAACATAATTTACCATACTACCTATTAAAGTTTCTGCTTATTTCTTTATCCTTACTTGAATGTTTTCTTTGCGATTTTCATTGTGGTGCATTTTGCTCTCTTTGAAAATAAATTTATATAAAGGCTAAATCAAATCTCGAGTACTTGAGGGGAAAAACAAGGTTTAGAGAACGTGACACGCTCATGTTCACAAATTTAAAAAAGATCTTTATCAGTGTGTCTAGCTTTTTTGTTTACGTTTTTTCTCTCTCTCAAAAGAGATACCTGCTAAGTGAAATATAGGCTAGTCCATCAAACAGGGTTGGTAAAGGTTACATGCAAAAACAATTCTAAAAATACATTTTTATTCCAAAAAAGCAACGATCAAGGATCTTTATTGACCCTAAAGGGTAATTTGTTGCTCAGTGAGCAGAGATCACACAACCGTCCCACAAGCAGTTATAAATAAACAATAAATACAACATAATTTGCATTATGTAGTAAAGTGACAAAACAGTAAACTATGTAAAGGATATATTTCATTGCATGATAAAAAAGTTTTTGATTGAAGAATGAAGAATATCTTAAATTATCCTCCCTACAGTTCATGTGGATGGCATTAGTATTACTTTACTCCAGGCAGGTAATATGTATTGTGTAATGGATTACCAGACCCTCCTACTCGTCTTCCTCTGGAGCCTGCAGTCTGACTCAGACGACTGTGTGAGTGCTCCATACAAAGAGCCAACCTGCACACAGCCATAAATAAAGTTCCCCTCCTACCCCCCTACCCCTGGGTGTGACAGGACAGGTTGAGATGAAAGGTTTCTGTCTGCTAGCTTCCCCTGCAGCTTCTTATTAAAGAGCTTTTAACATGTAAACAGAACAGAGACACACACTCATAAAACAGAGAGGGGGAGAGAGTGGTTGACTCTTCCTTCGTCTCCATTTTGATTTTTCCTTTTCTATCACTTCCTTTCTCATACTGCACTCACTCTGAGCCATCTAAATATGACCCCATTCATTTGTGTGCAACATGTTTTCAAGTGATTTTTGCCAAGTCTACACTGAAGTAAAAAAAACAACAAAACATTGTAGATAAACCCCTTGTGTTTCCTCCTTGCAGTGCTCCAGTGCTCATTCCACTACTGCACATAAGACAGTGTAACACCTATACTGTGCCACTTATCTACAGCATATGATCCCATATACCAGTGGTATCAAACAATGTGCCACTTCACACAGGGGAACAGAAAGGTGACAGAAAGTGCTCTCAGTTACTGTTATGGTACACATACATTCATTATCCAGAGTCCTAAAGTTTTTTTTCCTTCTCATAATAATAAATCAGTCTTTGGTTATAAAGTGGTATAAAGAATAAGATTTAAGTCTCAAATTTAGTGTAGTTAATCTTAATCTCTGAGGCATCCTCTAAGATCTTTTTACTTTTATCTCTTTTAAAACTTTGTATTCCTGCTTTTCATTCTCTTATCATCTTCCTCTTCTTGTGATAATTTGAGAGGTATGCCATTTTCTTAGTTCTTCATTTCAACATTATGTCTTTCTTTCTGTTTATTTTTACCAGCTGGAACATTTTATGGTATAACTCTGAATATTTATCTACGTCAGAGGCGTCAGTGTCTGACGGTCTGTCTTTCTAAGAACAGCCAGGTAACACACACACACATACACACACAAACTCAAACAGACACTCAAGCACTCCTGCTGGTTGGTGTAGACACAACCCCGCTGAGCGGGTCAGGTCTGACAATGGACCGTCAGCAGGGAGGACACAGTAGGTTTGCATTTTAACATAAGAATGGAGAAATGGCGCACAACCTGGCAGAATACTCAATTCTCATCAGGTGTCAGGTGTCTGACAGATCACACAGAAAATATCTTCACTCTCAAGCTCTAAAACTCTTAATTTAGTCTCACAGAGATGTGAATCTAGTGCGCGCTCACGCTTCCGCACATTAACGTCTCTCCATTCACTGACTTGTTTAGACAACCTTCCAATCAATCCTTCAACTTGTTCTCCTGAAACAAGGCCATGTGTGTGTGTGTGTGTTTGTGCATCTGTCTGTACTCCCGTTTAGGTGATTCATAATCGCAAAGGATGATGGGAAGGATAGGTCCATTTAGGATAGACAGGTGTGACCTTAGATGCCCGCCTTTCAGCTTTAATGGCATGGAGGTTCAATAGTCACTTTATCAAAGATCAAACTACTGTTGTTGGGTTCAGGGGGCATAATCCATAACACTGTTTGACATCCAAAATCAAAAGTGTGGGAGGTCATGGATCCTAAGCTATTCAGTGATCTAGTGAGTAATCCAGGTGGAGGTATCGTCCAGACTATGGCATGTAATTTGTGTTTGAGATTTAAAGGGATTCAAGTAAATTAGTGCTAAATATTTTCCATGATCCAATTAAATCCCAGCTACAAACTATAAAATCCATTATGCTGAGTCATCAGTTTTAGACTAACGTGTTTTTATGAGATATCATAACTGCAAGAAAATTTGCTTTCCCTAATTAAGGCCTCTCTGTTTAGGCCTCTCATCCAGTGACCTTATAGAGGTTAGAGTTCTCTTCCCAGTTCTAGTCAACACCTGGTCATACTGCTTAGGGATGCTTTACAACTTTGCAGTCACACACCGTTAACTTTGCTTGACTGGCATCATAGTCTTGGAACTGCAACATCACGCATCACTCAAGAGCTGAGGCTGAAGATACTGCGCCCAAAGTCCCTCATCACTCACAAGCCTGAAGCTTGCTGATTTGCAGCAAACATTTTTATAAAGCTCTTTTTCCTCTGCTGATTTTTCATGTTGCCTTATTGCCTGGTGTTTTGATGGTCTGTTCATACATGAATGCCGTACTGTCTCAGTGTTTGTATCTATGTGTCTAAAGGAAGTCTTAATGACGACGTTGTCTCACTATGATTGGAGGATTTGACAGGTAGACAAGGTTTTCAAATTGATCAGCAGTAGATGGGATGCAGCCTGATGTAAACACCCACACACACCTTTTAACAGCTTGGACAAAAGTTGAGATAAGATCTGTGTAGCTTCCAGGGATGTTACCTACACACACACACACACACACACACACACACACACACACACACACACAAGAAAAGCTCTCTCTCTATGCCATTTGAGGCCTGTGTAAGGCCCTGCGTTTGTGTGCCATAAAGTCCCCAACCTTTTTTGCACCACGGACCGGTTTATGTCCGACAATATTTTCACGGAGCGGCCTTTAAGGTGTTGCGTATAAATACAACAAAATAAAACCAGTACTGCAGTACTGGTTTTATTTTGTCGTATGGTACCAAAAAAAGAAGATTTATTCATAACACACGGGAAAAGACCCAGGGAAAACGATTAAAAAAACAACGCTAAAAACCCCGAAAACCATGAATTTCACACCCAAACCTCAACTCTCGCGTCCCGGTACCAAACGACTGACGGACCGGTACCAATCCATAGCCTAGGGGTTGGGAACCGCTGCTTTACGACATAAGTAAGTGAAGTTGGTTCATTAAACAAATATTATTAATTGGGAAAATGACCTATTTTCATCTTTAGCCTCATCGCTTCATCAATGTCTCACTTGCATACTTTGCCCTTTTTCTCTCTGAAACTTAAGCCTCTTTCAGACAAGCACTCCTTCCCATTAATATGACAGCACTGGAACGTGTCAGCTTCAAAAACACAGTGTCACTCTTGGCCGTATACAGAAGCTCTCGCTCCATCACTATGATGGATATATTTGAATGAAGCGTTGAAGAACACTAAAAAAAACCAGCCTATGTCTGAATGACAGAACGCCATCGCTTTAACAAACTAATTAAGCCAGCAATGTTATGTATCCCATGTCTCAGAAGGACTATACACACACACACTCAGGCCCACGCTCTCACACAGAGGTGCAGTTGTGAGTTCAAAGCGCCGCCTCGGGCCGCTGATGGAGGGAGTGGGGGGAAGCCGGAGAATGAAAGAATGGATGAATGAATGAAAGGAAGGTAACATACCTGCAGGGGTTAGAACAGGTGAGCTTTAATGGAGCCTTTCCCTTTCAGTGCTCAGACACACTCACTCACATACACACATACCTGCATACCATCGCTCTTTCTCTCTGACCCTTGCCACAGACCATTGATCTATAAGGCTGACTGATTTATTCATTTCATTTTTCTTTGCATGCAGTATTCACATAACCTTTTATTTTTTATCATATTCACCTGATATTTATGTAATCATAATGTAAAACACAGCATATGTGTTGTACCTTCTGCCACAGAAGGGTTTTTCAGAATGTCTTAAATACTCATGGGACTTCATGGCTGATTTGTTGTGTTTGTGACCTTTGACTTCTTTGGTGTTTGCTTCTTGTGATCTCAGTAATCTACAAGAGATGAAGCTTCCTCTAACTGTCCCCTTATTTTGAGTCTATGCTGGTAAAAAAATGACATAAATAAACATTAAATCATTTTTTGCTTTTGTGTTTCAAGAGTTTTCAGTCATAAAATTGGTTTGGGGATTTTTGCGTGTAGTGTGGGAGAAAAGCAGCCCTCTGTCCTCACCTTCCACTCTCAGCTCTCTGATCTCCTCCAGGGGAGAATATAGAGGAGGGAAGGGGGGGACACAGGTGACTCTCTCTCTCTCTCCCAGAAGTCAGGCTTCCTCCCAGGGGTGCTGACAGCTCCAGGCCTCCCTGGGTCACCGCAAAGCTAACCTCAGGCTAAATGGCAGGACAAGTGTGAGTGTTATAGTTCTAGAAAAATGTTAGATTCACTGTATTTTGACTTTTTTCATAATATATTAAAACCTGACAAATCAGAACGCTTCACAGTCTAGCTCTGCGTACAAAGCATTATAAAAACTCTTTTTTAAACAGTTTTTCACAGATTTCTTTAATTATTACTAAATGACAAGAAAATGAGAATAACAACAACATTTTTAAATCCAATCATTCAATTAAGGACACAAAGAAATATGTCAAGCTGGAGACTACACTGACTGCATGTAGTTGTTGAAAAGTTCAAAACCTGTAAATGAGTTTCATTCTTGAATTAGTTGCATAGTGATTGATGGAGATGATTGGTGCCAAACACAATGTTAAATGAAATGCTGGTGACACAACCATGAGAGAAGTATTTTTTTCCCTTTATAGCTCATGTTCTCTATCAAGGAAGGTAAAATCTAGCAATAGTATAAGACTATAAAATACACTGTTCTTAACCAATCCTAAGTACAAAAGTCACCCAGTTTACTTAAAGTAAAAAAGTAAAGTACAAAAATGTTATTTTATATCGTTTTTATCATTAACTCAGTTTCCCTGGGTGTCTTCCCATGTCTTATGAATAAATCTTCTTTTTTTGGGGTACCGGTACTGGTTTTATTTTGTTGTATTTATCCGCAACACCTTAAAGGCCAGTCTGTGAAAATATTGCCGGACATAAACCAGCAAACCACCAGTAGATCACCAGATGGGTGCATTGACACTGTTTGTATGAATGAATATGCAGGGACAAGGGAAATATGTAACTCAAATTCACATATCATTCCCTTTTATCAAATATAAACTTAATGAACAACTCTTGACAATTAAAATAACAAATAAAGGTAAATACATATGAATTTATTATATATATATTATTGAAATGATCATGAAAATATTTATTTCAAATACATGATTCATTAATTAATTATTTAATGTGAGTGCTTGAGCAGTTTCCAAACTTTCACCTCAATTTTTTCTGCCTGGACAGTTTCAACTTTTACATTTAAAATCAGTGTTTTGGTGAGAGTTGAGATTTTAGGCCATTTTCCCTTATGTGGTAGGTGACCTGAAATAGCTGAGCTGGGGGCTGGGTCCAGGGTCTTTCTCACACGCACATGCACATGCACAAACCCCTTCTTTGTGCTTCCGAACCTTCGACAAAGCAAAGAGGGGAAAAAGGCCCCTATTTATCTGAACCACCTCTCCATAAAGAACGAGGGATCAACACCACCTTTCTTTTTTTTCTTTTACCACCCCTTCACCACTCTATACACCCCTCACCCCTGATCGCCCCATTGTCGGACGGGACAAAGGCCTCGAGAAAGAGAGAGGTAAATGGGGGTCGAAGGTAGGTGTGTGTGTGTGGGGGGGGGGGAGGATTCACCTGATAAGAGGATGAATGATCCGTTCACTGTGGCATGAGGAGGAGAAAAGTAAAGGGAATGAAGTGCATCTCCTCTTACAGAAAAACAGCCAACATATATCCATATTTTCCCTGCACTTTTAAACTGTCACATTAAAACCTATCTCAAATTTCTATTTTAGTATCAAATTCCAAAACAAACAAAAAGTCGGGGTTTAAGTGAGGTCATGGAAGCAAAACTTGAAAGAGATTCTGCAGAAAAGAAAAGAGAAAATGTAGCTGAAGGGAAATAAATAAATATTTATCTTTAAGGGAAATAAAGGTATTGCACAAAAAATGTAAATTGGAAACAGCTTGGAAGAGGAAACTTTAAAAAGTACCTTCTCTGACCTACGACTTTGTCATTATTTGCTGTAACGTTCAGCATTTTCTGCTGATTATTTCACTGTGATTCGATTGTCTGTGAACAGACAAGGAGAATATGAAACTTGTGAAATACAAACTTGCCACATTTCCTTGCAGGCAATTGGATTTTCCTTTTACAAATGCTTTTCTCCACATTTTACACCTGAACGGGCATCAAAACAAGAGGCTTTCTGTGTGTGTTTCCTCTGCTTTTTTATGGATCGTTCCATTTGTTTTTCATTGGATCTTTTTACCCTATTGCTGAAGCTAATAGGTAGACGACAAACACTGCTGGAGCCACTTTTATGAGGCAGAGCATGAATCAGAGTCCAGTGGAAAGTCACTGGAGATCTCAAACTAGTAACCCATTAAATAAGATGCAGGACAGTAAACAGTTGTCTTTAAGCCTTTTAAGGAATACAAAGCTTTTTTGCTTTTGTTTTCTTTCATGGTTGTGTTGTTATCATATTTGTGGCTGCTTTGTATTTCAACTTCCACTGCTCACCTAAGACTTTCATTTGGTATTTCGTGCCTACTAGCTACAGTGTTTAACAGCATGCAGTAATGAGTACTGTCTGGTGCTGTACTTTCACACATGTTTGTTGCAAAATCCTTTTAGAAATGTTTTCCTTTTTTTTTTTTGGAAATCAAATTCAAATTAAACCAAATTCACAACACAAAAACCTACAATGTTTAATAAAGATATGAAAAATCCAAAATACCTTTCTTGTCTTTCAAGATGGGGCTGGTGCCAAATGCTTTTTGAGAACCAGCAGTTCAGCTGTACTGAGAGTCAAACTATTTATTGTACATAGCAGAAGCTGCTACTTCTTTCATGTTTTATCAACATAGTGGAACTCCCGATCCTACCGATTGTGTTATAAGTGGTTCCAGGTTTTTTTTGGGACTGGCAAATTTGAGGACAATGTTGCATGCTTTTTTGTTTTTGTTGTTTTAAGTGGTAATGTGAGCAACCAGTTCCCAATTAGGTACAGGTCTTAGAGGTGGCTTTTAAAAGAGTGCCTATGTAATGTTGAACTTACCCATAGCTCAGTGCATCGATAGAGATAAGGATAAGGCAAATTCCCAGTGTTGAATTTGGTACTCAAAAAAGGTTATTGCACATTACTTGTTACTTAATTACTCCCCAGAGACAATTCATCACACTACTCAGTATATTATTTTCTTGTTACTCCATAAACTGACCTGAAACGTATTGCCTCATAATTACCAGTTAATAATATAGTCTACAGTCCCACACAACAACACAAATCCTTATCCCAATGAGGACACACATATAATTTCTCTCTTAGTATTTACCCTTAGTATTCGACAAGAACCGATTCTCGATTCCCATCCCTTGTACTGAGTCTGCATTATTCAAATCAAATCAAATCAAATCAAAATTTATTTATATAGCAGATATTTTAAAACAACAGTGTTGACCATAGTGCTTCACAGTCAGTAAAAACATGCGACAATTAAAACAAACAATAAAACAGGACAACAAACAATAAGTAACAACACAATAAGCTAGAACAGCCAACTAGTTATTATTGGCTAGCTTTGTGTTAGCTTGTTGTTTTGCAAAGAGCCGAATTTTCTGTGTAATGCAATTGTTTCTGTCCTGGACGCAGTTTAAACGTTACCATCACTCTCTTGTCCTTTTATGCAATTAAAATAAAAGGAATGTTTATATCTCCACTGTTGAGCGCTCCACCATTTATATTCTCCTACACACTCCTCTCTATCTCTCTATCTGCCCAGTGAGTAAATAACTGAAGAACCTAATTCAAGTCACAATATTATTGTAACTGAAATTGGTAATTACTGAAAAATGTAACGTGATTACATGTTACACCCAACAGTGCTTCCCAACAGGAAGAGTAATACCTGTTATATTTCTTATACCTGCTTGGGCCACATGTGTAGTTGGTGTTGTAACCTCAATTCTCTATGGACAAGTTCAGAAAAAACTTTATTTAGGACCTGAGCAGACCCTAGCGGACTAACAGACACACGAGGTGTAATTGAAGCGTAAAAACTTTGAGGTTGCTAATACTTGATTCGAATACTATATTCACGACTGTGCTAGCTACTTATGTTATGCTAATATGATGCACGCCAAGTTAATGAGGAATTATTTCCTTATACACACCTTACACTGAGCCTAATGAGTATTATTTAAGTATTAAAGTATTATTAAAGAAGCAGGTGTAGAACATTCATAAACAAATTTGATCGGATGATTAGGCTTTAAAAAATGTAACAGGATAATTCATGTTGGATATTTGAATGCCCACAATTTCATGGCAACCCTTCCAATAGTTGCCTATTGATTATGGAAAAAAGCCATGTTATGTCAGTTTACCTTTACCTGGTGGTGATCAACTCCAATTACAATTTTCCACAGTGTAACAAAGTGATGTGAAAATGCATGGCTTCAAATAAAAGTTGAGTGAATTCATCAACTAATGTGAAAACCCCAAAACAGTAAAGACACAGTATTATCAGAAATGTAATTATGCAAGTTAGAAAACTGTTAACTCTCTAATGTTGCTAATTTGTGACGTTGGAGATTATTGGATTTTCTTTGAAAGCTACATAATATCCACATTCTAGAGAAGGAAAGGAGATAAAGATAAAGAGAGGAGGTACAGAGGTGAGGAATTTATATGACCGGGGCTATAGGTTATGGTGAATTATCCTGAATTAACAGTGTGTTTACTTTAGCTGGGAGGCTGCTGAGTGAAATGGGTGAAGTTGGGGTGTCAGGTGACCCAGGTCTTTGTTATGGAAAGAGGTGGGCAGGCAAACGCAGCCCCAAATGACTGGCAGGAATGTCAGTGGAACAATGCTGTGACTCTCCACGACAGCAATGTCCATCATCATTAAGAGCTCGCCCATCATTGTGAAAAAAAGCTGTGAATATCTTTTGTGAGGTTGTACTGTCGAGGCCTTGTGATTTTGACCCTTGGCCTCTTCACTGTCACTTCACACATTATTGACAGAGAAAGTAAGACTGTATGGTTGATGTAACAGCAAGTTCTAAAACTGATTTGCATTGGAAGCTGAAATCGGGTTTTACAAGATTTGAATTGACAGAGGTTAATGTAGTCTTTTCAGAACGCAATTGTTTTTTTTATCAGATAATAACCAAATGGTACACAATATGCAAACTTTTCTTCTCAGAGAAAACTATTCATTTGCATTATAGCCCACTGTTATTAACTGTAGTTTCAAAACAAACAGTAATTATTAAACAAAAACTAAATCCCTAGCCAAACGTAAAAAAAAATAGACACCACTGTAACAGGAAAGAATATTAAGTGGGATCATTTCCATAACAGTTAAATCAATCTTATTTATGAAAATAACTTGCTTTATAGAATTCAGATGTGCAGAAATTCTGGATCAAAGCTTTACTCAACTATCCTAGCTTTGCCAAAAGAGTACCTTATACTAATGACCATCGGTTCTTTTTGTTGCTTAGACTGAGGTTTGAATGTGTATGCTTATGAGAATTAACTAAAGAGAACTTTAGTTTTACAGCTCAAACACACACACACACAAAGTCAACCATACATAGGTAAATGCAATCAGCTTCCCTCCATTGTTTGTTTATGTAGCCAATGTCCCAAAACCACTAGCATTAGCATCAACAAGCTAAAGAACAAAGCCAGGGAATGAGCCAGTACTAGCATTCTCTGAACTGTCTAGTGATACAAGCTAAAAGTCACCTGAGTTAGAGTCACTAATTCAACAGAGGTTTCAGTTTATCCCTTATTTAAAAGAATTTAATAAATAAAAACTTGCAATGCAATTTGGGGAGCAAAAGAGCCCCTCAGGATCAATCCGATGTCAGAGAAGGAACATCACTGCCTGAATGTTCAAGTGGATTTTTTTAAAGTTGCACTTAAAAGTACAGGTGACAAATGATGTGTCCTAACATAAAGATACTGGCAAATGAGAGGTAACAGTTCAGCAGTAGAACCCTGTGTTATGCTTGTTGTCCAAACCTGATTGATGTAAAGCACAATGTAATCAGTTTTAGTTGTATCTGCATGGAACTAGTAGACACATTATTTTTAAGCAAAATTCACTAGAATCACTCCAAGTTTAATTTTCTAATTACACGCTGTTATTGTTCTGCATAAGCTGTGGAGTTTCCTTTTCTTGATTTCCTTGAAACGGTTGGTATTTAATAATAAAAAGAGATCTTATCATTCTTGATGTTCTGAAACTTTCTGCAGAACTATGGAAACCTTAAAACAGAAAGAGTCTCTAAAAGCATGCAGTTAAATGTGGGCGTAATAGCAATTAATAGAGATAAAAAAAAAAATTAAACACATTCCTAAGATAAAATTCCTCTCGAGTTATATCAGTTGTCTCTTTGTAACAAGTACATATATGCTTTCCAACAAAAGTCACCGGAGAACTGACAGACAATTAAAGTGTGACGAAATGATGAACATTTTTAATCAAGTGGATAAGAGTGTGGAGTGTTTCTGGTAACTAATGTAACTGAGGAAATTAAGTGTCAACTAAATGACAGTGAACTAACATTTGCCAAGTCAATTAGCACTTGCTAACAGAGCTCCGATTACTCAAGAATGCAGTTGTTCAGGGGATGTTAACACACCAAGCAGCAGTGTTGCCTATCGTTGTTTGCTTTGCTGTTGTCAATCGGTGTTGTGTTGACACTGGAAGAACAAAAAAAGTCACATTCAAGATAAATGAAAAATCCTACTGATACAAAGCTTTGTCACATTAGCGTTGGTACACGTAAATTTTATCCATACGTCTTTACCGTTAGGTTGAGGAAAAATGTGAGAAAAATAAGAGGGTACCTAGTAGCCAGGTGTTGCTAATTAAATATACTTTATTAACTGATCATCAGCAACTGTGACCACCTCTATAAAACCACAGGTTTTGGCAGTTTATGGGTCTGGGGCATTCAAGGTGTTTTTAAGCACAATGCGATCTTCAGTCTTTTAAGGAGTAGATGTTGCAGTATCCAAGAGTCAGATCATCATTGCAATAATCCCAAGAGCTACATCACAGACTCTACAGCCGTTGGTTAGCTTGCTAACCTAAGTTCACGCCTCTACAATTAGAAAAAGACTGACTAAATATCGATTGTTCGCAAGGGTTGCCAAGGGAAAGATTCTGTTCTCTGGACTGCCAGAGTCCTGTGAAAAACTCTTTTTCACATGACTGTTCACATAACATGTTTACATACATACATGCAAACACAGAAGGCTGGGTGTCTGTGAGTGAGGCTCATTATGTGTATGTTTGTGGCTCTAATTGGTTGTGTGTATATATTCATGTCTTTTAGTGTGTGTCTCAGACCTAAAGAGCCTGTGAGCAGCTTATATGTTGGGGGAGTTTAGGGGCTGTTGTGTTTGCTGAGAAAACTCAACAGGCTAATTCTTTTTAGTTTAATCTACTGGTCTAATTCCCATGTCTGAGACAGTGAATTGGCCTTAGAGGATTATAAACAAGGAGAGCGGGACTCGCCAAAACAAAGATGACTCTCCCTGTTACTGTTAAAGAAGGTAACAGGAAAACCTTGGACAAACAGATCCCCATATATGTTCTGATGTTTGTTTCTTTGTTTCTTTTTTTTTACAGTATTGATAACTTGGAGAAAAGACACACAAGTGTATAAGATCCAGAAGTGTCCAGTAATGCAGCCATGTAGTAAAAAATCTACCTAAGATACCACAAAAAGGCCTCTTATCCTACCTCCCATATCTTTTCATGTAATCTTTGTTAAACTTCTCCAAGTTTTGATAGAGAGCTTGCAGAAAAACCAAACCGCAACCCAAATCCTCCACCCAGCCCCAAAAAATCCCCCAGTGGCAGCCCCATTCTGTCGATTTAGTCAAACAACCGAATCTACAGATGTAGCAAACTCCACCCAAAATCCTCAACACCAATTCTCTTATAGCAATGAAAATGGCAGCTCTAAGACAACAAGGCAATGAAAACCTGGACGGGAGTTTCCCAGCTTTATTTATTTTGGTAAATTCAGTCTAATCCACTGAAGTCTGAGGTCATTTGTCATTGTATTCAAGTCACTAGATCTTTCCTTCCTATAGCAGATGCATAATACTTTTTAGTAAATTGCTTTAACTAATAAAAAAAAACAGTCAAAATAGCTAAAGCCAGAGCTCCTGTGCACTTGAGTCTATGCAAGTGTGCATGAACACACAGCTGCAGAGGCATACACACACACACACACACACACACACACACACACACACACACACACACACACACACACACACACACACAGAATGGAAAGTATTACTGAGTCTTTTTTGGTGGCAGAAGCATGTGGGATATGTCGCTTCACCCTGCAGGCCATTTCCCCATTCTCTCCTGATGATTATCTGAGGTAAGCTCACACACACACTCCATGAGCGTTGTGGGGAATGTCACGCTTTCCTTTTAACAAGTTTTCCTTTCAGTTAAATTAATCTTGACAGGAAGCGCTTACTTTAAACTACTTAAATTAGGATTGAATTTTAGTTCATGTATTAAATAGACACCTCATTTTTATCTTCACGATGTGTGGACGAAGCCAACTGTTATTTTGAATGCATCTCAATGAGACAGCTTTAGTTATGTTGACTTGACCGGCTGTTAACACATGTGACGTCTTGTATTTGTGAAGAAGGATGAATAAAAAACAATGATATTCAAATTGCAGAAATAATAATTTGCCCTTTAATTTTACTTTAATTTCAAAACAAACAAGTTCCTCCTATTGCATTTACATATGAGGAAATGAAAATGAAAGGTTCAAAAAATTCTTTGAGAATCTTATGACTCTTATGATATGGTTTACGTGAACATCCAGGAATTCATACACACATAGTAAGTCATGTGAACACACCCAGACCCACACAAACGCACGCAAACTGAGCTTCACTAACTGAGAGTCACCCCGCCTTACCCCCTGCGTGGCGGCTGCAGGCCCAGATTTGAAAGGGATTTGTTTGACCCGAGGAGGTGTTAGCAGGGGACACGGTGTATGTGTGTGTGTGGTGTGTGTAGGAGGACGACTGAGACAGACAGACAGTAAAACATATGTTGCTCCCAGGGAGAGGCCATCTTGCTGATTCAGCTATGGTAGTGATTGCAATGCAGTGGTCAATAGTTTGGATCATCCACACCCCAAAAACTCACAAACCTGCTGCTTTACAGCTTGCCAGAGGCACGGCAGCAATATGGAGGGGAGGAGGACCCCCAAGATGTGCGTGTAAATTCTCCCTTCTGGGCAGAGAGGACAGTAGGAGGTGTTGCCACTCTGCCTGTCTGTCAACATGTTTGACATTCCAGTTTGCTTGTTTGTTTGATTTTTGTACAAACTTTGCTTCTTGGAGATTTTTTTTTGCAGGTCAGTTCTGAAGCGCGTTACCTCATGCTTTTCAAGAAGGCAGATTAGCTCAAAAATCGCAAAATAAGCACAAATCAGCAAGGAGAAATTTTTCTCGTTTTTACAAGTTTTGTCTTCTTTCCTTTGGTATTTCCTGGATTTGGGATAGGGACATAAAAGATCATGGGACAGTAAGTCAGTAAGTTTAATTATATTATCTAGAGTACTAAACATGAATTTAATCACAATCTGAATTTCCACGATAATCAGCCTTTCCACTTGCAAATTGTGGGCAGATACAATCCTTGTTTGCCTGCTGTGATCACAGTGATACATTTTCCTTGATCTTGGTTTGATTGAGCACATTTTTCCTACTTCTGCTTTCTATGTTAAACATCTCACAGCACTCTTATAGTCCTTTATAGAGTGCTAGCACATGGTTTGGATCTTAATCTTCAGTGGAACAAAGACATCTGTCGACAGATGAGGATATTCATAGAATGGAGAAATACATAGAAGTTTTTCCTCATTTTCACGGCCCTGTTTAATCACATGACCACCACTGTCTTGTTCTGTCAGCAGCAAACAAATCCACATGTTCACATCCCTTTTCTGTCAATAACTCCCATCTCGTCATCTTGCTTTCACAATCTCTGCTATTTCCTCTGATTTCACCTTTTTTTTCCCTCTTTTTTATCTTTGTTTGTTGCTCAACTCTTCTCTGCACTTCCATTCTTTCTGCCTGCCTCCTTCTCCCCGTTCTCTCATCTCCATTTTTGCAATATTGTGTCTCTTCCCATCATCAAGCTCAAATATCTCCTCTCTTTTTTTAGCTATTCAATCCCCCCTGCCCCCATATTTCTTACTTTATTTCTCTGCCTCACCTATCTCCATTTCCATTTTCACTCCTTCCTTTCTTCCTCTTGTGCCACAGTCAATTTTTTTTTTACAAGTGAATTTTAAAAAAAATCCACTCTCTTCACTCCTCCCCTCTTTCTCGGTTGTCACTGAGGGATGAATGAGGTGACAGCTTGGTTTTAGCCCCTGGAGGGGAAAGGGGGATGCCAGACCTTCTCTTCACACTGACACACAATCATGCACACGCACACATACTCAGACACTGTTGCTAAATATCTGACTGAGATTGTTCACAGTTTAAACTGGACTGAAGGTGAAACTGCTACCGCTGTCAGGTGAACAAATATTTCACCTTAAAGTTTAATATGAAGTGCTCATGTGACTGCGCTGTGTCCAGTGGTTATGTGCTTTCTGCACTGCGCTTCTCAGAAACAGCATTTCCAACACACTGTGTGGGCAGTATTGAAAACGTCTTTGAAATACTGCATGTGATTTTTTTCTTGTGGTTTTCTTGTCAGTCGAATTATGGATGCAATCACAATGATGTCACACAAATGATTAATTATTTAAGCAACCCTGTTTCAGAGCCACACAGTTATCATGTATCTACATTTTATGTGCAGTCCACACTGGACTTAAATAAATGTTTCAATACTTTTGGAAATATGCTTATTCACTCTCTTGCCTCTGTGGTAGGTCTAACTCTGCAACTTCCCAGGAAAGTTGCTAAACAGATTATTTCCACCCTCAGACACACTAACAATTTGGGTGGACTGCAGAGCATTGACAGAGCTGTTCTGCTAAAGCTACTTTCAGTGTCCAATATTATGAAGAAATAACAAGTCCTTTTCTTTTTTCTTTGTTTGCTCAAGCATCATCATTCCCTTCCTTGATTAAAAGAGATCAAAGCAGACCTTGTTTGCACGTATACAGTTTTACTTATATAAAACCTCATGAACTGAATAAAGAAATGTGAAATATATAGGCAAGTAAATCCATAAAAAAAAAACAGAGAAGCGCATATACCTGCAACAGAGAAGAAGTAGAAAGCTCTCAAACTCTCTTTAACATGCATTGCAAGAATTGGGTAGTTAAATATAAGGGGAAAAGTATTTAATTTGAGAAGACACAGACTATAATCAAGTGAAATAATCTGCCAAATTTCTTGAAATTTCTTGATATAAAAAAAAAATATCTAGACTTGGGGGGAAAGTGGGAAAAATCTTAATAAGTTACTTGGAATGAGTGTTTCAAGAAATCTTTTTTAAGTCAAATAAAGTCATGCTTCATTTAGCATTGGTTTTTTTCTCTCTCTGAGAGAAAAGATCTTAAAACAGTCAGCTTCTTTGGGTCACCAGTCTATCAACCACAGACAATTTGGAATCACCAGTTAACTTAACTCCAGTAATTACATGCCTTTGGACTGTGGACGAGAGCCACACCAGATGGTGGAGTTTAACTGAGGACCTTTGTGCTGTGAAGGAGTAGTGCTAACCACTGTGCTACTTTCTCACCCGTGTGCTAAACAGAAGTCTAAGTGTGCAAATTGTTACTGAGAGGTCTTGAAACAAGATTTCACAGGTAAAAATGGTTTTAAAATACAATGTGATCTCAGACGGTGTCTTGGTGATATAAAGTAGCCTCATAAGATTTTTAAACTAAATATAAAATAAAAGTCATATATTCTCAAAGCAAGATTAAAAATTGTATTCATTGGACTCTTTGTTATTATATCACTCTCAAAACAAAATCAAAAAGACTTTTTGGTTGGATATAAGATTGTAAGACTTGGTTAAACAGACAATTTTTGCAGTTTGCTCCTTAACATGATTATTTGATAACAAATGGTACAGACTGGTCCAAAGAATAGTTTTCATTTCACTGTTGTTTGGATGAAATAATCAAAATATGTAACTAAATGATTCTTATATAGCACTTTTTTACTCTATCTGAGCACTCAAAGCGCTTTATGCAACTAATTCATTCACCCAATCACAGCAGCACGTTTTCTAGGTTGTGAAGTGCTTAATATCTAACATTCATACACATTCACACTCCGATGGATGCAACATGGGGTTAGTATCTTGCCCAAGGATGCAGACTGGAGGAGCCTGGGATCAAACCACCAACCTTCCAGTTAGTACCTCACCTGCCGCCACCCCACATCAGCACATATAGTGCCAATAACAGTGCACCACTGTCACATCCAACTTCAGCACATTCCCTTGCATTAACAAGACTGCACATTAAAAGAACCACAGTGATTTCTTGTCAAAACCAAACCCTAGCTCAAAACTTTAACATAGACCTCGTATATCTTCTTCTTTTGGCTGATCCCTTAGAGGTCACCACAGTGGATCGCCTACTTCCATCTCACCCTATCCCTTGCCTCCTCTTCTGTCACACCAACCCTCTGGATGGCCTCCTCTGAGGTCTTCCTCTTTTCCTCTGGACTGGAAACTCCATCTTCAACATTCTTGTACTGTTTGTCCAATATATCCACTCTCCCTCCTCTGCACAATAGCAACAAAGCACTTAAATACTTTGGTGCCAGCTTCAAAATAGCAAGTCATCATGATTATCTTATCTGATTACTCTTGACAGGACAATTTACTTAAATAAAATGTTAGGTGCAGTTTTGATTTCACTGCTGTTTTGATGATGATTACAAAAGCTACATATTCTCTTTAGGCAGGTTATATGCATATTGCTTTTCATTGTATGGTTTATCATTTAATATTTATTTCATTTTTCCAACCCACTCTTCTTGTAAATAAGGACATTTGAGGAAGATTACCCTTTCCTTTTAAATACTGAATGTGTCTTTTAGTAGTTCAAAGCCTTTTTGTATTTTCACCGTGGCTAATTTTAGAAACAACACAGTCAGTGCGGTTGAACAGCTCCTGTTACCTAAGCCTGAGTCACCAATCTTTACCTGTTTAGGTGGCACACACTTAGAAATGGGGGTTTTCCAAGCTTGCAAACAAAACCTCAATTTACAAGGACCAGGGCATCAATGATCAAAGAGGGGGTGTGGTCCCATGGCTCCATTAGGTTGCCGTGGGAGACAGTCCCTGAGGAAAAGTCGCCAGCGCAGCCCTGTCGTCAAGGAATAAATTACAGACTTGATGGGCAGGTAACTATCACCTGGACTGGCTTGCTCTCTCTGTTCTTGTTTTTGTTTTAGCTTTTGGTGTCTGGACTGTGCTGTCCTCCTCTTGCCACCCTTTTTTTTACCCTCCCGTCTTTCCGTCTTTCTCTTTCTAACCACAGTTTCGAAAGCATGTGAACACCCCTATCTGTAATTTTTCCTTAGGTGATTTCGAGTCTTTCTGTGTGTGTGTGTGTGTGTGTGTGTGTGTGTGTGTGTGTGTGTGTGTGTGTGTGTGTGTGTGTGTGTGTGTGTGTGTGTGTGTGTGCTGCATGGGCCATTTCCTGTTTCAACATGATGGTGCAGTTGTGTGCGTCAAAACAGATCCATAAATTGTGTCCCAAGTGTGGAAAATCACTGGCGCACAGCCCAAACCACAAGCATGTCAAACACCTGTGAGATTAACTGAAAGACCAGCTATGAGCAGGGCTAAATTAAAATTTGAAGCATTTTCAACAATCACATGAGGTTGTGTTATATGAACGAGCTTTCATTAGATTTCTTTTCCTCTTTCTCTCCCACCCTCCCTTCCTGAATTGGTCCTGAATGAGGCTCTAAATTGCCTCTAACTGGTTTGGAGGCGTGATAGAAGTGTAGAATACCGAAATCAAGCAAGAAAGTGACATCGTTGAGGGCAAACAGGCCAGTGAGTTAAGACAGCAGGTCAAGAACCCTTCTTGGGAGAGAAGGGGAGCGAACATGAGCGCAGGACCAGTTATAGGATCTGAGTGTACTTTACCACCAGTCTGTTATGGTTCATTCACTTGTCCTGTAGCTCTTTAATCAGAGAACAAACAGTAAACTATAAACATTCTGAACATCTCAGATTTTACAATACAACCAGTCTACATCAGATGTTACACAAACACAACATCAGAAAAACGTAGCAGTGTACAAAAGACTTAGAATATGAGTCATATGACGTTTAACCTTTGAAAATCTTGTCTATCTATCTTCAAAGGAAAAAAACACGATTGCTGCAATGATTTAATTTTTTTTAATGTCATGCCATTTTTAAATTTAAATTCCCCTACACCTACCTTGAGAGTAGATAGCCTTTTTTTCATGCTGGCTTACAGTAATTAAGCCAGCATGAGTAATTAACTTTCCCAAGGGCCCATGTGAGAAACTGGGACTGTTGTGAAGGGCCACCCCAATAAGGCTATAAAGAGATAAAATGAATCATGAGCAGAACTGTGTGACCCCTTGGGAAAATTAATTGCTCAGTCTTGACATATAGCATGCTGTAATTATAGTAAAACCTTTGTGGCAGCTGTTTTGTTTTATTTTCTTAAATGTAGAGCATATTGTATGACGGTGTTAGGCATTGAAGTTGGTTGTATTTTTATCCATCATATATGTGTTTACATTCTATCAAGCACCTCCAATTTGGTGACATCTTAAAAAAGTTCAGGTATACAGAACATGTGTAAAGATGGCTTAGACAGCTTAAATTGAAATGTGACAATTTCTCCACAGTGTATGAAAGGAACCTTCTTGCCAAATGTCATGCGACATGAGTGGGTTATGCTACTCGAAATGCCATTTATTGTATTTTGTATGACGTTTACTGTTAATTGTTTTTAGACATCCTTAGTGATCTTGCACTACTTCCACATTTTTACTTCCACACGTCCACTGTGAACTGTGAGAAAATGATATTTGAACAAAGGTTTTAAGGGGAATCTCATATTTAAAGATTTTTATTTGAGTCGTCATTGCAGTCAAAATGGTATCGCTTCCTCTTTCTATTCATTTTTTTATCCAAATGATTTATTAATATCTCCATGTGTTGTTTCTTTTCCATTCTTAGTATGTCTTTGATGTTCATCTAAAATTTGCAATGACTTCCATCAGAGAAAGCACAGAGGCTCTTATTTATTATAATTATCATCATCATGATAAAAACTTGTCACTGTAATTTTAATATTCATATTAAATTAAGCTCGAGTCTATTCATTCATATCTTTCACTACAATGTAACCATTTTAATTCCTAGTTTATATTTAGTCTTTTTTTTTATTTCCATTGTGTTATATTGCTTTAAATGGTTGTATATTAAAATGAAAATATATTAGTAAGAAGAATTCTGTGATATTGTAATGCAGAACAATCCCATGCAAAGTCTTCTTTCTTCCTTCTTCCTTCTTTCCCCACTTTCCCTTACCTCTTACTCTTTCTTTAAACCTTTTTCCTCTTTCTCCACTTTTCTCTTGCTTTGACAGCTTGTCTCTTGGGAATGCGGGGATTGTGTAATACTAATCAGAGCAACATGGATTACAATCAGCACATACACACGCATCTGTCACAGAGGCAGTTAATAAGTCAATATGTTGACATTGCTCAGGGCCACACATGTGCCCCTGTGAGGAACAGTTTGTGATAGTGCGTAATCAATTTTAAAGAAACACAAATAGTTATCTGCCAGTCTGTGTAGTCTTACCTTAATCACTTTGAAGTGATGATATCAAATCACGCACAACTTAAAGTTTCCAATTTTTAGGTGTCTTTTCCATACAGTAATTCAGGTGATAACTGCTAGGAAATGCTATTAGTTTATTTAGTATGACTAAAGATACAAAGATGCATGTTTACTTAATCTTTAAATAAGTTGTGGAAACTGACCCCGCAATTAAGAGTGCCTGTAAATTTCCAAAGTTTACCAAATTAAGCTGCCATGGCTCAGGAGAAGAACAGGTCATCTACTAATTAGAAGGTCAGTATTTTGGTCCCCAGCTCCTTTAGTTTGTATATCAACGTATCTTTGGGCATGATGCTTAACCCTCAGTTGCTCTAATAGAGCAGAAAGTGTTATATAACTACCAATCAATTGACCAGAAATCAAGTTAGCTTTCTGGGGAAACTATGGTTCAGTTTTGGCAGTGTGTGGGCAGCTAAGGACTGCCTGTGTATCTTCACAGAGTGTCTGTTGTCAGATGGAATCAGTGTCAAAAAATATGTGGTATAACAGATCTGTGGGCTGCTGTTGTAGAAGAATGACGATGTAACCTACAAAGCGCTTAAGTGAAACTCAGTCTTAAAAACAATGAAAAGTATCCACCCTCTGTATTTTCCATATTTCAATTTTTATTTAGTTTTCAATCTTTGATATTTTTTGTGAGCTTCACCCATTCCTCATGAACTCCACCGTTGCCTTCATAACTGTTCTGGCCCATTTGTCGCAAAGTCAACATTTACAGCATCATCCACGTCAAGCCATGGGTAGATTTTTGAGAACTGCACAAGAGCACTTGTTGGAATCCTCTCTCAATAAACTCTCCACTGGCAAATATTTCCACAAACAGTCACAATTGCTGCACTGTAAATTAACCATCACTCTGGCCAGGCATGCAAAGGTGTAAAAGAGAGCAAGAATGATGCAGCAATTCTTGAGATAAATTTTGAGGGGTCTTGTTTCTGCTTCGCAAAGTGGTGAAAATGTGTTTAGACTTTCCTCTCTTCCTTGCTTTTACTTGTTATAACGGACAGAAAGAACAGACTACTTTGTTTTAGGTGGCTAAAGCAGAAGAGGCTAGTAAGTACTTGGCTAAATGGCTTCAAAAGCATTCAGTCGGCTGATTTACTGCAGGAATGAGGCAGAACAAGAATAAGATGTTTAGAGTGGCTGCCTCTTCAAAAGCAATGAGTGATTTGTAAAACCATGTAAAGCCAGTCCAGGCCAAACTCAAGGCCAAAATCCAGCCCCATTTTAGACTATGAACTTTAACCCCCGAGGCCAAAGAGGAAGTGCTTAGTAAATAGACAAGGGAGGAGGGACAGTAGATAGTAGCTAAAGCTGATTCAATCACTGCATCGTGGGAAACACACACAAACAGCCACTTTGCCTTCAAGACAAAAACACAGGAAGGATCATCTAAGTGGTCGTTACCATAGAAGCAAGGACCGCCGCCCGAGCCATAACCCTGGTTGTATGTGAACTTTTACCTCAGAACTTGTGATTGTGTGCGTGTTTGCAGCACACAGTAAGGAAATTCACTTTGGCGCAGATTTCGGATGAACTCACAGGACCTCTCCCAGCTCAGCATGTGGTCCAACTTGAGAAAGTGGAAGACACAAACACACTTCAAACGCACACACGCTTTCTTTCAACAGCGCTCTTCAGATGACAAAACATTTCCTCACTGTCTCCACATGAAATTTTCCGACCTCCTCTCTGCGTTGATGGATGTAGCCATGGAGCTGGTCAGCACTGTGTGTCGGAAGTGTTTTCAGGGTTTTATGCACTCTGTGTTTGGACTGTGGCCTCTTGTTAACGTCCCTCTGGCTACAAACACACTGACATGTGATTTATGGAAATGAGCCATGGAGGAAACACAGCGGGATAAATCAAATGCACCCAACCTATGCAATGTCTTTCACTTTGTATGTGTGAGAGAGAAGGTAAAAGAGAAGAAAACTAATAAAAAGAGACAGAGGGAAAGTGTGTAAGATTGATGGGGTTTTTCCTCTTTTGATGTTGCAACAAAGTCTGGAAGGGGCTGTAAATCCACATGCACATGGGACAAGAACTAGAGTGGGTCAGAGATATTACCTTTAGGCTCCAGAGTTGGTTGATGTTTGATCAACGAGCTCTTTCTCACAAAGAAAGTTACGGTAGTTTTGCACATTTTGTCACAAAAACGAACATGCCATACTGTTTAAGGATATGGAAACTGCATATGGAGCATTAGAATGACTGAGCAAAGAACCACTGTCTTCAGACACCCAAGATAACACAGTTTGAGAGACATAAAATTTAAGTTTTGCGCCAACAATTTATTTCCCAAAGTTCTCTTAGCCAAAAAAAACTCAGCATGTCTTATTTTCCTGTGCAATGTATCCTTAAAAAATGGGGAAACTGGACAAATGGAGGACAAAAAAGAAGTGGAGAGCCTAAAAGGGAATATCTGAAAGTCATGTCCAAAAATCTGAGCAAAAGTGGAGCCATTTCCAGTCACTGAAGTCTCATCAGAAATGGTCTCAGTGAAAGGGTGGTTGTCAAGAAGCCATTGGTGAAGAAGGGAAACAGGGAGAAAAGGCCAAAAAGAACTAAGCTAAAAATCAGATCAGATCTGGAAAGAATTAAATCTTTGACACTGCAGTAAAAGCTGGATAGAAAAACACAGAGTTGAAGACTACCAGTCATGCACTAGCCTCCCTAGAGCCTGAGCTTCAAAAAGCCAGTAGAACTATTCCTGAAGTCTACTTAAAGAAATGTCAAGACAGAGTTCAACCTGCACTGAAGAATAAAGGTGGTCAGACCAAATACTGATTTTCAAGTTCAACAGAATTGTACAAACTGTTTTTGTCTTAGTTTCCACAAACTCCTGCTCCAGTTCCCATTTTCATAGGAAAATACAAAGCGTTGACTCAAGCTTTTGCACTGCTCTGTATATACGTTTATCAGTCACCATTTATGTTTAGCAAAAACAATGAAAGGGTTAAAACGGGTCATAATAAAATCACTGTAGTCCTTAAGATGGAGGGGCTAGACCAAGTGCAGTGTAAACGACTCTCTCTTTATTTATTAAGCAAAGTTCAGTGCTCTTCAGACTGTAACTGAAGAACATGCCTGATTCATAAACAAGACCTAAGACACGTATTTCACTAGAATCCTCAAAGGTTTCCTGTACTCTTCACTTTTGTGATTACAGAAATTATTTTTCCATTGTTTATGGGTTTGGTGACGGGAAGCTCCTCTTGACCCTCTTTGATTTAATTTGATAAATTCCCTCTTAACCAATGATTAATATTCTTTTTATATAGGAAGAAGAAGTTGTGTAGGGATGCATTCACTAAGTTCTACTTAAAGGTTTTAAGGTTTAAGGTTACCTTCATCTCAACCGAGTTCGGATTACAACACCGACCATTATCTGCTTAACCTGGGAGAAGAAGCCAATGTAAAGTGACCTTCAGCAACCTCAGTGTATGTGTACGTGTGTACAGAGATTGATAGTCATCCTTTACTTACAGGGTTTAGGCTCTAGCTTGGGTAAAAGTAGGCTAATATCACACAGAGAGGAGTGACCTCGTTCACGTTCCAAACTGTACAAAGAACCTGTTGACCCCTCATCAGCCAGATTACATTGGATGACTGGGGGAGTGGTGGCCAAGACGATCTCACATGATGTTTACTAATTTGTTTTGTAACCTCCCAATCTTTGCGAAAGATGTAAGGTTGTTAGGCTGTTATTTTGGTCAATACCCAGCTTTATTTTTTCAATTATTATACACTAACTTGGCAGCACGGTGGTGTAGTTAAGACTGATTCCTCACACCAAGCACACTCCTGAGTTTCACTCCACCACCTGGCCGGGGCCAGGAGTTGTGTGGGGTTTGATTGATTTGCATGTTCTCCCTATGTCTCTGTGGGTTCTCTCTGGGTACTCCCACATCCAGGTTCATCCAGTAGGAGAGTTATGTTGTGACTACAAAGCCTGTCTTATGGATCCGCAGGCGAAGATCGAGGCAAAAAGAGCGTCAGTGGAGTTTTGTTCCTTTGGAGATCAACATGGCAGTCACGGAGGCACGCGGCTGACAGCCAAAGTCAGCAGTCCAACCTCCTGAATCAGTTAAACTAACAAAGAGTAATGCAAGTAGAGCAGATAAAACAATGCATATAAAGCAAAAGCATGTTTTAACACATTTTAACCAAATAAAGAATTGATTTGATTTCACAGAGCAAAACATGTCCACACTGAACTCTTTACTCTTCACACAGTTACACTGAAGTGTAACTGGCATCTACTTTGGGGTTGGGGGCTGGAGTTACCTGCAACCAGAGGATAATTTCCAACTTTGAATAGTTTTTGTTCATCACTGTAGTAAAAGCTACATAATCAAAAAGGAAAATAAATATAGTCAGACTTACTTAGTCAATAAATTACAATTACCTTCTAAAATGCTGGTGACATATATAATGCATAGACTTTGAGTCATCAGTTAGCCTGATGCTCTGTAAGATATACACATACACATACTTTGATAAAGCCATCAACATGTTTCAATATTTTCCAAGGGAAATAAAGAAATTAGGGTTCCACACCAGATCTAGGTCTATGTTGATTTTTTTTGCTGAATACATTGTTACATATGTTTGTACATATGTTTTTACATGGCTGATTTTATCTAGCACAGTCCATGTGTAAATGTGTTTACTTCTTTGTGTGTGTGTGTGTGTGTGTGTGTGTGTGTGTGTGTGTGTGTGTGTGTGTGTGTGTGTGTGTGTGTGTGTGTGTGTGTGTGTGTGTGTGTGCGTGTGTCTGTGGGTGTGTCCAAAAGGATTAATCAGAGAAGGCCTTGTCTGGGATAAATTTGTGGCCCCTGGCCTCCTATTTCATCGTGAGTCTGCTGGCCTTGGGCCACTGATGAAACCCTCCAAGGTTAACCAGATACAATCATACACACACACACACTCACACATCATGTCCTCCTTCCATTCCAACTCTTTTTTCCTGCTTTTCAAGATTGTAAACATGATTATCTCTTCCTGAAATGGAAAGTCACGTTCAGTTTACAACAATATCAACATCACATTTCTTGTAATCTAGGCAATACCTTCCAGTAAAAACATGTATTAACAGTTGCACTGGTCAACATCCTCCTTCTACATACATCCTCTATCCTTTCATTTTCAAACAATTTACTCTTGAGTCCACACTGAAAGGGGGTTGAGTAACAGAGGAAAGACATTTAATGTGAATGATATAACTGACTGAATCAACACAAAAATAACATCTATTCTCTTATTATAAGCACATATAGTCTGCTCATAACAATGTTTGGTTTTTTTTGCTTCCTGTTTGCACATGATGTTGGGAGTATCATTTCCAGTACAACATGTTTAATAGGTCCTTTAACCTCCACTTGATCTTTTTATCCTCTGACCATCAACAAAACTGACACAGCCTGGAAATGACTTGGTCCAGCATCGACTTTAGTGTGTGTCAGTGCATGAAGAAATTAATGGTTTCATCACACTGTAAATGTATATCTAACCCAAGTTTGCCTTAACGATGTTATAAAGAGAATGGCTAAAAACAAACAAAAAAAAAGATCTCTTCCTCTTAAGAGTGAAAACATGCACAGCAAATTTCACATGAATCTGGCTCTAGTTTTGTAGATATTTTTGTCCCAGACAGAGAGACAGATGTTTACAGTCCTAGTTTGCTTGTAATTTGTCTGGCTCGACTGAAATGAACCACAAAAATAGAGAAGTAAAGAGGGAGGAGTGTATCTTGGAGAGTAAAGAAAAGTGGAATAGAGTGATATATACATTCATAGAAAAATGAAGGCTTGGCACAATTGAAAGGGGGAGAGAATGAAAACAATGAGCAAGGAAGAAATGAAAACAAGGAAAGAGAAAGAGCGAGATAGGGGACAGATTTCCCAGGGGGTGCGGGACAGGGTAGGGGCAGCTGGCCGCTAAGAGCCGTACACGTAGACACACACTGTGCACATTAATTAGACTTCATTAGCAACTGTCGGATGAGACTAATCAGGGTGTGTTACTGTTAGAGATTTAGGGAAGCCGTCTGTGTGTGCGCTTGTGCACACCAAATCTCTGGAGTTAAATATTTTGGAGTAAGGCATAAAAGTGCACAAGAGTTACATTCCAGGAGTTTATTTTTCACCTTATACAACAGTTAGTGTTGGGGAGTACTCTCAAGCGGTGTAATATTTAGGTGTTCATTCACTGAGTGCTAAGGAGTCTAATTCAACACATTGCTGGTGTTGTTTGTCTGTCGACCGTTACCCTGTCTATCTGTGCTTGTCTCTTGGACTCCGACATGTAGGAGGTAAAAATACTTTATTTATTTTGGAATTTTCTGTGAGTGTAGTAATGTTATTTATATATATATATATATTCAGTTACATGGATGCATAAGTAAAATATAAAGTTAACTAACTAGCACTACACGTGTTTTCTGCATGTTACGCTGATTCGTTGATAGCAGCTAGGCTAACATTAGTCAAAAGTTAGCTAACTAACTTATCTTACTGTATTTGAAGATACACATTTCACGTTGTCAATGAAAACGTTCATTTGTATTTCTTTTTTTTAAACACCAACGTTTAATTTAACGTTAGCTAACTACAGTAATATTATGTTTAGACTCATGGTAATGGCCGTATTTAACCAAAGAGAGGTGCAGCCTGCATTAATGAGATATCAAGGTACCATTAACATAAGTTAGTTAGTCCTGCTTCACAGATATGCACACAACCCTGTCGCCACTCGCCACACCTGAAAAGACAAGGACGCGGCAAACATGCGGTCACATTGTCTGCTAAACCTAGCCTAGCTAAATAGATTTTAAGCAGTAGCTAGTGTGGACAGGCTAGCTCAATGTTAGAAAGTGTTTATGGATTACGTTATACACAGTTCACATAAAGTTATCATAAACAGCCTCTTCTTCTTCCACATGTTATGTTTCATATTAGTAAAGGTTTTTTCCATAGGTGGCCAAGATGTTGATAAAAGTAAAACACAGAGAGACAAAGAAATATGTCAAATTGGAAGAAGTCAGCTTCACAGATTTTATGAGTGCAGGTAAGTTATACATGGTTTGTACCAAGTCATTAAAGAGGAAATGATAATGTTGTTATTAACTAAGTGATGATTTTACTTCAGTGCAGCAGAAGTTTCTCATACCAGAAAATGCAGCACTGAAAGTCACAGATGAGCAGGGTATAGAGGTGGATGAGGATGTCTTTCCTGAACTTGCAGGAGTCAAAGAGGTGTGTTTTGTCATCTATACAGCTGAAGGTAAGTAAATATATGCTCTGATAGATTTTGTGGGATTTGATTTCTACAGTTACTCTTAAATAAACCTTTTTTAATTTGTCTAATATCCTGTGGTAACAATCACAAAATGCTGCTTTCATGGCTCAACAGTAAGTTGGATTTATCACATGCATTTCAGACATCCTGGAAACAGAATCATCCAAGAAGCTGCGTGACTGCTCAGACCTAACACACTATGGCTGCGTTCACACTGCAGGTCTTAATGCTCAATTCCGATTTTTTGATCAAATCCGATTTTTTTGTCTGCTCGTTCACACTACAAATAAAATGCGACAGCAAACGCTCTCTAGTGTGAACGCTCAAAGCGGCCCGCATGCGCAAAAGAAGATGTCACACACAACGCGCTCTGTTTAGACCCAGAGCAACAGTATTGTTTGACTGATGGCCCTTAATATAAAGACTTCGGTCTTCACGTTTCCCAATTTTTGCTTTAAGTTATTTTGTTATTTACATAATAATGTAAATAACCTAATAATGATCCTTATTGCTGTTTTAGAGAGGAGCGGTGCTTCAAAGGATAGCTGTAGATTTCTGTCAGAATCTGCAGATTATACAGTACAAATAAAATGTTTACGTTGTCTTCCCAACAGTTTCACTGACATCTACACTGGATGGCCAGGAAGCGTTCGCGATGTCTTCTCGGGCGCTTCTCTGGCGCTGATAATTGGCTTCAGTCTTGTGTCGGCGACGTAAAAGGCGGATTTAATGCGACTTGACCGTTCAAACAGCAGTCGCTTTCTAAAACATCGGATATGTATCGGATTCAGTACCACATACGAAAGTGACCCAGATCGGATTTGAAAATATCGGATTTGCGCCGTTCACACTGTCATAGCATGATCGGATATGGGTCGCATAGGGTCAAAAAATCGGATTTGATGCGCTTTCGCCTGCAGTGTGAACGTAGCCTATGTGACACTCACACCTTGTGGTATGTAAATTGTATATTACCATAATAAAATACAAAATAACCATCTGTTCTCCTGGGAGAAAGTATAATTTAATCAAAGCATACAATTTACGTATGTGCCTATGTGCGTAAATGGTAGCTTTGTTGTGGTTGATTTTTGATTGTATATGCCTTATATTGTAATATTTTTGTTTGTCACCCTCAGATTTGACTGTCCTGAAGCAACATGTGGAAGAGCCCTCCTCTCCAAGTCTAACAGATACATTGTCTGTCTCAACCACCAGCAGTCAGAGCAGTGACACAAGCGATGCCGGACTTCAAATGGTTCAGCCTCTATTGGACAGCATACATGCAAGAAATGTAGATACATTACTTAATAGACTTGTATTTGACTCTTTAGTTGTCATTACTTGAAAAAGCTTAAACACGAAGATAAAACAGATTAGAGAAAAATAATTTGATATAGTATTTCATGTAGTTCATATGTATAATCCACAGATTGAAATTGTTGTTTGGGTTAAAATAGTCTCATTTTTTGTCAATTTTTTTGTTCTTTGTATCAAATGTGTTTAGACAGTGGAGCAGATTCTGACTTCCAAACCAGCAGGGGTGACTGTCATCCATGAGTATGAAAAAACTGGGAGTTTGAAAGATTCCACCAGGCAATTAATGGTGAACATCATTGTAGCTCACATGCGTGAAAAGGAAGGGTAAGAGGAATGATGTTTATTCTATTCATTTTTAAAACTGGCAAGGATCTTATCAAAAAACACTTCTGCTTTTGCAGGAGAACTGTAAGTAAAGCAACGAAGGAGTTTCATGCACTTGGAATCGTGTCACTCTTCCCATCTTTGAAGGATCCGTACTCCAAAAAGGGATATGTGAGTTTGCTATGCAACTGTAGTGTGTAATAAGACTTGCTCTCTTTCTCTCTCTCTCTCTCTCTCTCTCTCTCTCTCTCTCTCTCTCTCTCTCTCTCTCTGTCTCTCTCCCTACACATATATATAAATATATATACACACTCTACAATGTATGCAATTTCTTTCTTTCTGTAGGAGCATTTCTATGACATTCAGAGCAACAAAGGTTTTCTTGAGTGGCGTATCAAGACTGTGCAACGTCAATCCAAACCCCCCACTGCATCACAGAACAGGGTGGAACTGAAAGGAGGGCCCACATCACGAAGGAAGTTTGGTTTCACTAATGACCAGCAAACAAGAGATCAATGTATGGAAGCCATGTCTCTTCTTCATCACACCACTGACCAAGATATAGTCTTCCAGAAGATGAGAGAGACATTCTACTATCGTCAGCAGATACTCCATGACCCACAAGAATCAGCAAACATTCTTCAGATGTTTCCTCGGTTTTTGGACACTAAAGGACTGGTAGGTAAACAAATGGGGATCTGAAAAATACTTGACTTAAAAAAATTGATTTTAATGGACATACTTCTCCTTTGTTAGATTTTGCAGGACTTTGCAATGATGTTTGGAGTAGAGACTGCTTCCAGGTTCCTGGAAAAATGGAACACCAGTTTTAAAGACAAGGTTGCCAGGGAAGCCAGAGACCTTAAAGAGACTTGTCTTCTGAAAAGATTGCTGAAATCTGCTTTGAACGAAGAAATGGATGATGCTGATGAGCCAGGTAGTGTCCTAAAGTAACACTTTATTAGTGTAGTAATTTTAGTTTTCATTTTTAAAAGTTATCAAAAAAGCAGCAGTGTGGATAATGTGTGTATGGATCACTTATTTTCTGCTCATACCCTCAACCAGTTTTTATATGTTAGTGAAGTTCAGTTCTGTCTCCCCTTTCCAGCATTAGTATTTAACTCCTTAACACTGTCTGCAGAGTGGGACAGCGACATGGCTTCTCTTCTTGTTCTGCTGCACCTTCTCACGCCACAACCAGCTGGAAGGAAACGGCCAAAGAAGATGAGTGTTGGAGAGGCAATAGATCATCTGGTTAAATTTCACAAGGTTTGTCAAGATAATGTGATCCAGTTCCAGATACTGTGGTTCATGGAACACTTTTTCTTAACCTAAGGGTTTATAAAGTGATGCTTTTTATTGTGTTTCAGTCTTGCCAGAGCCTTGAGGATCACCTCATGAACAATGAAGGAAACCCTCAGCCATATCTCCTGGCCACAGGGACTTCAAAAGCACAGGTTTTCAGCTTCTATATAGTCTTGGATCAAAAGCTTCTTCCATGTCAGTCAGGCACATCACTGGGTGCATTTGATGAGCTGTTCAAGTGCCACTTTGTTTTCAGTGTGAAATATGAAGACGCTCTGTCCAGCCTGTACACATTTTTGCAGACCACTGTGTACAATATTGATGTAGGCACAACAGTGGAAAGTCCAAGAGTCAAAGAGTTGCGAGCAAAGCTGTTGAATAAGTAGTAACCAGGTTATGCATTCAAAATGTTGACCTGCTTTCTCTGTGCTTTATCCTTTGCTACAGCTTTACTTTTGTTCAGACATTTAAAACTAGTTCATGGAATGTATCCTGGCAAAAATTTGAAACTAAAATATGGTCAGATAGGATGTTGTTTACAATTCTCAAGTTATTCTGGATTTAGAAGACATCTGAATAAGATACATGCTACTGTTAGCACATGTGTTCCTCATGAGACCCCTTCTGACCATGATACCCAACAGTTTAGTAGTTCTCAGTGCTTAAATGATGAAACACCATCCACATCATCTCAGTGCCAAAATTCTGAAGCAGGCCCTTCATTCTCAAATCAGAGCAAGGACATGTCTGCCTCCATTATTGCCAGACTTTTAGGAAGTGGTGTACCAAATACTGTAGTTCTTTCTACAGTTCAGAACTTAGAGGAATTTGTGGGAGATTGGCAATCTAATATTCAGGAACAATTATTGACCCTATTACCAGATGACAGTCCCTCCAGATCAGCCATTGCAGATTTATTTAAAAATTTGGACAATCCGTTTAGTCACTTGAATTCTGAAAGCAAATGTAAAAAATATTTTAGAGATAAGTGGGAAATGGTACAGCCAGTTGAATTGCACCTAGGAGTAAGATACGATACTAGACGATGTACCAAAACTAGAACCTATGAGCAAGTCCCAGTAAATGACAAATTCATATATATTCCCATATTGAAAACACTCCAGTTCATTTTTAAGAATGAAAGTATTTGTGAGATGATGCAAATATGCACCCAGTCTGACACATATCAGGACTTCTGTGATGGAAGCTACTTCAAAAGTCATCCTTTGTTTTCAGGTAGCAAGTTTGCTATCCAAGTCCAATTGTACTATGACGAATTTGAGTGTGCAAATCCTTTAGGTTCAAAAAAGGGTATACACAAAGTTGGCTGCCTTTACTTCATCCTTAGAAATCTTCTTCCCAGTCTGAATTCGGCTTTAATGAACATTCATCTGGTATCATTATTTTATGCACAAGACGCAAAAAAATATGGAATTGATGAAATCCTGAAGCCCCTAGTAAAGGACCTGAAAATATTAGAGACAAGTGGGATTGCTGTTCCATTTGCTAAATTTCCTGTATTTGGTACTCTGGCACAAATTACAGGTGATAACTTGGGGATGCATAGCATTCTTGGATTTTTGGAATCGTTTAGCGCTAATTATTTTTGTAGATTTTGCTTAATTGATCAGTCTTCAGCTCAATTAGTTTTCTCAGAGGACGACCCATGTTTAACTCCTAGATCACCAATTCTGAATAACCAACATTATAATAATTTGGTAGATGATCCAACATTAACATCTTCATTCGGCATAAAAAGAAAGAGCATACTTAATTCATTAAAATATTTCAATATTGCGGAAAATTATGCCGTTGACATCATGCATGATATTTTGGAAGGGGTTGGTCAATATGAAGTCAAGTTGCTATTTCAATATTTAATCGAATACTTCATCTCTAAAGATAGCTTGTTAAATAGGATATATGCTTTTAATTACGGCTATATGGAAAAGAAAAATAAACCAACGAATATTAACCTGGATCGTGCAGGGCATGGAATAGGTTTAAATGCATCACAAACACTTTGCTTGATCACAAACATACCTTTGATATTTGGTGACCTGGTACCAGAGGATGATTTGCACTGGCATTTGTTGCTTTTGTTGTTGCACATTCTAAACATAGTTTTCTCATACTCTATCACTGAAGGAATGACTGTGTATTTAAAGCACCTGATTATTGAACACCATAGACTCTTTAAGGAACTATACCCATCAAACAACTTAATTCCAAAACATCATTTCATGGTCCACTATCCAAGGTGCATTCGAAAGATTGGTCCTCTCATTCATATCTGGACCATGAGATTTGAAGCCAAACACAAATTTTTCAAAGACTGTGTTAAGAACTTTAAGAATTTGACTGTATCACTTGCAAGGAAACATCAGTTTGCATTAGCTTATCATTGGGAATGTATGAGTTTAAAAGAAGTTGAGTCTGGTCCAGTTAAAATGCGTTCACTTGAAACACAAGAATACTCAGAAATTATATCTCCATATCTTCATGTTGATTTACAGAACACTGTCAAACTCACAAACTGGGTAAAGTGTAGTGGAGTTGAATATCGTGTTGGGCTTTTTGTTTGCACAGGCACTTATGAAAACATGCCGGTTTTCAGCAAGATAACTTCAATCATTTTACATGATGGTAAAGCTGTTTTTGTTATGGTTGAGCATGAAACGTGTTTCCATGATCATTTTCATGCTTATCAGGTAAATGAAACCATTCCTAAGAAGATACTGGTCCTAGAAAGGGAGAAGTTAAGACATTTCAAAAGTTTTGATGGCCAAATGTCATATGGGTGTGATTCACAATTGTATGTCGTGTCAGACAGTTGCATTATTTAATTTGTTGGCTTAATGGAGACCTTATAGAGTCTTTTTCATGTTAACACTGCATTACAATAAGTGCTTATTCTGTAGTCTTTTTTTTTTCTTTAATTCGTTTTTTTCCCCCAATATTAGGCCTATCTGACCACACAATGTCTCAACTGTTTAGCTGCCATAATTGTTGCTGTTTTAATGTCGAATGTTACACTATTATAGTGCTGTTACACAGAATGTATGTTAGTCCATTGAATTTTGAATATGATACTTTTGATAAATAAAATTCATACATTCATAATAATCAGTATTGTGTTTTTGTAGTAATTGTCACCCAAAACCTTTTTTCATTTGATGAGTAACACTATAAAAGAGTTAATATCAAAATGAACTCTAGTTATGAGTTACATTTTACTCTTTATGGTAGTAGAAATTTTACTCCATGAGAGTTTAGTTTTAACTCCTATAAAGAGTTGAAAAATCAACTCCCAGAAAAGAGTTACTCTAACTCTGCACTAGAGTTTATTCGATGGTCACGCATGTACACTCAAATGTAGTTAATCTGAACTCCCAGAGAGTTTATTCCAAAGACCAGAATTTGCTGTGTGCGTGTATGTGTATATGTGATTTACTGCTGGGGCCCAGCTGAGTATGTGTAGTGATCAGAGGCCCAATCAGACCCCATGACACACACACACACACACACTAACACACTCATCAGGTCAGATGACGCATCTGTCATCCGTTTAAATGCTGCAGGTTGTCAGTTAAACAGCAGGTTATACTTGTGTGTGTATGTGTGCGACCTTGTGTGAATGACAGCTCCATTACAAATGATACACATACTGTATGTATCATCTCTTCTGCTAAATATTATTCCTCACCAGGTGAGTGTATGGGTTTAAAAAAACAGGTTCACCATGAAAAAGCTGACATGATGGATTTACACGTACACTCTGTATATTTGTGTGCTTTTAGAGGAATAACTAATTTATGGTGATTTATATACAGGAATGCAGATTTTTCTCTGGAAATGAAATCTAAGTTTACTGGCACTGTTTATGACTGTTTTTGATGAAATGCAAAAGAGATTTATTTGGAAATTGAAAGACATTTACTGGAGTCAGGGTGATTTCAATATTTATCATCATGTGAACAAATGAGGCATGTGTCCTGAGATACATCTGGAAATACTAAGTGCGGTGGTGCTAAAGCCCAAAAAGATGAGGCATCGAGTGCAGACTTACGTGCGGTCATAATACATCTGTCTGCATAGATTGCATTTATATGGAGCATTTTAACCTTCACTCAAATGTCTTTACACTTCAAGTCATATAATAACACATTTATATGTTACTGTTATTTTAAAGGCCACATACAGCAAAGCAGAACGAAAACACTGTATCTATGTGTCTATTACTCACAGCGGTGGCACATTAGGGACCATTTTGCAGACTATAAGAGAGCAGTATTAAATCACCAACCTTTAAAATTTGCGGATAATTTTAGATTAACAATGACAGTCAGTGAATGAACAGTTGAAAGAAAAGGCAAAAAACAGACTGAGGTATCAACCCATTATTTAACCACCGCTATCCCACCTGAGCCACGGTGAAGTATGCTTGTGAGACGGCTATAAGAAATAGTAGTATATATAAAGTGCATGTCAATTTATTGGTTTTAACTAAACTATAAAGCATATGCTGCCTCATTCACTTAAAGCTTCACTGGGAATTAGTTATCCCAGCAACCATCAAAACATAGCAAAAGTCATACTTCTTCAGCGGTTCTACACTTGCTCAGCTGTGACTATCACATTAAGGAAAAATGTGGTAGACTTCAGAGTCAAAATTAGTCCGGTTGTTACTCATTTCTGCTGTTGTGGTTTCCATTAAATAGACAGACTCCGGGGATTGCTGTAAGTAACATCCAGCAACTGTTCAACAGTCTCTGTTTTTTGCTTATCCTTTGGCGTTGCTCATTCACTGACTGCCATAGTTAATCCAGTATTTATGCCATGTAGTCACACACTCATGTAGTTCATCAGGTTGAGAAAACATACATACATGCGCTGAGTTTTTCACAGATACAGATGTGATTTTGTCAGTTGTTATGTTGGCCCACTCAGAACTTCACACTCCAATGAGAGTCGAATGCCAGAGCGGAAACACACACGGATACAGAACATAAATAGAGTATAAATGCACACTCTTTTTCACTAGTTACAAATTAGCATGCATTGATATAGACTTACGCACGAACACGCACAGACTAAGACAGCAACAGGCTCTTTTTACAAACACAGAAAGACAAATCATCCTCTTCACACTCCGAGAGTGACAGATCGATTCCCAGTACAGCTGCTGCTCAGACAGGTGTGTGTGTGTGTGTGTGTGTGTGTGTGTGTGTGTGTGTGTGTGTGTGTGTGTGCGTGCATGCGAGATGTTCCTCGTTTCACACTTAAAAAGAAAGACAAGCACTCAGAGAATTTTCTCTTCCTCTTTATTCCTCTCTTCTTCATTTCAGTCTGTCTCTCTAGGATTTTGTGTTTCCAGTTTGAATTGTAAAGAATGGAATGTTTTTTATTTATTATGTTTCTTTTAGTTAAATTAGTCCATGGCTTATCGTTGTTGTTTCTCAAGTTTTCTTTTAAGTATTTATGAAATGTTTGTGTATACAGCTTCAGTGGTGTAAGTGTTGTTTAACTTCATTTTACATTTATGCTTCCCATTTTCCAATTACAGAAGGTGACAGGATTACCACCCACCTACCAACTGCCATGACACTAGTGAACTAGTGAACAATTTTACTTCTGCAGAAGAGACAAGCCAGACTGAAGTATGCTGAGAACAACTTGGTAAAAGATTTTGTGCGCCAGTGCGTCCGGAACTGGGAAACTAGTCAAGGTGAATAGAATAGAATAGAATAGAATAGAATAGAATAGAATAGAATAGAATAGAATAGAATTCAACTTTATTGTCATTGCACATGCACAGGTACAGGGCAACGAAGGTGGAAGCAATCACAAAGAAAGAAGGATATGGTAGGATTCTGAAAGAAAAGTTCAAGAAGTCAGCAGCAAGAACCAGGTCTGGTTCATTGTTTTGTCTTTCAGTACAACAACGGCCTAAAACATTTGTCGCTCCTGGTGAAGAACAAAGTGCACGATGTTGTTTGGCCTGCACAAAGTCCTGATTTGAATTATAAATATGTTGGTTAAACGAAAGACTAACATCTATGCCAAAAGACCATGAAATCTCAAAGAGCTTAAGAGAGTTGTCAACGAAAAAGGATGTTAGGATTGCTCAGGAGATGGGCAATTTTATTTTAGTATGCATTTGCCAAACCTTAGATTTCTGTGAATAAATAAGTCAAGATCAGACCTTTACAATCATCATGTTATTGCCTGATATTAATTTAAATTAATTATCTCTTTAGCCTTTAAACTGGAGTCTGAAGACATGCTACACAGCCCACACTCGCCCCCTCTCCCATCACCTTGACTTGTGTATTCAGTTGCAGATTTTTCTTGCCTGTAAAAGCAGGGTGAGGACCGCTGTCACCTTTGACCCCTGCTACAAGACAGGAATAGAGACATCATCAGAGTTTGCACACGCCAAGTTCTTTCATGTCCTCACTTCTGTGTGTTCATGGGTGTGTGCTACCTAAAAGTATAAAGTATGAGTAGGATCATTATTAAAAAATGTTATTGAGAGAAATTAACCTCAGAATTTTTGATTTGGATATATAAAGACAATTATTTTCATCAAAACATAATTCACAACATTCTAAATTTTCTATAGCTGTTTGGAGACATCACTTTGAGCTCTGCTACCTGGTCCGTAATGCTTAGCGATAGCTGATAAACTCAAGGTTTAAGTTCAGTGAAATCCTAGAAGACTGATGCCTGATGACTACTGGAATATAAATCTTTGAAATAGTTCAGGCTACAAGATGAAGCACATCCACTCTCATTAAGACACATCACTCAAAGAGCTTGTCTAATTAAGCCCCGCTTAACTACTACAGATTTTTGTGATTGCTTAAATTAGCAATTACCTTGTTACAACCTTACAACCTTGTTCCCTGCTTATATCTGCTGCAGAAAAAATGTTAATATGGTAATAATGTTAATATGTTATGTGTTTTATATACATTGATGTACATGCTTGTGCTGATTCACTTAATTGTTCTTCATTTAAGTCCATGTGTCTCTCCGTGTGTGTGTGTGTGTGTGTGTGTGTGTGTGTGTGTGTGTGTGTGTGTGTGTGTGTGTGTGTGTGTGTACGTGTGTGTACGTGTGTGTACGTGTGTGTACGTGTGTGAAGTGAAGGTGCTTTAGTGCTAAGCAGAGAACAGATGGGTGTGAAAGCCGATCTGCACTGTGGCTGATCGAGGGAGAGGCAGGGAGAAGGAGGGAGAATTGAAAATCGACAGCAGTAGCATAGCTTTCACTGCCAACATCAGTGTGCGCGCGTGTGTGTGGTAAAGAAGCAGCTATAAAAAGACTAGAGTTACTGAACACAAGGTGGGGTGAAAAAAAAGGAGAAAGAACAACAATAGCTGATACTCACACATACTCTTGGATGCACTTTGACCCCTTCAGCTGCCGTCGTGCTTGCTTTGGGCTTCATGCCGCACGACAGGTGAGCTAGCTAACTGACGGCCGTTTGGGATAGCTGGGACGCATCGCATTACACAAACACACACTCACCCACACCGACAAAGAGGGTTTAAAGCATTCATGTGTTCATTCATACACAGTGGCACAAGGCCAGGGCCGGGTCGGGGCCGACACGAACCCACACACACCACTCCCTGCATTCCTGCGTGTGTCAGTTGTGTAATTAAAAGGCTAGCACCTCTTTGTCACTCTCACTGTGACACACACTGATCCACCATCAATGGATTTAGCTGCGGTTAAAAAAAGAGGACAACATATAAACACGCCAGAAAGGTATAAACACAAAGACACTACATAAAGCTACCTTTACGAAAGATGTTTTATATTCATTTGTAAATTTACCAGATATATTTTAAATATAACCTTCAATCAGATGTTTACACAAAACCAGCCTTCGCACACTGAGGCGGCACTCAGCGCTTCATCATCCAGGACAGGAAGCAACAGAGAGCTCTCTGATTTGCTGTCTAATCATTTGTTTAGTATAGTTACTGTTTATTTTAGCCACGTTTCAGATTTGTTCTTTTCTTTTTCTTTATTTGCTTCATTCTTTTTGGGTGTTTCTACCTGTTTTCACCTCATTTTAGTTTACCTGCACAACATTTAAGGTAAGTACTTCAAACAAGCAGGAAATCCCAACGCCAGATAAAACACATCTGTCACATGGTTGAGAAGAGCTTACTGTTTAACAGTTCTTTGAAAAAAATATGTTTGAACATGGTGTTATGCTTCTTAAGGATTAAGTCAGACAATATGGTGGCATTTCCTTCTTTCATTGTACAACAAACTAACACACAGCAGGCTGTTGGCAGCTTTCCAGTAAATATTACAGCCTGATGTAATGAATAAATGAATGATAATGTTGCAGAGCTGCTGGCATGATACCAAACAGATAGTGTGTGTGTGTGTGTGTGTGTGTGTGTGTGTGTGTGTGTGTGTGTGTGTGTGTGTGTGTGTGTGCGTGTGTGTGTGTGTGTGTGTGTGTGTGCACTGTACAATATAAAGGTCACTAAGGGTTTAGTCAGGCTTCTGGGGGGAAAAGGAAAAAACACTGGTCTTTTGAACACTTTACGCAAAGTGTTTTCAGATGGTGGGTAATTACTCTGATGTTATTAAAAAATCTTACTAATAAAATACCTTGGCAGCGTTGAGTTGTTCAGTCTAAAGTCATCAAATATCAAAACACATGTTTCTTCAGTCTCAAAAGACTGATCAATAAAATGTTAAATAACAGTTCTTCTTTGTTTATTTGTGTTGTATTTTTTCCAATTGATCCTCTTGGTAATTGTATAAGAACTTTCCCATTTTTAAATGTAAAATCCTTAAAGTCCAGTTTTTAAGGAGTAAATAGGTTATCCAAGTGCCACACCTGGAAAGTTTCTGCTCTGGTTTTCCATACAAAGCGCATGAGACCAAGCGTGTCTTTTACCAGCTTTTTATGTTGCAGTGCCCATCAGTTTGTAAGTTCTAAAGAAGTTTTACTTATTGTAAGAATCTGTTCCCCTTAGAAACAGAGCATCACTTAGTTCTTTATCATTTTAGGGTCTATATTTCATATAAATAGTTTCAGTGTGTGTGTTTAGACTAAACAGAAAATATGCCTCAACTCCCCTGAATTTAATTTCTGTGCTAATGATTTTTTTAAAATGGAGAAAAATACAGATAATACATTGTAAGTTTTAGAAGGTACTTTATCTGAGGTGAATACAAGACATAAGAGGATGCTCAAATGGACTCAAATATAAAACAAGGCCCCACTTGGAGCACCATTAGGGCTGCTTACATGATGTTATATTTAGAATCCATTGCCGTACTCAGTGCTTGAAAAGCTGGGAGCAAAAGGTTTTTCATCCACTCAGTTTCCTTCAGCAGAAAGAAATGTCAAATTAATGGCACCATCAGAGAAGTTTCATCAATGAGGACATGCTCAAGTTTCTTTGTTCAGAATAATATTAAAAGAATATTTATAACAGAAGATAATGTTCATATAAGCAGCCACGTCTCTCACTTTGCTATTCTATAGGTGATAAAAAAAAGACTGATGGAAATATTTGTCTTCTTCCTCAGTCTGCCTGTTGATAAAAGCTGGGTGAGGCCATGAAGTTCTGGGCTCATTACTGTTGATAAATAACAGAGTAATAAAGCAAAGAGGCTGCGCGATACACAAACACAAAGTGACAAAGTGGACTTTACATATGGAGCCAGACACCCTGTCTCCGTACAGCTCTGTCATTTCTACTGTGTGTAACTCTGTTCATTACCTGTTTGTAATTGGGGTGGGGGGGTCAGGGTGTGGCTGTGTGTGTTCTCACTTAAGTGTGTGTGTCCCTCCATGTGTGTGTATGTGCAAAAGATTAGAATCAATTTGGACCCTCAGCTGTTTCACCCTCCTTCCCACCCATCTTCTCCATGCCTCTGTCTGTGTGTCTGTCTGTCACCTTGTTACCTTGTTATTGCAGTGCTGGTGGGTCCCTTTGGTCACTGTGTGTGGGTCAGTTTGGTCAAAGTGTGTATGATGTGTTTGCAGAGTGTGTGGTAGATTGGAGGTAGGGGTGAGGGGGTGGGGTTGGTCAAGCAGAAATCCCTAATAAAAGTTCAGCCTTACTTGTTTCATTTACTCATTTGAATTACCATTAAAAGTCAGATTCTGGCGATTTTTGGGGAATTTGATCATTGACCTTTCTGTCTGAAATAAAATAGAGCCCTTTGTAGTCTTGAAAATAGCTAGTAATAGTTTAGATCTATTTAGGTTTACAAATGAAAGAGTCAAATAAAAAGAACATAGCAAAAGTTCCACCTACCTTTCTCGAACCATTCCTGCATCCACTTCTCCACTACTGATCTGTTATCACAGTCTATGGTCCACACAGTTTCTATTTAACAGAAACTGCTATGTTTTTTAAATATTCCCCCCAAAAAAACGTTATTTAGTTTTTAGTTGCACATTTTGAATGCTTTGTAGGTATTGGGGAGGATACGGGAATTTTGCTGATAAATCTGGGGTAAAACAATTATAATTGCATGTATATTTTTTAACCATGCCCCCTACTTTTTTGATATTTTTGTCAATATTTAATATTGATATTTTGGATTGTTTTCATCCAATAGTCCATTAACTAGGATTTAGTTTTTTTGATTGCCACCTCATTCAGTCCATGTAGTAGGTCAGCATCTTTTCCGAGGCACTAAAACTGTGAGAATGTGTCATCAGTGTTAGTGTGTGAGAGAGTGTAACTGCTGTACGTGTAGCAAAAAAATCAAAGGACTGAATGTTAGTAAGTGAATAGTGAAATATGGCTTCTAGTGTTAAGTGCTTTGAGAAGACTAGAAAATCCAAATGACCCAAAGAAACTACAGAACCGGATTTCTTGGTGAGGTCGGAAGTGGCACAGTCTATCACTGTGCCATTGAGAGCATCCTCACTGGATGCATCACCACCTGGTACAACAGCACCGCCTACAACTGCAAAGCTCTCCAGCGAGTAGTGCGGTGCTCTGAACGGATAATTGGAGGTGAGCTTCCCTCCCTCCAAGACATCTACAGGAAGCGGTGCCTGAGGAAAGCGGGGAGGATCATCAAGGACTCCAGTCACCCCAGCCATAAACTGTTCAGACTGCTTCCATCAGGAAGGAGGTTCGTCCAATATCCCTTATAAATGTAGACCTTAAAATAATCTGCAAAGCTCTCTCAAAGAGACTGGAGAAAATAACCCCCCTCTTAATTCATCCTGACCAAACTGGTTTCATAAAAGGTAGGCACTCATCAACAAATACACGTAGATTACTTAATTTGATAGACTACTCATACAGTAAAAACCTAGAAACTACAATATTCTCTTTAGACGCAGAAAAAGCATTTGACAGAGTTAACTGGAAATTTCTATTTGCAACTTTACACAAATTTGGTTTTGGATCCTCTTTCATAAACTGGTTAAAAATATTATATAATTCCCCAACAGCTTGTGTTAGAACAAATGACCAGACATCCTCCAGCTTCTGTCTCTTGAGGGGCACCAGGCAGGGATGCCCACTCTCCCCTTCACTATTTGCAATTTTTATTGAACCACTAGCAGCAGCAATTAGACAGAATTCAGTAATTAAGGGCATAAAATGCAAGAACGTGGAACATAAAATCAGCCTTTATGCGGATGATGTGTTACTCTTTCTCCAAAATTCACAAACCAATATCTCTGGGGTGATTGAATTGATAAACTCTTTTGCAAGAATATCAGATTACTCAATTAACTGGTCAAAATCTACAGTCCTACCGATTAATTGCTCCTTCCATAATTCCTCTTCTACACCACTGCAATTGGGAAATATAAAATATTTAGGTATTAATGTTTCTCCCAAGCTTGCAGATCTAACTAAATTAAACCATATCCCACTTTTAAAGAAGGTAGAAGATGATCTGGCTAGATGGAAATGTCTACCCATATCACTCATGGGAAGGGTTGCCGCTATAAAAATGATGGTCTTACCAAAAATAAATTATTTATTCTCAATGATCCCAACTAAACCGCCACAAGATTGGTTCAGATCTCTAGATTCATGTATGTCCAAATTCCTTTGGAAAAATAAACCCCCACGTATAAGCTTAAAAACACTACAAAAGACCAAGGATAAAGGAGGACTAGAACTGCCTAACTTTCAGCACTACTTCTTAGCCAACAGGCTTCAGTTTATCTCAGGATGGCTAAAACACACCCTCTTAGATGAACCTTGGCTAGATGTAGAACAAGCACTCTGCAATAATCTAGAGATCTCAGACCTACCATTTATCAGCTCAAACATCCAACGACATGAATGCTTTAAAAGCATCAACATCAGCTCTTCTCTGACAGCATGGTGGGAGTTTCTAAAATTGACGGCGTCTTCATTAATCCCATGCAAACGTACACCTATCTGGAACAACCCTGACATATTACAAAACAATAATATGATAAACTTTTCAGATTGGAGTGATAAAGGAATCAAATATTTAGAACATATACTAGAAGGAACAGAATTTATTTCATTTGACAGACTAGTTACACAATATGGGATCAACAAGAAAAGATTTTTAGAATATCAACAAATTAAATCCATAGTAAAAAAGAAATTTAAACCGGGTCAAGTTGAACTACAAACACCACCAAGTGTGGTTCAATTTCTTACTCTTAAACCCCCCAAATTACTATCCAAAATATACAGAATGCTTTCTAAAACAGATGAATCAATATCACTTCCTATTGCAAAATGGGAAGCGGATTTATCAGTTAACTTAGACCTAAACTTCTGGTCTCAGATTTGCTTAAAAACCTTTCATCTAATTAGAAATCCCAGTCTTCAATTAATTCAATACAAAATATTACATAGAGTACACTATACAGGTCATCGGATGTTCAAGATGGGCTTTATATCTTCCAACAACTGCTCACACTGCCAAACCAATTCACTGGACAATTATATCCACGCTCTTTGGTTCTGTCCACCAGTTCAGAAGTTTTGGCGCGAGATATGTGAAGACTTATCGAAGTGTCTGAAATGTAACATTCCAACTTCCCCCTTAGTGTGTTTGTTGGGCAGCTTAGATAATGTCACTTCAGAAAAGAATATCGCCCATATGGTTTTCACTGCCCTATGCATAGCCAAGAAAACAGTCCTCATGAACTGGAAAAATAAAAATAATCTTAATTCTAACCAATATAGAAATTATCTATTAGATTACATTAGTCTTGATACAGCCTCTGCTACCACATCAGATCAATTGCTCTGGGCTCCTTTGATCAGCTCCATCACCTAGTGGGGGTGGGGGGTTATAGTTTGGTCCCGCCTTCACTGTTGTGATTGGTGTGGGGGTAGGGACAGGCTTAGGGCGTCGGGGGGTTCCCCGGAGGCATCTTCCTTGGGGGGCTCAACCCGGGGTAGCGGTCATGTCCGGTTAGGGGCTCTGTTGGCTCTCCGGTGACTGTTTCCTCGCGGCTGCGTGCAGCGGGGCTAGGGGAGGGTCTGTGCTGACGGACGTGGGTTACTGACCTGGTAGCCTGGGCGTGAGGTTCTGGGGGCGCTCCGTCTCTGGGCTGGGACCCGGACTGGGCCTCGGGGGCTTGGGTCCTGGTTGGTGTGTTGCCGGGGTTGTGGGCGGGTGGGTGCATGGGGGCCCAGCCCTGGAGCAGGGTGCCGCCGGTGCGTCGAGCCACCTGGGGGGCTCTTCAACTGGTGGGGGAGATTGTCACATCTTGCAGGAGCTTCCCTCTCCTCAGGAGCTCCCTCTGCAGGAGGGGGAGATACAGGAGAGGTGGAGGAAGATCTCAGCCTGGGTGTTTATTGTCTTATGTAGTCTGGAAGATGAGTGGATGGTGGGGTGGGTGCAGTTTTCTCTGTGGTGGGGTTGGGTGGACTGTCCCGGGCTCTGTGGGGCCGGGCGGCGCTGCTGCACTGGGCCCGGTCTGGATGGGCCTGGGCCCCCTTTCCCTGGCGGGTCGCGGAGTATGGGGGTGCCTACTGGGGTCAGCGGGGGAGCTGGCCCCAGGGAGGGGTCACTTGCCCCTCCCTTCCTTCCCTCCCCATCTCCAGCTGCCTCCCTCTTCCCGCTCCACCACAACCACCCACACATGCAGGACCTTGGAGTAGGGGTATGTCACCAGGGTGCAGAGGAGGCTACCCCCCCCCCCCCCCCCCTGTCCCCTTCTGGCTGCCTCTGCCTCAATTTTATCCCACAACTTAGACATTCACATTACTCACACTCTCATTACACATACATATAGGATCTTGGGGGTGGGCACGATACACGGAGTCCAAAGTACCATCAGGGTGTATACCTCACCCCTGGCATCGTTGCCCACCTCTCAATTTTAAATACACGTAGACATTGAGGGCTAGCAGGAGGGACCATACGCTTACCTGCTGCTCTCTGGCAGGTAGCTCCATGCCCTCCTGGGTTTTAAATGCACCTTAGAACACACATGCATCAACATTACAATGAGCGGGTGGAGGGAGGTTTGGAGTCTTCTCTCACCCCCGTTCTCTGCGACCTGCTGGAGCAGGGGGGCTAGGACTAGGAGGAGGAGTTGGCCGTCCGACTGCGGTCTGGAGTGTGGAGCCTTCCTGCTGCTGCGGAGTCGGGGCGGTCTGCCTCCCCCCACCGCAGGGAAAAGGGAAACACCACCTGGGTCTGGGTGCAGTTCCCCCCTCCAGGGGCGAGGGTACCTAGACCCGGTTTGTAGAGTACGCTTGGGGAGTGTGATCGTGTGTACAACGTCTCTTTATGTCTGTCTCCACGTTGGTTGAGTGTGGAGTAAGTGCATATGAGAGCATGAGGGTGGGAATGGATGTTTGTATCTGTGTGTGCCTGTATGTCTGTGTCTATATGTCAGGTTGGGTGTCAGGCGCCACCTCTCTGGGGACATCTCAGGCCCTCCAAGGTTTGGAGGCCTATCTCCCCCTACCACCACTTCCCCTGCCAGTGGCGGACCCCCTCAGACATCGGTGCGTTGGTGGTTCTTTGTGTCCGGGGATGGGCGTCCAGGTACACACCGGCTCACTCCTTGGCGGCCGCTTATCGGGGCCTGGAGCCTGGGGCTCGCTCGGGCCACTTCGGAGGTGGGGTGCCCCCGGCCTCTCGGCCTGGGGCTCGGTCACTCAGGCGCAGCTGGCTGCCGGCGGAGCTCATGGGTGCGTCACTGCAACTCCCCCTGGCTTCTGCTCCGCGGCTGCTGAGTGAGCCCTCATCTGGGACTCTCTTCAGCTCTTTCCGGGACAGTGGCGCAGCTGCCCCTCTGTTGGTCTTCCTTGGTCTCTTGTGTTCTGGGGGCCTCTGGATGTCTGGAGTTTTGATCTCCTCCACACCTGCTTCACGCCCTGGAGGATGGGGCTGTGGCCCCCCCACACCCTCTAGCAGATTATTACATGAAGGAACCTTTTAAAAAAACAAAAAACAAGCGCGTCCATGCTCACAGGTGTACACACGGGTGATCACACCCACAAACTACACCCTTTTTGGCTCCTACCTCAAAGCACACTGTGTTCTGTTGATCTTATGTGCTGCACAATAATGTTTAACATTTAGTATTTACTGTCATATTCCCATATATCATTGTGATGTTGTTTATTCTATTACTCTTGTTCTCTTCTGCTTGCTTTCTTTTTTCTTTCTCAGCAGGTGATCCAGGTGATTGATATATGCATTTTTTTTCTCTGCCCGTTCTGTTGGTTTTTGTCTTTTGCCCTTCTCCCCCGTCCCTCTTCTCAGCTGTTTCTCTTTCCCTCTTTCTTTCTCCCCTTCTTTCCCCCAGTCAAGTCTGTCCCGTATTCAGTAAGTGAAAATAAAATAAACAATAAAAGGTGAATCAAATGGACCATTACGGCAAGGCTGGGATGGTCAGTTTGGTAAAGTAAATCCGTTGGGCATCTTTCTTTGCCTTTAGACAACAATTCTGATGGCAAAAGAGCCAAACGGGACAGGCCAAAAAAAAAAAGGGAGGAGGTTCTGCAGCATCCGGTCCCGTACCAGCAGACTGAGAGACAGCTTTTTCCATCAGGCCATCAGACTGCTGAACACGTCATAGACACCTCAGCTTCACTACTGGAACTTCAACATTATGCACTCCATACTGTACAGTAATGCCACTGTTTTGCACATGTCTCACTCTGTATATTTTATTTTATTTATTTTAAATATTCTACTTATTGTTTACTCTATTTAATTTGTAAAATATGTGTACACACACACACACACACGTAGAAAAATATTTAGTATACACATCCAGAAATGCATATACTATTATATATTGTACATATATTTATTAGTTTCAGATGTAGCCATTCTTGTATTTTGCTTGTTTACATTATTGTATTTTGCACAACTCTGTTGCTTGTGAAGCTCGCACACAAGAATTTCACTCACATGTGCTGTATCAATGTACCTGCACATGTGATGTGACAATAAAAGTGATTTGATTTGATTTGATTTGAAGTGAGTCAGAGCTGCCACACAAACACACTCTATAAACAAACACAATATGTTACAACTACTGAAATCTGTACCGCCTGCACGTTACACACATAGAATGAAAAAATACAGACATGATCTCACTTGTTCAAAACTGTAGTAGAGGGAAAATGTTGCTGCACAAGATACTGATCACTGAATAGTCCCCACTTACATGCATAAAATAACGCACGGTATAAATCTGTGTGTGAATGCGTAAATGTAGCTTTTAGTAAAAAACGCTTTGAGTCCTCTGTTAGACCAGGAAAAGTCTACAAAAGTATCAGTGCCTGCGGATGTCAGTAACAATTCTTTGTTTTCTGTGTTCTGTCACTTCAGGAGAAAAGCAGGCTGATGGATGAATAAACTGTTGAGTGAAGAGGCTATAACATGGATTAACAACACCTTACTTGTGATGAAAAGCACCATAATGAAGCACAATGCGGAAGTGGCTCAATCTCTAAAAAGATTTGTCACGTATGTATCACAACATACTTTTTCTGTAGCAGAATGGATATACAGCCTTGCTCAATGGCGCATTAAAGGGAGCTTTTCTGGATGGTAGGACTTGAACCCTTTATCAGTAGCCCTGACTGCCTATATAAGACTGAAGGTATGCATGTGAGTCATACCCCTAGACTAACGGGCCTTGTTTTAAAGCATAGTTTAGACAGGGTATCCAGCTAACATAAAGAGATTGACTATGGTCTATGTTGAGTAGATTTAATAAATATATATGTATATATAAATATGTACATATATATGACGCTCATCTCTGGTAACAAGGCCACTGCATGCCTCTCACTAAAGGTTAAAGGTAAGAGCTTACCAGGTTTGCTCAACAGGGCTGATACGAGCAGTAAGGAGGGCTTCACGAGAATAAAACTCTTCCCTTGTTAGCTGTGTGTTTGTGGTGGTTCGTGGTGACCTGGTGACATATTTTATCAGGGTGTTGCAGGACCGGCCCTTGGCCTCCATACTTTCTATTTCACAAACTCTCTATCTGTCTGTGTGAGTGTGTGAGTGTAAACAGTGCTCACCTTGTTCCGAGACCATAAAGCTGCTGTGTTTTATCAGTGATGGATTGCTCGGGCCTCAACCGCGACTTTAGCAGCTTCCATATCTCCAGGTCCTAACTGCTGAGCATGTGCGTGCGTGCTTGTGCGCACATGCGTGAGGAGCGTGTGTTCGCTGATGAGCCGATGACTACTCGCGGTTGTTTGGTTGGCTGCATGACTCTGTGTTGTTTTGTCGAAAGCCTGCGCTACCTGTGCTGATATTTTGATGGTGTCTGTCACATGCCCAGTTGTGTTGGTCTTTTTATGTGTCTGCATATAAACCTGTGTATCTGTTTGTGCATGCCTCAGTGCGTGTGTGCAGCAGTTTTGTGAGCTGGCATAGGTATGTGGGTTTGTGTGTATGTCACTCTGTGTCAGTGTGCATGTGTGTGATGCAGGTTAATGATTGCATGGTTTGGTGTATGTGTGGCTTCCTGTGGGTTTAAACCTAGTGATGATGGAGAGAGCTGGGGTTACACCGGGACATGCAGACTCTCACACAAAAATACATGCTCACAGCAGAGTAACAAAGTGAAACTGAAGTGAACTTTTCCTCTAATAGCTGTTCTCTGAACTCAGAGGTCAGATTTTCCACTAACTGCACTGTCTTCTCAAAGTGTTACAACAGAAGGCAAGGATGTGTGGTTTTATTTCTCAAATAACACTATGAAAAGGCTAAGGCAAACCATGTGTTTTCATTCTCAGCCATCTGAGACAAAAAATAAGGTCTTAAATATATTGTTGGTGTCTTTAAAAATTGCTTTAAGAGAAGTTAAATGGTCTGTACTTACATAGCACTCAAAGCCATTAATTGCTGCAACTCTCATTCACACAAGCACTTTTTTCTTCACCTAAGCGCATTGCCTAACACTCATACTGCAGTAAATGCAGTAGAGGAAACTCATGATGAATTATTGTTGGTCTTGCCTAACAATACTTCAATACGCAGACTAAGGAAGCCAGGGATCGAACCGCCAGTCTTATGATTAGCAAATGACCCGGTCTACCTACTGAGCCCCAGCTAATAGTGAATTTGTAGGAGACTGTTTTAAGCCATGGCTGAATCCACAATAAACTCTACTGCGTGTGCTCTTGGTAATAAAGTAAAATGTCACCCACATCCACTGTGTTGGTCACTGATATTTTTTTAAAAACAGTCTAGGTTGTTAGACCCTTTTTTAAATGGCCTCTTTTTAGGCTTTGTTTAATTTTTTAACAGTTGATTCAAGATAGGAGCCTTAACTTAGTAGGATTTGGTGAAGAAACCAGGATAATCACACAGACAACAAGCAAACTTCATATGAAAGAGTCGTGCCCAACTTCAAACTCACGACCATCCTGCTGTGAGGACACACTTCAATCTACTGAGCCACTGCACTGCCTTGGTTCATGGTCAATATGAAAAATACAAAAAATGACCAAACCTTACGCATCTATGTTATGATAGGAACATTTCTTAACCAGTTTTGACGATACCGGTTTAATTTAATCAAGCCAAACTGCTCAAAATAACAAGATTATGCAAAGTTTCCAATCAAATAAGATAACACAGACTGGTTGCCTGTATGTATACAGGGATCATATTTACTGCTGTGTGTAATCATTTCCTGAAAGAGCACTCTGAGCTTAGAAAAACCCCACCTGAAAGATTTCAAATCGTGGTGCTGAGGTTCATATTGTGAGGTTGGTAATTCACAGATGTGTGAATTTGCTTTGATCAAAGTGATACAAAACTTTTAAACTAAACAGAGAAAGTAGAGATAGCTTTATAGGCATGTATTTTAACTGCAATTTTCAGCTAGACTTTAACAAATCAAACAAAGCTCCCATCATCATGAACAGATCATGCAGCCTCATGCTTGACCTGTAATCAAGAAGGCGAAATTTTGAAGTCTTTGTTGTTTCATTTAGATTTCAAAAAGTGGGTGGAAAATTTCAGCCCAGGTTTGACAATAGAAAAAAAAGTGCTTTAATCTGTGTCTGAATACATCTTTTATAGTAAATGTAATACCTGAGTAATGCCATACAAGTGTGCTTGTCTGGAGCCAGTCTAACACACCTGTTTGCCTTGTCATGGATGACTGCTTTCTTAAGAATGAGCAGGCAGAGATTACCTCACACACATGGATAATAAACACCAAGACAAATTAGTGTTTATTGCTCACTTCATCCCAACTATGGTTATTTGAATTTGTCTTTTTTCCCCCTTCAGCTCATTCTCTCGCACTCACAGTTTGTCAGCTGTTGTAAATCCATCAGTCTTGCCTCCCACCGTGCGTATCTTATCATGTGACTTGCTAGTTTAACCAAATATTGGTGAACGAAAAGGCAGTCAGTCCACTGTGTGACTATGTCTAACACAGCAGTTATTCACCACCGTGACAGTGGGTATGTGTATGTCACAAGAGCTGCGGTTTTCACCTTTACCTGATTGGCTGTGCTTGTTTGTCACTTTTGCTATCTGCAGTACAGGGTATCTTTGTTTTGCACTTATCTCTTTCGCCTGGCCTATCGTGAGACACATCCTGCGGTGGTGCTCCAAGTGTGTGAGTGTGTTTGTGTGTGTGAGTGTGTATGCCAGGGGGGTAATTACAGGCTCAGTGTAAGGCCCGGACAAATTACAGAGGATCACACACAGACTCACACACACATACATACATACAAACTATGTTGCTACCTCTACCTCTCTTTTTCTCTCCACCCTTTCAACCTCTTGCTTAACACTAAGAGCTCAGTCAGGTCAGACCATAAGAAAATACACTCGTCACACGCACACGGACGTAGAGACACACACCCACTGCTCCTCTCGAGTTAAGAAACACTGCCACAGAAAAATATCCCTGGCAAGTCATTTAGTCTTGTAATGACTCATAAAATCTTATTTTCTGCTAACCAAAGTGAAAATGTTCAAGCATGTTAAGGTTATTTAATTTGTTTCCAATGTAGATTTCCTTTATTATTTTCTGAATCCATTTTAAATGACTCGGCACGCTACAAAAGGCTGCAATCACGTTTTTTCTGTCGAGAACAGGAAATGTCTATTTATTTATGATAATACTAATTTTGATAATAAAACATAATAACAGCCTGGATGAGGTTTGTCGAGTGGAGACTAGCCTGCAAAATTGCAGAGGTTTTTAAAATCTAAAATCTAAGATCTAGCATCCATGTCCACAGAATACTGCAGTACTTGATCACTTAGTCTAGTTTTTTTAAGTAATATTTAAAAAGTTCCAGTTAATGCTTGAAAGCCAACTGACCATAACCATGAACACGGTGAGTAAGCTATCCCCCGAGGCTACACAGTTACTAAGAGGTTATTTGTTGTTTTTAAAGTGAGAGAGTGTGGACTGTCTCCTCTATCCCTGCTCATCATAGGTCAGAGGTCAGATAAGGACTGTCTGCTGGGAAATGGAGTTGGGGGAGGTAGCAGGGGACGAGGAATCACCTGATGACAGGTCGGTAGGAAGAGGAAGATAGGAGGAAGTAGTCAGTGTAAGCACGCTACTGGTGTTGAAAGGTGTCTTAAGGTTGATGTGAGATAAGTGAAACTGTACATTAGCGAGTTACTAAAAATCTGTGTCATCTCCCCAAACGAAAACCAAATAAACATAATACAATGCACAAATAAGTGTTGAATGACAACAGCATATCTTTTTAGACTTTATACCCAAAGTGAGAGTCAATCTGTGAGAGGACTAATTCGTTTTGTTTGTATTTCCTGTGATTTTATTTATGTAATCCATGCAGCACTTTGTCTTGGTTTTCAGATGATTAACTTAACGTCAGCTGAGACCAGAGATGTCGGAGGTGTCCACCTTTTCACCTGTCTGCCAAATCATGGGGCATTGAATGTGATTGATTTTCTTAGGCTTAACAACTTAATTTTGTCAGTTGGTAACATTAACACTTCAGGGTTCCTTGAAAGCCATAATCAATACTGTCTTAATTATCAAGAGCCCAAGATTACAGGCCACAAGGTTTATATTGTTCCAGTGATATCTAAATGGTCACAATAACCAGTACATAGAGTAAAAAATTTTATGACCTTCACATGGGATATTCCAGTTTGGCTCTGTGGGACTATCCTGCAGGATTGAGTGATATTAAAAGTGTGACTACAGCTGTACTGTATGAATTACATCCTTCATTTTCGAAGCACATGAACTAGACACATTAGTGGCAGGATTTATTAAAAAATGCTCTCTGGCATGAGTAATCACTCATGAAAGCTCTTCTTGACCCTTTAACTTTTCAAAGCGTGTGCTTAAACATTATAGACGAGGTCATGTCAGGGTCCAGGAGCGACAGCAGTTGCAGTTTGGTTTTTTGCACCATGTGACAGATAACACGGAAAAGAAACTCTGCACCGCTTTTTTCCATCACGTCATCTGCTCGCAGACCCATTTCTGTCCCTTTGTTCATCACCACCCTTTCAGCACCAACTGCCTTTCTTCCATATTTTCATTTTTCCAGACTACAAAATAATCATCTTGATATCTGAGCAGGTTTTTGACAAAGGACATTGGATGTGTTAGTAAAAGCTGTGACAGTGTGACCTTCTTGTTTCCAGCTTGTTTAAACAGCAAACTGGTTGTTTATTTATTTGTGAACCCATATGATCAGAGTGGAATTTAATAGAAAATAAATTTAACCTGATGATAGCTGGTAAGTAAATAATCGAGAATACCATAAGTCAAAACTTTCTGGTGTTGATCCCCCCCAAAAAAACTCACATTTCCGATTAAACTAAAAACCTGAACAGGAAATATTTAGTAGAACATTGTTTCTCTTCCCCTTTCCATGCCTCATCAGACATTATAAAGTACAGTGAGTCTGTAAAACATGTTGCTCTTTAAAGATATGTGCTAATAGGAGCTATTACACTCACTCTTCTCCTCCCCGCCCTTTTATTCGCACTCTCTTCTCTTCCCTTCACCCCACCTCCTGTCTTTCTCTTTTTCTCCTCCCTGTCCTTTTTCGTGTCTCTAATTAGGAGTGTGTTAAACTCTGTGAACAGCGTTCAGGAATGCCCAGGCAAGCTCGTAAAGATGACATCAAACTCCTGTAGATGCTGACAAAGAGGTTCAACCTCCCTCCACATACAGTGTAGGATGATGAATATATAGGTGAAGGTGGGAACTGACACAGAGATGGAGAAAGTAATGAGAAACTATCTTTGTGTAGGTTAGTTTTCTATATGGAAATCTGGGGAGATATGAATTGTGTTGCAGTATCTGTATAAAATGCTAAAAGATGACACAACAGATGGACATTAAGTTATCAAGTTGTTCTCCTTCTTTTCTCAGGCATCTACTTGTTCCTTCACTTCCTCATTCCTCCTTTACGCCACTACTCCTTCACTCATTCCCTGTGTTACCTATCCTCTTCCTGCACCTCCATCTTTGAAGTATCTGCTCTGCCTCTCTGTTCCCCTTCTGTCCTTTAATATGACTACACAGTGACTCAGGCATGGAAAAGAGAATATACAAGTGACGAAGGGAGGAAGAGCATTAGGTGGGAGTTGAAAAGAGGAAAAAGTGGAGAAGCAAAAGAGAGAACTAGGCTAAGGATGAAGAAGAGATAAAGGTACTGTGGGAGAGGAGGAGGAGAGAAGAAAAGAGAAATGAGTGGAGGAAGGGTAGAACGGGGTCAGAGCAGAGGCTGGGGGGTTGATGTGGGGTCAGCATGATGAAGCAGTAATGGAAGTGTGTGTGTGGTGGGGATCAGAAGATGTATGGCTGGTTGACAGAAGAGAAAAAGACAGAGGGAGATTGCAACGGAAGGTAGAGGGATAATGGTGTTGATGTGGGCGTGGTTTCTTTCGTGTGTTTGTGTGTGTCTTTGTGCTGCTCTGATTTCAGTTCCTGAACGACAAATTTCAATTTTAAAAAAGCTCTGTTGGGTTTTTTGAACATTTTTAGATATTTTTATTTGGAAAATACTATTTAATATTATATTATTTTGTATCACCTGTTTGCCCTGCTCTTAGACTTCCTGCTGTGTTCCATCTTGTCTGTAACTATATATGTATGTGCTTCCATCCATCCATCTCCCTAACTAATTAACCAGTTCAGGGATGCAGGAGCTTATCCCAGCTGTCTTCTCGCATGCAAGTTTAGGCTATCTTAGAAAATGAAGTGCTCCAAAACAATAAAAATATATTGGTTAAATCTTTTCCAGTTATATCATTTACACTACATTTTTTTAGGACAGAAATGTGAGGATTTGCTTCTTTTGTCTCGTTCACATTGTTCAAAATTTCATATCCTTGATTCTGGAAAGACGAACGCTTTGTTTGCTCAGTAATCTTAAGCAGTTTGTAGATCACCCACTTAAAAACTGGCATGTCCCTGTAATATGTCCTCCTTTGTTGCAACACAAATTCATTCTGCAGCCTGTAAACACTGGGGTTCATGTGGGTGTTTGTATTCCGAATAAAGGAACAACTGGTTCTCATGTGTGTGGATGTGACAGACTGAAGGAGGGAGAGGTGACCTCTGATTGGCCGGAGTGACTCAGAGGTGAGGTGAGAGGTCATGCAGGGGTTGTAGGGGGAGCATATCAACACCTTGTCCCGTATCTACCTTGCAGTTTACATATGTGTGTGTGTACGCGTGTGTGATTGATCCATTCAACCCGGTGGCCATAGCTATAGATCCCAACGACCGGAGATGATTGTGTGCATGTCTTTATATGCGTGAGTGTGTGTGTGTGTGTTTGGGGAGGGGCTGAGGGATGATCCGTCTCCCATGGCGACAGGCAAGACCATGGACCCTTCCGCTTCCTCTAAATATTTACAAAGGACTGGCCAATCAGAACCAAGCAGAGACTGGCCACCAGCCACGGCATGCAGAAGTGCATCGGGCATGGGTCTTTATGTGTTTTTGTCTTTGTGTGAGTTTGGACTGATTGCACACTATTTCTCCATCACAATGGACTCACAAAGTTAAGGCACATCGGTTTTAAAACTTGACACTCACTTAAAAACTTTTTACAAATAGTATCAGACCAATCATTAGCTCTGGTACTCGGGCACATGTTCACACACATATATAAACAGACACACACACATCATAAAAGGTTTCCTGCAACTTACAAGTGCACAGATTAACTCTTCTGAAAGTGCACTTGGTTTTTATCCAAACATGGAAGAACAGATTTCTCTCTCTGTCTCTCTTAAACTTTTTTATGTACCCACACCCACATGTGTGCACAGACACACACACACACAGAAAACATGTGTGTGCAGTGAAAGTCCTCTGCTTGCCTGTTTGAGTGAACAGTAAATGAATAAAATGTGTTTGACCCACTGAGAGGAAGTGGTTTTCCAGACTGCCTCAGCATGTTGGAAACAGCTGTTTGTGCGTGTGTTCATTGGTGCATGTGTGTGTTTGTGCATTCGTGTGCGTGGGTGTGTGCATGTGTGTTTTAGTGTGCTCCTGATCACCATGTTTTCATCCTGTGTGTGCTTGCAGCAGTCTGTGTACATGTTAAATGTGTTTCTATGTATACGCACGCATAGGCACATGCATTATGTCTTTTTCTCTCTTATATGGGAGTGTGTGCATGTGCCTTGCTGTGGGGGGGTCTGTTGACCACTTGAGAGGAAACCACAGGCCAGACAGAGCTGTGTGTCATCAGGCCAACCACCATGGAGCCGAAAATCCAGCTTCAGCCTGAAAAGAGATAAACACTTTGAAATACTGTGTGTGATGAACGCACGTGTGATCACTGTCAGCTTTTATGACACAGGGCCAAACAGCATCACCAAGTCTTTATTCTCCCATCAATATTTAATCATGTGTGTTGTAAATTAGTGGTGACAGCATTTTCAAAACAAATCATCAGTTATGGTTTACCTCAATACCTTCATACCTTTTTTTGCCTTCATTTAAGAGTTTTCTGTGTTTCTCCCTTAGTTTCCTTCATCGTTCCTCTATCGTTCCTGTCCATCCTGGATTTGCCATTTTGATTGTAAGAAGAGTTTGGAGAGTTGGATTTATTTGGAAAAGAAATTAAAATTTTATATGTGTTTGGACTGCTGAGCAAGAAGAATACCGACATGGGTTTTTTGCAAGCTAAAGTTCAAACAAACTGAATGACTGGGTTAATTATAGAGGCAGTATTGTGAGCTGTACCACAGGACTCCAACTGACAATAAATAATTTTAAAATTGAACTGAATGAACAAAAAAATTCATTTAATTAAGGACATATTGCTTGGAATGTATTTAGTTTAGCAGCAAAAAGGATTTTGATGATAACGTCATCAATGTGACTGATCCATTGATAACTAAGCTGCTATTTTTTCCTCCTCTTCATCCTCCTCCTCATCTTCTTCCTCGTTTTCCTCTTTTTCTCTGTTTCTTTATGTGGGTTTTACTTCCGTCGTGCCCATGAGCTGAATCTTCTGATCTTTACATGAAACAGATCAGGCTGTCCCTCACAAACACACACACACACACACAGAACATGGACACACACTCTTTCACCTCATCAAAGTGGTGGAAGTGTGTGTGGGACGATGGGCTTGATGGAAAGGTGGGGGGCTCGGAAGTGTTTTAGTGTGTGCACTCATTGGGGGTGGCATACACACATGGTCGCATGGACACACACACAGCTACACAGCTGGGACATATCAGTGTTTACTCTCTCCTGTCTCACTGTACTTAAACTTACCTCCTCTTTCCACTCTCTCTGTCCACACACATACAACCACCCAGCCAGATCGAGGGAAGCCTTTATCTGAGCCTGGCGCTAAGTTGTGAATGGTTGTGTGTGTGTGTGTGTGTGTGTGTGTGTGTGTGTGTGTGTGTGTGTGTGTGTGTGTGTGTGTGTGTGTGTGTGTGTGTGTGTGTGTGTGTGTGTGTGTGTTCCGGGGGTGCATGTATATGTTTAGCTTGGCAGGCTGCCAGGGAAATCGGACTGAAGCCAAACTTCTCCCTGGAATAGCAGCCACGTGCCAGAGCCTGCTGTGTTAGTGTCTATGTGCATGTGTGTGTTTCTATCTTGATATTTATGTTATAGATTGTCCCAACACATATGGCAAAACTCTTTTTTCTTCTTTACTTTCTAATATTGTCTTCATTTACATTTTATTGGTTTGTAACAACATAACCATACATTATATTTCCTTTAGTAAACCAATCTAATTGGAGCAAACTGATACTTTGACTCTAGCTTCCAGTTAGAGATGGTGAGGATGAACAACATCACACCTGCTACTGTCAGTTTTCCCAGTCAGTTTCACAGTGAGCATTTTTACGGACAACTGAGTTATTGTTCCACGTGCCAAAGGGAAACCCAAATATCTGTTACTGCTTAATAAACAATGCAATGGTCTTTCATTTTAGCTGGACACACAGATATTTTTTTTGTTAGTGTGCTTTTGTTCTTTTTTGTCATGCCTTGATTATGAGGTAATCATCTTTGGAATTATCTTTTGGGTGAACTGAAGCTGTAAAACTCATTGCATTAGGTGATGTTATTTGCACTACCCACTAGTACAATTATACTAAAGAAACAAATATACCTGAGGTAAATTTTTTCCATCATAATAATAGAGGATTTGTTTTAAATAATATCTGCAAGAAATTATTTTTTATGGTTATGTACAGGTGTACATGTAAACTGCTGATCTACTGGAATTTTCCCACATAAACATCTCTGGGGTGTAAAAGAATAGTCTGGAGGAGCGAAAATATCCAGTCACTGGCAGATTTCTGGGTCAAAAGGCCTTGTTGATTACAGAAGTTAGAGGAGGCTGGTCAGAGTGCTCTGAGCTGAGTGCACAGTAACTCAAATAACTACTTGTTATAACCAAGGTATGCAGAAGACCATCTCTGAACAACAAGTTGACCCTTGAAGCAGATAGGCTACAGCAGCAGAAGATCACACCTGCTACTGACTCGTGTCAGCTAAGAAACTGAGGCTACAATATGCATGGACTCGTCACAATTGGGCAAGAAAATATTGGAAAATGCTGCCTTGTCTTATGGTCTGATGAATCGCGATTGCTGCTATAAGAGTCAGATGTTAGAGTCAAAATTTGGTATAAAAAACATGAAAAAAATTTATCCATCTGTTCTGTTTCAGTTATTCATGCTAGTGGTGGTGTAATGGAGTCAGGGGAAATTTTCTGGCACACTTTGGGTCTCTAAGTACTAAATGTTTAAACACCACAGCCTGTTTGCCGCTGTTGAGCCTGTCCATCTCTTTATGACAAAAGTATACCCACCTTCTAATAGCTGCTCTCCCACAGGTTTTTTTGTTTTTTTGTTAATCTGCAAAAGCTAATAAAACCCCTCACAGTTATAAAGTGTGCATGTGAACTGCAACTGTAATTGCGCTGGTGTTTCCATGCCCACTTATATTCTTGTGTGATACTGCATCACATGAAACATTAGATGACCCCTGAGATTAGCAGCTTTGTGCAGAAAAAAATTCCATACATTTCTATTAAGTGGTACTGTTGGTGAAAATTAAGTTTGCAATGTTATTAACATAAAGAACAATGGCAACTATCCATTGGAGGGTGTCAGGCAGCTTCCAGATGTTGGATGATGCAACAGTTAAAACAATTTTCACTGTGCTGGATAGCTAGCCTGACCTAGAGCTTCCATCCAGCTGCTGAAACTGGCCTCTGGTGTGATTGGTTTCAAACCAGGGCAAAAACTCAACAGCCAAGTTTGATACAATAACAACCACATACTTTTTAAGAAGTGATGGTCGAGATTCAAGGGCTTTGTAACATTCTGGCTCCTGGTTGTGTGGACTGTATGAAGCCGTTTAGTGGAAGCATAGCTTTGGACCAGCTGCTTCATGAATGGTTCTACTAACAAAATAAACTGGTTCAATGCAGCCACAGTGTAAGTTTTAATCATGTTATGACACTTATCATGGTTTCTTTCGGGACCCACACTGCTATAAGCTTCGACTCTGGCCTTGAAAACCCCATTAACCTCACTGCATATTCTACAGCTGACATACATACACATGCAAAACATTACTTGCTATACAATAAAATCTCAAAATGACAACAGTGAAGCAATCAAAGCAGGGAAAGGCTGATATATAACAGTAATAAATGCATTTCACTTTTCAAGGCCAGCAGGTAACTGGATCGGTATTACCAGTTGCTGCCGTACAGGTTCCTGATAAGAAGCCACATACACTTACCCGAAACAGAACTGAACTAAACTTTTATCAGACCTCAATGGACTATGAACCAGTCAAAGGTAGCTCACAATCACACAGGCAATTACTGCTACTGTACTCGTGACCAGTTTTGAATTATTATGATGGGACATCCAGCTCTTGTCAGCATAGCTCTTGCAGGCTATTTTTGGAGAAGCCCCCCAGTGTCTTTTGGCCTAATTGCAAACTGAACACTATTAGAGTCTGTTTAATTTAGATGTAATTAATCAGGTTATTAGTCTGATTCTGATTCTAGCTGACAGCTGGAGCTGTGAGAGATACTGATTATTTTTATTGATTTTTTTAGTTAATGCGAGTGATATTAAAGCATTGAGTTTGGGCTAGGTGAGTTACTTGAGCTTATTTTGTCTGGGTACGGCTTTGTTCTAGAAGAGTGGAAGTAGAGACTTAAACCTTAATGCCTGGTGATATTAAAGTCATTAGGTGACTCTGTCTACCAAACACAAAACAAGACTTCTGAATAATTGTACACATTTGAAGGAAGAAATGAGCTCATTTAGAACTTCAGCAACTAGACAAAGATGCCCCAAAGCGGGGTTATAGCATTCTTCAGATTTGGTTTGAGGGCTGGGTAAGTACCTGGTTAGAACCACATGGAGGAAGTCATTTCAGGGTATAACTTTTTTCCACTTCAAGGAGTTTGGGATTTTGTGTCAGACTATGTGGGGCATCTGAATGTTGCAAATTGGTTGTGTCGGGTTAGATATCACTGGTTAGGTTTATATAGCCATCCTTAGAGGCAAGTCTTAGAGGTTAGTGAGAGGACACAGCATTTTAGAAATGCTCTGCTCACTCTGGGGTTAATGGCATCAAGCAGTTTAGTTTAGAGCCAGAAAGTTTGGCGCCAGAGAGGGTCCTGGCTGTAACTATGACTAGTTGTGTCATCACTGTCAGCATTTGGAGTTCCTTGTCTCTGTGGGGCATTTCTACCCAACTGGTCATCTTGGAGGGTCACAGCTAGGGTTGTGGCTGAGGTTAGAAAGAAGAAGGGGCCTGTGGGTCATCCTGGCTCCAGGTCCAGAGGGTAATGGTGGTGGTCAGTTCAGTGGAGAGGGGGCATTGATGCCTTCGGGCCTCAGCAGTGTCCAGGGGCCAGGCTACGGCCAGGTCAGCGGGTGATGGATGAGATTGAGCCTGGTTATGGCAGGTGCCCACCATTTCTGACCAGTCTAGCTTAATCAGCAGAGCCCTCTGACAAGAGAGTCCATTTAACCTCCTAATGACTGGTCATCAGTGTGAACACACACACAGACTCACACACAAATGCAGAGGGGGGCTACACTTAGCCAGTGTGAAATGAGGAAACGAAATAAAATGACTAAAATACAAAAATAGACACACAAAAATAAAAGCTGACACGAGCACACTTAAAGATCTCGTGCTGAACGAACACAAAGACATGAACACACACGTAATCATTGCTCCCCGCTGGTCTCCCATTCATCCCTTTATTGATTTCTTGTTCATGGACTTAGGAACGATTGACGCGCTGGTTGTTGCAACAGATAATGTAATTAAGACTTCACAGCTGAGTGCACTGACCTGCTGCAGGCTCTGACACATCTAATCTAGTCACTATTTACATTGCAACAGTGATTAGTTGCAATCAGTGAAGCAACAGTTATCAACTTCTAAATATCAAACGCTCAATAAATGTAAGCCCGTTTCCTAATTTGTAGTTGCGTCTGTGTTTAGATTTGAAAAATGTGTGTGTGTGTGTGTGTGTGTGTGTGTGTGTGTGTGTGTGTGTGTGTGTGTGTGTGTGTGTGTGTGTGTGTGTGTGTGTGTGTGTGTGTGTGTGTTGAGCTGCACATTTGTCACTTTAGCATACTCCATCCACAGTGACCCACTTTCTGTCAGCGTAGTCATTGTCTCAGATCATTCTGCTTGATTTAACAAAACAGTGTCCCTGCCCCATGTGTCTGTGTGTCACTAGGTTTGGAGTCAATTGTTGTGCGAAATTATACACTGCAATCACATTTTTTAACAACAAAAAGGTCAGCTGTACGGAAACATTTTTCTTCTGTTAATAATGTTTTGATATTTCTTTCCAAAGCAGCCAGTTTATTTGTTAGAGCACAAACAAGATTAATAGATCAGATCAGTCTCATAATGCAATTAATTTTTAAAACAATATGCAGCCCAGTCATAAAAGATTAAACGCTGGAATTGCTGGTTTTGTAATTGCATTTTTTCCCACTGATCATTACTCAGAAGAAAAAGTCCATTAATAGGACTTCCTTTTATCACCTTGTGAATCAGATAATAAAAAGGTTCAGCCACTTTGTCTCATTTCAGGCTTTAGCAGAAAAAAGATGCAGGGTGTGAACGAAGTGTCAACAGTTTTTCTCCCTCCTGTTAGGAAATGTGTGTGCCCAGGGTGATCACATTAGTGAAAGTAGAAAGTGTTAAGTGGACAGTTAAACTCTGAGGTGTGAGCACTAATTAACATAACATGTTAAGTGTAAAACTTGTGTATTGAGTGTTTGTTTTCATTTAAGCCAGCACACACACACACACACTTGAGAGCAAGAAATACATTCTGCATTAGCGACCAGCCTAAATTTACATTTCCCTCCCACTGACACTAATGTTTGCTGCATGCTAGTCTTCCAGATAGACTCACTAGATTGTTTCTTTAAAGCTAATTAGCAGACAAATCCTACGCTCCCTACAAAAGAAAGGTTTCATGAGGGTTCAATAGGTACAATACAAGATTATTTAACTCTTGTATAAAAACTAGTCACAACTGGGTCATCTCTTTGGCTTAATTTGAAGCACCAAGCCCCATCAGCAATGTCCCTGGTTTGAGCATTGGCAGCTACATGATAAGTTGTCTCCTACAATAAAATAAATGATCAGTGATGAATTAAGACACATGCCAGTGTAGTAAACTGAAACAGGAAGGCATGAGGATAAAATGGGCCTGAGAGAGGAATGAGGAGGAATTATAGTCAAAGGAAGGACTCGATGAGGAGGAAGAAACAGGATAAAGGAGAAAAAGGAAAGTGGGAAACAAGAGTTGCAAACAGCAGTTAGCCTAGGGAAGCCATTCACTTTAAAAGCCAGACAAGAAATATCAATAAACAGATGAAAAGAAAAATATCACCACACATGAATCATCTATCCCTCTATGGACGGTGGAAGGAAGGATTTTGAAAAAGGCAAGGGGGCGGGGTTAAGCCAGATTGTTTGTTGTCATTGAAAATTGAAAAACACACGAAACAACATTTAGCATTTTTAGCAACATATTGCAGCCCGAGATAGCGCTGTGGTAAGGAATATATCTGTTTGATATAATCAAAAGAATCCTGCAGACGACGAGGAGGGAGGGCATCTCCGCGTAACAGGTGAGCGCCGAGGCACGCGGGGGAGGGGGAGGCGCGCGTGAAGTGTGGTGTGAGTCTGTTTTGCGATTACTGTAATGAAATTGGCGAGTTTGTTATCAGTTTATTGAAGATTTTGCCACGGTCGTAGTCCGCAGATAAGAGCCACGTTTTCACTCATCCTCCCATCACTAGCTGTGAGTTTAATTCCACTGAAGTGTAACAGGTTGCTTTGATATATTACTGTAGTTCTATAATAGTCCGATTCCTGGAGTTTACACACCCTCGAGTTATCTCGGTTAGAAGTTGTTAGATTAATAAATCTGTTATTTTGCCGTTTGTCACACATGTACAACAGGTTAGACTTTTGGGTGCTAGTTTTTTATTCCACAGAGTAATTCTTCATTTCCAAGAAGTTATAACTTCCTCTCATTCCTTTCTCCCGGATTTTGAGGAGGCTTGGTCTTAATTTAAAAGCATAAACACCAATGACAAGTGTAAACCCTGTTATGGTTCAGAGAGGAATGGAAAGTCTAAACAGATTGTGCCCTGGAAGAGCTTTACGGGAAGGATGTGAATGATGGGTAGATAGGTACATGCCTGAATATACAATATTATTCATAATCATTCTGACAGAAAATTTCCCAACTAAAAATGCCTTGTTTACTAACAATAGCATTGTAAGAAAAAGCTGGAGCATATCCCAACAGTCATGGGGCAAAATACAGGGTATACCCTAGACAGGTTGCTAGTCTGTTGCAGGGCCAACACACCATTCACACCAACAAATTGCCACTTGAACTAATTTGCAGATTTTTGAATTGTGGGAGGAAGCCAAAGTACAAGGAGAGTCCACATGGATACAGGGAGAACATGCTAATTCCACACAGACGGATTCAAAAAGGGCTTTTTCTGCACAAATTTCCCACATGGATACAGGGAGAACATGCTAATTCCACACAGACAGATTCAAAAAGGGCTTTTTCTGCACAACTGTGTCAACCAACACTCATTTCATTTTACTTTAGGTCTTCTCAAGTCCATGATATGTCAAAGAAATGATCAAAATACAAAATAACTTAGTATGAAAAACCTAATGTAATTTTTAATGCAATAATCTTTAAGTGCTTTAAAAGGAATCCGGACTATTTCATCCTGTGGGCCCTAGTTTCATTGTTTTAAAAGTCCTAAATATTTAATAAATAGTATGACTAGAGCAATCGGCCTTGCACTCCAGCGGTATCATGACCAAGCTGCCATATCTAAGAGCCAAGAGCATAAAAAATGTCTGCCTACACAGCTTTTAGTTTGGATTTCCAGGGGGAGTGACGTTAGCTTTACAGCTTACAGTCGATGAGAAATGGGAAAAGGCTTATGGATGAAGAAATTTCCAAACATGTCACAACTGTGTTTTTAGCTCTTCTGTCCTGATAGATTTGAAGTATTTGGTCAACTAAAAGTGCTCACAGTTGCTGGTTATAAGTGTCCACTTAAACCAAGCCTACAGTTTTCTCCTACTGTACAAGGAGTCAAAATGCCTTCAGATATCAAACAAAACCAACAGTCACAATTCATATCACACAGGATTCTGGCATTCTGCTAATTCAGTCAGTTTTCCATGAGTCTTCTCCAGTTAAGACCAGTGAGGTAGTTTAGACTCTAAAAGTGACTATTAATTAGATTTCATCAACCAGTTTAGCCCAACTATTGGACTAAAGTGGTTTTTCCTGAGGCTTGTTCTAGTTGAAACTACCAGGATGTAGGTTGGTGTTGCATGAGGCATGTGTATTTGTGAGCGTTATCTCAGTGGCGCTTTTCTCATGTCGTGACTCACTTCAAGTTTCCGCTGTTCACTGGAATATTGCTGGAACATGTTTATGTCCTCAAGTTTTAATGGCTACCTGAGAGTGATTGCAGAAAGACTCTGTGTCCCTTTTTCTTGCAAAAGTGCTTCATAAAAGTTGATTTATTTTTGTTTCTTAGAAGGTTTTTTTCAGCTCATCTCAGTGCTGACGTTTGTTGTTGTCTGCAAGTGACGTACGGAGCAGTGAAACTGACTCACATGCCTGGACTGGAGTCTGGAAAATGAATGACAAGTAGAAGAACAAACACAACAATTAGGGGTTGTAAGCTCTGTTAACTTGTTAACTTATCAAAGTCACTAAAAAAGCTTTGTTGTGTTTATTGTTGGTTGTTTTTTGCATCCAGATTAATCAAAATCATTTATTCCAGATGTTTTATGATATCTTTATTTGATTGGAAGGAATTTTCTTTGATTTTCCAAACAGAAAGAGAAATCAGGTAACTAATGTTAAACAGGGTGAAAACAAAATGGAAATATTTTACCAGGGTAGCTACCACTGAAAGTGACAGAAGAACAGTCTGTAATTTGCGTCCTGTGCCTTAACACCATGGTAAGATCAATACCTCGCCAAAGTCTGCGTATTAAGCATTAAGCTTGATCTAGGAGATGATTAGCTTAGCTTAGTACTAAGATTGGAAGTTGGGGAAAACAACTATACTAGCCTCTTACAAAGATGAAAGAAAAGCCCTCGAAAACTTGCTAATGAAGACAATGCATGTGGTTACTTAATCTGTATACAAAAATGTCCCGTTATGCTATTTCTTGAGAAAAAGCAACAAGGAGAAATTACTTCAAGATTCAGTTATCGTGTCTGGCTATTGTTTGCCGATATTTGGACTTCAGAGTTTTGACAACAACCAGTATGACTGTTTCCATCTGTTTCTTTTTGCAATAGCAAGCTCCTTGTTGGCTTAGTCACCTTAGTGGTGTTACGTTGGTCATCTAATTTGTTATAAGGAAGAAAGTGGTGCTCATACTTTAAATAATGGTTGTGGCTTATGCAACAGATTTCATGAAAATAATGAACTCTGAGTTTTCATTTGGGTTTTGTTTGTTTTTTTGGGGGGGGGGTTACACATTGAATGGATCTCAAAGGCGAAATGGGCTGTACCATTATAAATTATTCATATACACAAATAATTAGCCAGAGTAACATTTTTCATGGATATATTCAGGCACTGGCAGTACTTACTCAAAGTTTGGAAGAACAGTTTGCTTACACAGACTTCAGACACGCGCCTTTTTCTAACCTTAGCCACATAGCTTTTGTTGCCTGACCATGAATGACCTCTGAACACACTCCTGAATGATTGTTTAGCTGTCTCTTGATGAGTAGAGTGTATTTGGTTGCGTGCAGTCTGATTAGCTATAGACTCTGGGGGAGGGGATAATGTGGAGGGTTACTGTCTGGTTTGGATATTGCTCAAGTTTACCCTCGGCCTCTCTGCTATAGCCATCTGTTGATGGTGTCAAGATGAGCCCATTTATGTGTGTGTGCTTGTACACACAGCAGGGGTGGATTGGCAAGATTAGGAGAGGTGGCTACCTCACACCCCTCCCCCTTCCATCCCTGATGGACCTCCACCTACTTTTTGAGGCCCTCAACCTGCTGCATGCCACGCGTTCGTGGTTGTCCCACACACAAGAAGACACACAAATAAAGAGGAGGGAATTAGGCAGGTCTAACCTGCCTAATTCTCTCTAATGGCTTCTCTATTCAGGAATTAACTCCCTATAACCCACACACACTTTTAGAGGGTCTACGATATACTGGCCTACAGTGTAACGGTCATAGTAGCACACTGTCTCTCCCTCTCTCTCTCCCTCTCTCTCTCCCTCTCTCTCTCTCTCACACACACACACATACACACACAAATACAAAGGAAATGGACAATAGCTGATCTCTGCAGTAATTTGGCGAGGCATCAAATGGCCTGTGGGCTTCAATTAAAATGTTTAGAACTCAAGGAAGGACTTGAGGGGAGAGAATGGGGGAAGATGGGAAGGCAGAAGAAAGAAAAGAGGAGGGGGGAAGATTTTGAGAGAAAGGGGACGAAAGTGTTTAACTTTTATCAGGATAAACTCTTTCTTTGACCCTCTAGGAATTACCAACTTACCATTGTGGCAGGACTTGTGTGTTCCTGACATTCCAGGAGCTATGTTGTCATCTTTTGCCTTGATAGGGACTCCCAATGAAAACTTGTCCTTGGTGAGGAGCAAGACAAAGAGCAATTAAAAAACACCTATGAGGAAATATTTAAGGGACCAGGTTTATCCTGCCTTGGACAAGGTTTTCGGGACCTCATCTTGGATTCAGGCTTTGGGAGCTCCTGAGCAACTGGTGGCTGGCTTTAGCTTTTGGAATCCAAAAGGGCGATCTGGGCCTGTCCTCTCGTGTGTTCACCACGTGCCAAGGGGTCGGTCAGGTGCAGTCTGTGTTTGGCAGCATTTAAGGGCAGAGATACTGGCAGTCTGATCCCCGACTGTTGAAACTAGCCTTTGACACATGGAAAAGAGCCTGAACTAGTGTTTGAGATTGAAAGATATTGTCCGGATATAGTTGGGCTCACCTAAAAACTGGCAAACTGTAAGGCAACCCAGGAGGGGAGAGTGTTGCTATACTCACACGGTTTATAGTGCGAGTGGGATGCTGCTGCCTTCAACTGAGTTGTATAGTTGGGTGGTGGAAGGAAGACTGCAAGGTTCTTCTCAACCCCACTGACACATAGAGAAGGCAGAGAATAGGACAAGGGGGCGAGATTACTTAAGTAGTTCAACAAATTTTTCTGCGCAGGGCCCAGAGTAAATTTAGCTGATTACCTGAGTGAGATTCACGCTGACATCTTTGATGGACTGGATGTTGTGTGGCTGTCTGGGTGATACACCTCTGCAACATTTTTTATGATGACCCATGGTGATGCTTACGGACTGGCAGAATTGGGTGGCGGTTCTCATCTTTAAGAAGGGAGACCAGAGGGTGTGCTTTAATTATAAGGATATCATACTACTCCCTGGGAAGCGCTGCACCATTTGGCAAACCTCAGGTTAGGGAGGAAAAGGACAGATCTCATTCTGATCATGGAAAGCTAAACCAGCTCTTTTCCAGAGTTGTCATGCGTTGGTATTCTGTTCATAATTTTTATGGACAGAATTTCTAGGCAAGTGGCAACCAGGACCCATAGACCCATTGATTGTGTGTGTTTCGCTTTATAGGGACTTTCTCTTTAGCATCTATGCATTCGTGTTTGGATGTTTTTACTGGCACAAACAATTTCCAAAATACAAACAGTGATGTGTTTTTTCTTTCTAGAATTTAGAAATAAAATGAAATATTTTCAAGGCAAATCTCTGTTGAACCAAACAATTTAAACTGCTGCCAACAATTTATATGAACAGAACTGAAAAACTACCCTTGTCTCCTCTCTGAGTTCTTACTCGAAACTGAAAAGGGATTGTAACCTTGGTGTATTTTCAGTCTTACCAAACAATCTTGTTCATATCCAGATCAGCTATTTAAGAGATGAAAGAGCTAACATCTTTCTAAAAAATGTAACCAAGTGGAGTTTTAGTCGTCCTAACACTTCCTATCACCTTTTCTGTAAATTGAAACTTGCAAAGTCTTACCACTTAGTGTTAGAAGAAAATCTTTCATAAAAGATGGAGATACATGTTTATGTGTGCACATATATTTTGGCCATGCAGACTACCAGATCCTGACTGCTATTAGGGGATAAACACAGACAGAGAGGTTGTGGTTTACTCAAAGGAATGTGAGGTGTTAATCCCACATGTATGTCCTGAAACCCACCTTTCTCTTTGTCTCTGTTCTTTCTCTACTCTCCTCTTCTCTCTGCTCTTCCTTGTACTTCCTTGTGTTTTGAAAACGTCTCACAAATTGCAGATTTCAAGATAACTCAAAGAGTTTAAATGCCAAGCTGAGTAGAAAGTTTGTGTAAGTGGAGAATATGTGTGTGCTCACGCTACTGTATGTGTGAGCATGGTTGTGATAGAGGCCCTCTGTTAAACCAACAGAGACCCAGGAGGTCTTTGGACCCTCTTTTGTCTGTCCTCTCTGTATCCTGCAGGTATGCATGCAGGGCCACTGTGGAAACAATACAATTTAAAAAAGCACATTTCAGTGTGACTTCAGGGTAACTTCAGACACTGCTCCCCACCAACTTCAGATACCCCATAGCTATATAAATGTCCTCACCCCTTCACAAAGAGTGTGAAGGAAACTTGAAAGGGAAACATAGTAGTCATTTTTAAGTGAATCATCTATCATAAAAATGATGATAGAAGATAAAAAATGTACTCCTTTGAGTAAAAGAGTGTTTTCTTTTTAATATCTCTTTCTCCTCAAGCTTTCTCTGTCTCTCATCTGCTCTCTCCCTCTTTCTGTCGCCGGTTGTTTTGCACAGGGAGGAATTGCTTGGTTGTAAAGCATCAACATGTCCGACAGCTGTGGGGCAGATTTGCAGCTCTGTGTGTGTGTGTGTGTGTGTGTGTGTGTGTGTGTGTGTGTGTGTGTGTGTGTGTGTGTGTGTGTGTGTGTGTGTGTGTGTCTATGCCGGGGTCGTCCGTTGGCAGGAAGCAGTAGGCAGCAAGTGATGTGGTCAGACCCTCTGTCACCAGAGACAGAGCGAGAGAGGTCCGATGTCTGTCTCTCCTTCTCTCTCTCTCTTGCTTTCTTCTTGTCGTCTTCCTGTTGCTTGTTTTCTTTTCCTGATCATCATTCTTCATTAGAGGAAAAAAAAACACAAACAGAAGGAAGCTCATTTAGGCCTCTGAGGGCTGATACTGATGATTGTCAGACTAGTACTCATATCATGTACACTCGGTTCCTTTCAGTTTAATGTCAGTTTGCATTCTAGACTATAAAGTCATACGCTTCCAGACAAGAGAATAATCAAATTTATTGCCCTCAAAAATTCATAGTATGAATGGAGAATTTCTCATTTATGCAAAAAGAAAAATCAAAGTCAAAAACTATTTCATTTAGTCTCTTTCTCACACTCATTCTGCATATATTTTTATATATTGTGAAGTTCTAATATACTTGTTGATTTAGTTTCCGATCTTATACTTACCTACTGAATTTCATGTCGTAGAGGAAAAAAAACACTTCTGCAACCTGAGCAAAAAAACGTGAAAATCCTGAGAGGAACAGAGGCTTTAAAAGGGGAAAAGTGATGGAAAAACTAGAGTTAGAGGTCAGTGTGGAAAATCATTTTTGTAAATACAATGTGGAAATCAAAGGGAATGAGGAGAAAACGAGGAGAGGAGGGAGGCGAATGAGTAGGAGGTAAATTGAGGGAGTCAGGGGGACAATTAGATGGGAATTTCCAGTGTTAGTAAGAGAGTGAGCTTTTGTTATAACAAGCCGAATGAGTGAGAGCTGTGCGTTAAATTATGCATGCCACTGAACTGGTAGCTGAGAGAGGATGTATAGGAAGAGAGAACTGAGCGAAAGCCGTTGTCTTACTTACACCTGTGGACTGTATAAATGATGCATGCATAGCCATCGTAATATCACCCGTTGATTTTGGACTCTTCATTTTGAAAACTTATTCTGGCTGCTGCTGTCTTAGTTAATTCATTTGAAAACAGCACCGGCACCGCAAACACTGCCAAGAAGCAGTAAAGGTGAGGCCTGGCAGACGTCCACTAGCTACAACATCTATCAAACTATCCAAAGGCCAAAATCATTTTTGTAGCAGGTTCTTTTTAAATGCTGCAAAGTTGGGCATTTCAATATATCAATCTTCAAGGGCCGACTTGATTTCAGAGCCAGCCTGAAGTGGCCATTAGAATAACTGCAGTTTTCACATAGGCTTAATTTTTCCCCATGTCAACTATAGCCAGAAACATCTTGCCATTGAGAGCATATTTTACAATAAGCAGCAGAATTATCCTGATGAGAGAGTGTATTGTTTTACTTAGAACCTTTGGGTATTATACAGAACAGTTTCTCTTTTGTAATCTACAGCCAGTGCCGCTGTAGATCCAGTCTGTCAGCTATTGTCTGATGACTTAACGTCCGGAAGCAAAGACCAATATTTTTGTGCTTTCAGTGAAGCCAGAAGAGATAAGATTTCCTGTTCTGTCATCTACTCGTTGTTTAGGAATGTAGATGTATTAAAAAAAGTTAAGTGGCTGTAAGGCAATAGTTGTTACAGTTAGTACACTTTGTTCTTCAAAAGAAATATCTACCTGCATGCAACCAGAGCCTGCTAAAGTGTAAAGGGTTACTTGAGCTAAACAATGAACACCAAACCACTTCCAGTGGTAAAGTTGGTGTTTGTCAGTTGCAGATTGATTATACATATTCATATGCTGATATCTGTTTATAGATATTATCATGTGTTTTAAAGGTAACTACAGTGTTGTCTTTCAGTGTCTTAGTTTCCAGTGACATACCCTAACTTTAGTTTATTTGCCTTAATGTCTTTACATTCAAATCTCCTCCAGAATTACTTTGACCAGTGATGGCGGCCCTAAGGAGATAAAGAAGAGTTCCTTACATTTAGGATATAGTGGATACAGCGTATTGTCCTTAAAATAAACCAGTTGTAATTGCTTGAGTTTGTTCTTTTTGCCCTTTCTTCTTCTTCCCTGTCAGACATGTGCAATCGCATGTGAGCCAATAAGGCAAAATTCATTTTCTATTAAAACAGAAATGAAGTCATTGTAAAACGTAAAAGAAAGAAAGACAGCGGGAGAAGCATATGGAGAAAGACAGAGACAGAGAGCAAGTTATTTGAAGGGGAAGATGCAGAGCGACAGAGAAAGGGGGAGAGACAATAAAAGAGAGAGAGAGAGAGAGTACTTTTAAGTTCTTTTGCAAGAGCAGCAAGAGCAAACCAGTCCTGCCCCCTAGAGGTATACGCAAAGTGTGTGTGTGTGTGTGTGTGTGTGTGTGTGTGTGTGCGTGCGTGCGTGCGTGCGTGCGTGCGTGCGTGCGCGCGTGTGTTACTGTGTGTGTTTAGCTGAGGAAGAGAGGGATGTCCTGTGACAGTGACTCAAAGTTTCCTCCCCCAATACATGCACACACACGCATGCACACACTCTCACGCACACATATGTTGTTGTTGTTTACTCCTTAAATGCTTTGAATGGACACACTCACAGAGAAAGAAACTCCTAAACACAAAAAAAACACACTTATATTCACACATAATCATAATCACTGCAAAAAACAAAACAGGCAGGGGGACAAAAGGCTGTGTTTTCAGTGTTGTGTGTATGTCGGCGTCTCTGTGTGTGTATAGCTTATGGCCTCAGGTGAAAGCACATGCTGCTTCCTTCCAAAGAAAAGTTGGTGTGTGTGTTAGCAAGGAGAGAATGAGGGGGGTGGAGCCAAGAGGAGGAGCTATAGACTTCTGTCTCGCACATACACTCACTTCAGAGTACACACACTCGCATTAGTGTGGATATCAGCACCCGGAGCTGGAAGGACAGAAGGAGCGGAGAACTACTGCACCTGTCCCACACACACACGCTATCTTCACAGACATACAGGGAGAAAGGATCTGACCGGACGTCCCTATGTGTGGATGGGACCAGAGTTATACAGTAAGTGTGGAGCATTCGTTCGTATGCTCAATTTTTTTTTTACATTTTTACTAAAAGATACAGAAGAACAAAGATTGATTTTTTGCTTTTGTATTTTTTTTTCTTCTTTTAGTTTTAGAGAAACTAAATAAAAATTTCAGAATTTAGAGTAGAAATAAAACTTTAAGAGTTTTTTTTTGTGTGTGCTTTTTAATCCAGTTTAATATACTTTTAAGCTTATTTTAATCTCATTTTCAGCCTTGTTTTCTGAACATTAGGACGATTTTTAATTAGAAATTTGAGGTTGCAGCCAACGTGACTTCATTTTTCTAATAAGATTTTTCTTAAAATAGTTAGCTGCTGTTGCAGATGCTTTTACTAGTTTGAAAAACTGAGGTATTACAATGTTTGTTTAGCAGCTCAGTTATTTTCACATATTTGACGTATTTTCTACATATTTTTACAAATCAATCATTGTTTGTTCATGGAAACATGTGATTTTTGTTATAACAGTAGTGTTTTTTCCCCCACATGAATTTCAGAAAAAAACAGTCTTGGCATGATTCCTCATGTCTGTTTTTTCAGGTTTTTAGAATTTAATGTTGTTATTTAATGTCATTTTAATGTGAAATCTGGCTGCCTGTATGCAGATTCGCCTTTTACATATTTTTCAGTTGCTCTACATGTGCAAACAGTGAATTGTTTCTTGGTTCTTGGTTTCACTATTAGTTTTCAATGTTGCAGCTGTTATGCAAAGTAAATTCAAGAGAGATCAAATATTGTATTTTCATAACTGATCACTTTCAAGTGATCTTCATTTTAATAACAAATTGGGCAGAACCTGTTGTTCGCTTGGCGTATCCTTTGTAGTAAAAAAAAAAAATCCAGCCGCTGATTGGGAAAAATCTTTCTCACTGGAGTTTTTATTGTTTTGCTAGTCAAAAATTAGATTTTGTGGTTTTAAGATACTTAAATGTATTTTGGGTGATTTGCTTTGTTACAGCCTGGCAAGTCAGACTGTTACAGTCAACATACTTTAAGATTCTGGGTTTAGAAACTACTTTTTGATTGCAATTCTGGAACAGGAAAGTCAGTTGCATTGGTTGCAAGTGCTCAAAAGTGTTGTCTTCTATAAAAGTGTTAAAATTTGAAAATATAAGTCTACATTTTCAGTAACTAAGGGTGTTTATAGAGTTTATTTTCATGTGTAACTTTAGTATCTGTGTGCTGACTGTTTAAGCACAAAGTTGTTGAATGTGAGGGAAATATTCTTTTTTGTGGCTTCAGAAGCATTTGCAGACCTGAGTGTGCTCACTGAAGATCTGCTGCTTTCTGCTGCTCTGCGTGGGACAAGCAGCATGTTTGTCCCTTTGTGGATATCTGCCTGTCCCTGTATGTGTGTGTGGGATTGTCTTGGGTGGGATCACGTTTGAAGTTTTGTTTGCGCTGCTGTGGCCCCCCAAATGGAAAAGTTTTGACGCTCCCTTCCTCATCACTCCCCCGTCCATTACTAACATACATACACACACACAAGCTGGGAGTCGGGATGATTTGCCGGTTCCGCTGCAGTGCCACTCTGCTTCCAATTTTAGCTTCATTCAGACACAGACAGCATTTCCTTCCTCTGTCTTCAACCCCAGGGAGAGACACGGAGGAGGGGGAATTAAGAGGGAGGAAATACGGAAGATGTTAGCGTCACATAATCTGAGTAGATTCATCACATTATCCAGCAAAGTCCAAATTTCTTACATGTGTAAGCTAGTTAAGCTCCAAGTTGCAGTGTCGTTGTCTTTCTGAGTAAAAGCATGGGAGAAAACGACCGCAAACAAAACAGGAAAACTTTCTTTGCTTCAGGAAAAGAAAGAAAGTTAGAGACAAAGAGGTCACTTGGAAAGTTTGCTCAGACCGTTAATTACTTTTTGTTATATTGTTCTTTTAAACATCGGGTCGATTTTTTGAGGCTCAAGCATAGAACTTCGTTTACGCTTGATCTTTTGTAAAGGGGAAAATCTCATCGACAGCGCAGCTTGTAAAAATTACACACAGTTCTTCATATGGTTTGGGATTTTCATAATCATATTTCGTCACTATGTGTGAGAACACAAGCTCAGTTCCTCATCAGTTGCTTTTCGTTACCGCGCTTGATCGTTGTCTCCTGAGGTATCCTACGCTCCTATATCAGCCTGAGTCATGTTCAGTTTCACCTTGAAGACATCACTCAATTCTGATAACAAAAAAGCTTTGTAATACAAACACCAGTAAGACCAGAAGGGCCATTTCAGGTGATTAAAATGATTGGGACTGTAGTCAAAGGAATGAATTATTACAATGCTGGATTAGGAGTTTTATTTGGAAAATGGTATGCATTTAGATTATTAGATCATTATTATTATTAAAATGAGCTGGTCTTTACTAGAGTCATGACAAAATGAAGACTGGAATTTTGTCATTTCTTTCCCCTAATTGTTTCCCAAATTAGTTAACATTTAGTCTAAATAGTTGACAAGACAAGCAGCTTCCTGTCTTTCCCTTAGTGTGCATGTTCATTTACGCGTGTGTGTAAGTGTGTCTATATGTGTGTATGTCTGTGTGTGTGTGTGACTGTAGCATTAGTCAGACCCCCTCCTTTCTCACTGAATCACCACACATAATAATCACATCTCTTCCTCTCCTCTTTGTCTTTCCTGATCTCTTCTTTCGGAGTTTATCTTACATCATTCCAATCCTTTTCTTTCTTTCCTCTTATCATTTCCTCCCATATCTCCTTCTCTTGTGGTAGTTTTTCCCACCACTCCCAGTTTCTACTTTCTCTTTTTTTCTCTTCTTTAACTTTTTCTTTTTCTTATTTGCCTCTTGCTGTCCCTTCTTCCTTTCTGTTGCTTTTTTACTGTCTGTCTCGATTGATCTAGTTTCCTTTTCCTTTCTTCCATCTACTCGGCTTTCTTTCTCTTACTTCTTTCTTTTTTTGTTCTATTTTTGCAATGTCTTTCTTAATTTCAACTATTTTTCACTTGCTGAGCTTCCATTAGTGGAAATATTTAGATAAAAGTGATCAGAAGTAACCTTTTTCGCTCCTGCCTTTCCTGTCCAGGCGACCTCTCATAGCTCGGCCATGTTGACCAGTGAGGGGGCGCACACCATGGAGCAGGACGACGCACGCCACGGAGCCAAGATGGCTTCCTCTGCCACCAGCACAGGCTCAGGTGGAGCGGGCACGATGACAGATAACGACGTCGACATGGAGGAAGCAGACATGACACAGTGGACAGAGGCAGAGTTTGAAGAGAAGTGCACGTATATTGTCAAAGACACGGCATGTGAGGCGGGCCCAGACGGTGATGCCATGATGATGTCGACGACCAGAGCCGAGGCTTCGCTGCCCCGTAACTTGGCCTTCAAACACCTGGCTGGCAGCAAGGAGGTCAGACTCTCTCTCAAACTCACAAACGCACACACACGGGCACATGCTGGCAGACAGACAAACTTTCTCTCCAGCCAGAATATTTCATACACATTGAGGCAGAGAAAGGCATCTGTACATACACACAACTGTGAGTCAGACATGGGTCATGTAATAAAAAAGGGGTCAGGTCTCGTAAAACTTCACACACACACACACACACACACACACACACACACACACACACACACAGAGGCATTTATGTGTGCGTGGGTGTGTGAAACATCAGAAACAGATTTGACTTACAGTGCTGTTTTATCAGCTTGTATCTATCCATGAAAAGGATTGTGTCATCTGAGAAAAATTATGGCGCCTTGATCGCAATTGTTTCAAGTCATAAAACTACTTGAAATACCGAACCATGCAGGCAGGGGGCACCATCAAGCCTCTCATCCAACACAGTGCATCAGACTGTTTCCATCTGCTCGTCTTAAAACTGCTGAATGAGAAAGTGTCAGAGTGTGATTTGAGCTTTGATCACTCAAATGCTTCATATGAAGCATTTGACGATTTCCTGTACTGTAAATATTTCTTTACTAACCAATCGCCCACTACATGATTATAGATAAGCTTAAAGTAATAGACTTTTTTTCACTGATCTAACTGGGGGTGGCAAAGTCAAAATGTCAACAGGCAATGGATGAAACTTGATAACAGGGAGAGTGAACAGAACCACCATGACTCTTAGAGTGATAAGAGTGGTTTGCAGCAGCAAAGGGTTAAAAAGCATTTAATAATGTTCCAGAAAACAATCAGATATCCAAGTGACTAAGAGCAAAAATAAGCAATTTAAAAAAAAGCTTGTTTCCACTTTAGAGATTGTCACAGATAGGATATTTTAAAGTAGAAAAGCCACAGCACTTCTATGCTGTGTTTCAAGGTATTTTAAAGATGCATGACTGTCGCTCAGAAAATGTCAGTTTTGGCACTTGGGAGGTTCCCAGTAAAGCTGCGTGATGTCATTGATTTTTTTCACCAGGCGATTAGCAGTGGGAAGCTGAAGAGAACTTTACAAGCTGATATTCTATCAGATAATATTTAAGAGAGGGAAAAAAGGTAAGGCTGAGGATGGCAGCTTCTAGAAAGAAAGCTACATTATGTTCAAAGTGAGAGAGAGAGCTTTGTAAAAGCCTGTTAATAAGTTGGGTTTTTTTTAATCACATGCTAACACATTTTCATGTCTGGTCCTATTGAGAGAAAAAGGGAAAAATGGGGATTTCCCATGTCATCAGGGAACGAGGGGGTTTGGGAAAGACTTCTGTTTGTGTGGGTTAAGCATGAAGAAAATGTGTGTGAGTGCATTTCTCTACCATCCATGGCTGGAGCCAAACGTCTAGTCACCACATAATCCCTTGCTTTTCTTCTTCTTCCTTTTCTTCTTCTCACCTCTTGCTCTTTGATTGAATCAGATGACAGAGTGAGAAAAAAGGAGAAACATGGTTGTTGTTTTTTTTTTACCCAAGTATCTGAATGTTTCCTCTTGAAGCATGTGAAGTGGCGGTGGTTTTGGTTTGATGTGGCAAGCAGTAGAGGTGTAAGGAGAGAGACAGAGGGAGAGACTCGAAGAAAGAGATTTTAGTTTTGTCTTCAGCCATTTGCAGTCACACACCAACACAGACGCTCCAGATGAACTCAAGTGTGGAGCTGGTTCATTAATCATTGTCTCTGTTGACAGCTGGTTGACGCTGTGTGTCTGAGTCTGTATTTGAAGTAAGACTTAATGAGACTTAATGATATGTACTACAGATGGCTGTGCAGATATTATGAAAACACATATTCCACACACCTGAACGTCCTCTTCAAACATTTCAGACTTCATCATCATCACCCAATCCACTTCAAACATCCTGTTTGGCCTTGACGTGTTTTTTCCTAACCTGTCTATATGTGCGTGTCATCGTGCAGGTGGCTGGCGTGTGCAGCAGGGAGTACATCCCCAAAGGAACTCGCTTCGGTCCCCTGGTGGGCGAGATCTACACGGCTGACAGCGTCCCCAAAGACGCCAACCGCAAATACTTTTGGAGGGTGAGCACAAACATCAAAGATACACACAACAGCAGAAACACATACTTCCTCAGAAGCCGGAGAGACCCCTTCCTGTGACGTCACGCACATCTAAAGTCAGTCACCGAACAGGAAATTGGGTTTGCTGTTTTCTGTGTGTGTGTGAGTGTGTGTGTGAGTCTGTTCAAGGAACGGAGATGAGGATGTGATGTCAGCGTATACAAATAGCATGTCACGCTGCCGTTCCTGTAAGTCCACACACACTGACACACACTGTTCGCCAGAAGACGCTCCATCACTACCAGTAACTGACAATGCGACTGCACATACTCAAAAACCATCTACCTGACCACCGCCTACACAGTGTGTGGTGTGTGTGTGTGTGTGCGTGCATGTCTGTGTGTGTGTGTGTGTGTGTGTGTGTGTGTCTGTGTGTGTAGTATGTGAACCTAACCACAGTTCCATTCATGCTCATATCTCACTTTCTCACACACACACACACACACGCCAAGCCAAGAAAAAAACGAGTTATTAAGACAGAGAACGAGAGAGACAGAGAGAGAAAGGGGGAGGAGAGGCAGAAAATGAGTTGGTCTTTCCTTTCCCTTTTCAATATAAAAGAGGATCTCCTCCTCCTCACCACTCTCTGTCTGTCTCTGTCTGTTCTTCTGGCTCAAAGAGATGAAAGTGAAGAGAGGGAGATGGTAAGGAATGAAACCATTAAGAAAGAGACGAGAAAAGATTTAAGATGTATGTATGTGATGCAGTTTATAACCAGTGGTGTCTGCTTGGTGGCAGCTACTTCTTTGCTACATGATAAGTAAATTATTTTGCTTTATTACTTCAATCAAGTATTCTGACAAACATGCAGCTGTTTTTACTTGTTTAGTTGTTTTCTGACTGATTTTTTTTAATCAATGAATTGCTTCTTTACCAGCATTTTAGCCAGTTGTTTAACTTCTTCTCCTAATTTTGCTAGTTCACTATTTTAATTAAGCGGTAATGTTACTTATTTAGATATTTGCTTTGTTAGCTACTTAAATTAACCTGTTTATTCATCAAATTGCTAGCATTGTAATTAAGATGTAATAAGTGAAGGAGGGGGTGAAATAAGAGTGAAATAAGTTTTTTGCATGTTACTGCTTTGTTTCTTCTCATAAGACCTGAATAAGCATAAAAAAGGAACAAAGGACAAGGGATTTATATTATTCTCCCTTTTTTCTGTTAAATTAACTTCAGTGTAATCTTACATTCAGGTAAATTAACTCACTATTATTTTTTTCTTCCTCTCTCTTTTCAGATTTATGTGGACGGAGAATTTCATCACTTTGTCGATGGCCTGGATGAGACTCGCTCCAACTGGATGCGGTATGTGAACCCGGCCCACTCGGCAGCAGAGCAGAACCTGGCGGCGTGTCAGAATGGCATGGAGATTTACTTCTATACTGTGAAGCCTGTCCCAGCTGGTGCCGAGCTGCTTGTCTGGTACTGCCACGACTTTGCCCGACGCCTGCACTACCCACCGTCTGGGGAGCTGATGATGCAGAAACTTAGTAAGTTCCCGTGATTTGACATTTTTTGAAACCACAAAGTTGATGAGTAGAAGTAGTGACATTCACTGGAACATTAATCATTAATTTTTCTTTCTGAAGTTAAACATAATTTGTTATCTGACATCTCGTGTGGTTAAAACTTACTACAGCATTCACTTGCTGTGAAAGAGCAGCATGCATTATTACTCGCCTGATGCACTGACCACCGCACATAAAAAACATGAAATCAATAGTCAGTGTAGGTGTGTTTGTCTTGACTGTGTCCTGTCGCCGCTCTTAAACCCTAGCAGTGTTTTTGAATATAGCTGTGTCTCCTTCCTCTCTCAACATTAGCCTGTCATTATCTCTCTCTCACACACACACACACACACACACACACACACACACACACACACACACACACGCACTCAAAAGTACAAGACCAACAACCTTTCATCTCTGTCAGTATCAGCGTTGTATTTTTGCTTGTGTGTGTGTGCTAGTGACAGTGTAATTACACAGACAGGGGATACGGCCCCTAATGCCACAGTCTTACACGCTTAAAGACCCGCTTTTAACATAAAAGCTCGCACACACGTGCACGCACAAAACCTTGCTCAACCTCTGCAGAAGAGTCGGAGAGTGTGTTTGCTTGACTGCGTGTTTTCGGTGACCTTTTGACGGGAAAAACTTGCTCTCATAAGAGTATATGCAAAATGCACATTAACAAGTATTAAAAAGAGTTCTCAAATATTTGTGCTTTATTTCATACTAATGGTATTTAACTAATCAGTCTAACCAATAAAAAAGCTTAATCTCAACCTTTAAACACGGCCGACTAACTACGCTCATTCACTGTAGTTGAGCTGATCAAAGGGAGACCGAGCTAAGAGGAAAACAAAGGCAGAGAGTGGGAGCTGAGTGGTTTCCAGGTGTGACAGCAGGCTAATAGTAGTGTTAAGCTGGCAGAGGAACTAGCACACCCAGCCAGAGTGACTCCACTGCCCAGGGAAAAATGCGCATGACCTGGGGCACAGAGGCAGGAGGTACCCACGATCCCTTTGCCTGCCTCCCCTCCCCGCAACTCAGCGTGTATACAGTAGAAGTGTTGCCTTTAATTAGGTTCCCCTGTCAGTTAAGCCCCACAGGCTTTGTTGACCTACCAGTGACTTGAATACCGATTCTTACCTGCAGCAGAAACAGTTGTTTCATTTGACTCCATTTTTGTCCTGGAGCTACCACACAAGTTTCTAGCCCTTTTTCATTTATTTTTTTTTTTTACTTCTACTGATCTTTCATTCCTAAAATGAGTAAAACATTTGACTGTTGGTGTTGCCCACTACAGTTAAGCTTTACAAACGTTGTCAGAAATAATGTCATTGGCTGAGTAAAACGAAGAAGAAAAACCACAATCTTTCTGACTAAGTAACGTTAAACTGAAACTCAGTTAAAAGGGCAAAAGGTAAAAGAAGAGGAAGCTGCTTTGCTGAATTTTAATAGTCATGCTGCGCACCGAATGTGATACCATTAAGTCATCGAAGTTTATTAGTGATTTTAGTCTATTTAACGTTGCTTTACCGGCATCGACTGTTGTAAAATATTGTTATTTTTCACCGATTTGTTGCTTGAGGAAGTGGACTCATTTTGTTCGCTACTAATGCAAGTAGATGCGCCCGAAATGAACCGCTTAAATACTAAATAAGTTCCACGTTTTGGTAGGGTAGCTAGCTAATGCAAATCTAGGCACTAGATAACCATTATAAACTAACTCTTTGCAATAATTTGGTAGCCTACCCACTAGATTATTTTGGGGCTTTCAAACCATTTCATTTTTAGAGAAATTAGTCTACACTGCAAAAACTAAAATCTCTGATACCGCCCACTAGATTCTCATCAAAGTTTTGCGTTTTGCTCGTTGTAAAATGTTACATGTGTCCTTAAGGAGGCACTAGAGCTTCTGTTCCGAACCGAGCGACAACCTGTATTATATTCCCGAGGAGCGCAACGATGACAGTTGTTTGTATCATATTTTTCTTTCTGGTTTTAGCTCTTTCTAGCGCAGTCATAGCAAAACCAGACATATGTATGTGTTTAAGTGTGTGAGCAAAATGAGTGAGCATGCACCACAGTTTTACTCCCTCACTTTCTCCTTTTTCTCTTTTTGTCGCCGTCATATGCGCTCTTGAAGTGTTAGCGCTGGAGAGCACCTGTCATCCATGTGTGTGTGTGTGTGTGTGTGTGTGTGTGTGTGTGTGTGTGTGTGTGTGTGTGTGTGTGTGTGTGTGTACATGCGTTGTGTTCAAAGACACTCTCTCTTCCCACACACACGCACACAGTCAGGAGCGTGACATGCCACCATATTTATAGCCACCCTTTTCACCTCAAACACATGCACACAAGCTTGCTGCTCATGTGTGTGCGAGCGTGTCAGCCAATCACGCTGATATATTTGCCACTTAAAAAGACTAGAAAGAAGGTGGAGGAGGGAATGAGAGAGGTAGAGTTGCACCTCCTACCCCCCTCTGTTGACTACTTGAACTTCCTGGCAGAAGGGCCGTGTTGACAGATTGATATCTCCAAGATGGCTGCCCTGTTTGTTTTTCAGAAGAGGGATGGAGGGAGGAGGTAGAGAAGGAGGAGTAAGACTAACTGATAACCTCAGTGTTTACACACTGTCGCTATACTGCTGACAAAAGGGTCACTGACTATGTGTGCAACTGTGAGTGAAGGGCTGAATCAGGAGGAGTTAAGCAAATTTCACCAGTACTGGCACTTAAGATTAACTTTGACATGCTCCGTCTCTCTCAAACACACACACTTGCAATATCACACACGCATGTCCCTCTGGGCGACCTCGTAGTAAAAACTTGACTGCCCACTAAATGAGCTTATAGGTAATACACAACGGCATTTTAAGAGCCCATCTGTGGCAATTTAACAGCCGAGATGTGCTGCGAACTGACATCCCGGGGCTTTTAGAGTGTATGTGAGTGAGCTCGCCTCCTAATCTACTCTTTCATCATACTGAGAAGACAGTAGGTGCGAGTGAGTGAGGAGGAAGCGCTTTAATTTAACCTTTGACCCGGAAACAATAGCAAGTGGCCAGGAAAATGAGGAGAGCAGGAGCTTGATCAAACGTGTGTGTGTGCTGTCCAAAAGTGGAAGAGTCAACAAATCAGACAGAGGCCTTTGTCTGGAGGCGCCTCTGTGTGTGTGTACCTTGTCACATGGTGTAGGTGTGTGTATGTGTGTTTATGGAGGGCAGGTGGAGGCCAAGTTTTTTCTTAGTATATCTTTAGCAGGAAACCTTCCATCAGCCCTCTCTGTCGGTCTGCCACCATTTGATTTTATCTTGATTTTATAGACACACACACACACAGAATGCCTAAAGGGAGCTGTCACACCTCACTTCCCGTCTTTTGGCCCCACACTCGTTCGTCAAATCTGTCACGCTAATTGCCCCACTGAGTTACTAATGGTGTTTCTTAACACAGAGTTGCACACATCTCTACTACAGAGATTTTTATGTTCTTATAAAGAAGTTGTGATTTAAATGCCAAATGTTTTTAAAATCATTTTTTTGATTTGACAAACCCCTCCCTGACCATTTTTTTCTCTGTCTGTCCCTTCAGAGCAGTCTATTTTGGAGGTAAAGCAGCAGCAGGTGAGCAATGAGGAGCATGTGCAAGAAACATCCAGCCCGTCCCCTGTCGCAGTGACCCCCACCCCACCAAAGAAAGAACACAGTGTTCTTTCTATTCTGCGTGGCACCTCATCTTCGTCGTCCACAAAGAGGGAGCCCAACAGGCCGCTTCCCACACGTCCACGCTGTGCCGACAGCCCCGATCGTCTCCTGTACCCTCGTGCCCTCTACCCACCTCTCAGGGCCCACCCTCAAATATCTGAGGACTTCCTCAATCACAAAGCTGCCCGCCTTGCTTACCCCTCAACTCACTCGCCTGGCAACCAATCCTCAGCCACACCTAGCCCATCAGCAAGGAGCAGCCCAGAGAGCAGCCCTCACGGAAGCCCCTCTGGTGCAGCACCATCGCCTGCTTCCTTCTATCCCACCGGACTGGGAACCTATCCTGGTTATTCCCCACCGTCTGCCCCCCTCTCCTCTCCCTTCTACCCTCCAGGGGCCCCTTACTCACGTTATCTTATGCCCCATCACTATCCTCTCCCTGGTGGTGGCATCCCAACTGTAGGAGGAATCTTTCCCAGGATGTATCCCCTCTACAGCAACCTCCTGCCCCATCATGTGCCCCTCCTGCCTTCTGAAACACAGAGGCGCTTCCTAATACCTGACCCTGTGCACCCCTCCTCCATTTCTGGCCACAGAGACTTCCTCCTTCCAGGGCCCACAAGTGCCTTCTCAGCTGCTACTTCTCTGAGAGACACAACAGGTCCTCACAGCACTTATCCCAGGCACCCTCACTCTCATGGTTCAGCCCACGCTCCCTCCAGCGGCTCCCCGACTGCAGGCACAGCACCTCCCAGTGAGCAGGTGCCCACTAAGCCTACCTCAGCCCTGCTGGGCAACACCAGCGAGCGTTGTCACGATGACGAGGCAATTAACCTGACCAAGGTGAAGCGTGGTGCAGGCTCAGCAGGCTACAAGGCACTGCCTTACCCTCTGAAGAAGCAGAATGGCAAAATCAAATATGAGTGCAACGTGTGCAGCAAGACCTTCGGACAGCTGTCAAACCTGAAGGTAGGTTTTGGCTGTCATGTGTTTTTAGCTTATTATTAGTCCTGCATGCTTTTTGAATCACAATGTTATCTTTAGCATGTAGAGACGGGGTTTTTTTCTCTTCTTGTCATGCAGGTTCATCTTCGCGTCCACAGTGGGGAGAGACCTTTCAAATGTCAAACCTGTAGCAAAGGCTTCACTCAGCTGGCTCACCTGCAAAAACACTACCTGGTCCACACTGGGGAGAAGCCACATGAATGTCAGGTGAGAAAATATCACATTTATTGCTTTACCAGAGTGCTAATGAGCATAGATGACTGTTAACTGGTGGGTTTCTACAGGGTTCTGACAGGGTTTCTTTTTTTGCTTCTCATCATTCAGGTTTGTCACAAGCGCTTCAGCAGCACCAGCAACCTGAAAACTCACCTGCGCCTTCACTCAGGGGAGAAGCCCTACCACTGCAAACTCTGTCCTGCTAAGTTCACCCAGTTTGTCCACCTTAAGCTGCACAAGCGCCTGCACTCCCGCGAGCGTCCACACAAATGCCCCCACTGCCATCGCCACTACATCCACCTGTGTAGCCTGCGACTTCACCTGAAGGGCTATTGTTTGGCTGCAAGCTCCAGCTCTGGAAGCCCAGCCATTTCAAGCCAGATTGCCTTGGAGGAAGTGCACCGCGCCAATGAGGAGATTGAGCGCTTTGACGTCAGTGAACACGCTGAGCGACTGGAGCAGTTGCAGGGAGGGGTGGAGATGGAAGCCATGTTGGAGAAGCAGGTTTTGGGGATGCTATGGAGGGAGAGTGACATTAAGTCCTCAAACTTCCATCCCCACCACAAGAGTAAAACCACTGAGCTTCGGTCTGCAGGTTATGGTGCGTACGAGTCCCCAAACGAGACGTCGGTCATCAAGATGCGGCACAGCAGTCCCATCCCCCCACTTCCTGCCAACATAACTGTCAAGCAGGAATCAGAGGATCACGCTTAAGTGACCTTTTTGCACCTGAGAGACATAGAGCCAAGACTGCATGGTGGACTGGGTTGCCAGGAGCAACAACTGTAAATATGTCTACCTGGTTGTCATGAGTAGTGACATCATGACCACTCCAGGGTTTAAACCTTTCAGGGACTCACGTACTCAGGGCTGCACTGTCCCATGACTACTTAATGGTTTCAGCATTTATTATACTTAGAGACAATCATGTACACAGGATTTACCTGTAATGTTATTAATATAATGCTTTTATCATTGTTGTTCTTGTATTATTTTATTTTTAATTTCAGATGTCCGTGGGGTTTTTTGATCGTTTTGTTGTTATATACTTAATTTATTTTACTTTTATTTGTTGTCTTCAAAAGCAATATGTGGGATGGTTACATTGATTTTCTATAGTTTTTTTTTTTCCTGTGGCCATTTCTTTGTAGATAGTCACTCTCCCTATGCATATATCTGTCTTGTGACCTCTGACCTATAGAACCAGGGGTATCCATTCTTCAGGGTTTTACCTATTTAAATGTAGAAATCAATAATAGCAGGTTGAAAGGCTTAAGAGAGCTTGCCAAAGCGTGGCAGAGCAATTTGTTAATTTAGAAAGAAGACGTTTAACTCAGCCCTGCTTAATAACTTCTCTACGCCCTTTTCTGATGCCTACTTAATTTAAATGAAACAAGAAAGGGCATTTTTTTGTATATTTTTCACAACGGTTACCTCAGTGTGGATGCGATGAGTGTGTGTCTGTGTGTGTTTGCATTTAAAAGGACAGCTGAAGATGGGAGTTTTGTATTTATTTGCTTTCTTTTGCTACTTGAAGAAGAAGAACCAAATTGAACTGGAGTGCAGCTCTTCATGTGGTCCAAAGAAGAGGCACAGCCTGCTCAACGTGTAGCACATAACAGACTTGGGAGGCTGGTAAGCCACCTCCGTTCCCTCGTCCCTCCTCTTGTTTTGTTTTATCTTCTATTTAACGTTGTCAACACCCAACAGAGGTGTGAACGTCCTCACATTTAGGGATTTACAGTTGACACCAGAAACCAAAGTTCGCTTGGCTTTCATTTTAAATGCGCACCAAAAAAAATGGAAATATCCAAACAAAGGAAGGACTTGAGAAATCAAAATGCTGAAGAAGGGAAGGGATGATGTATTTTGTGTACATGGTGAGGTGTTCACTCTTTAGCTGTGGTCTTTCGTTGTGTTTCATGTTTTTGATTTTATTGTTGTTAATGTTATTTGTTAATACTTTGGTTGAGAAACAATGGCCCATTTCTTCAACCCTGCCCGTCCACTATCTCGTTACCGAACTGGCCTACACCAAAGCACCTCGGCCTTCCTTCATGCACTGGCCCCCTCGTCCTACTTTATATCTTCAGTGCCGATGCTCACACCATTCACACTTTGTACAATATATATGATACTGGTCATCATGGCATTAAGACCCAACTTAATGTTACTACAACGGTGCAACTGTGGTTTTCGTTAGCAGTTACACGCCAACACCCTGATCTCCATAGCTTCCTCCTCTGTTTCATCGTCTTTTTCTCTAACTAATGTTTGACCAAAGCGTGTCTTTCTTCGTTCAGAGCTTTAACTCCAGAGGAGATACCCCTGAAAACTGTCTCTGTTTACATTCTGTTTACATAGTTATTTATGAGCGAATATGTCAAAATGTGTAAATTATGATATAAATCTTCACTGTTGAAATCTAAACGATATGGCTCTGTGTGTTTTATTTTAATTTGGGGGTTGGAAAAAAAACAAACATTAACTATACATGAACTGTACAGAAAATCTGATAAAAGGTGAATAGCAATGCTTACCTTTTATAATTATATTACTATCTGAATTTATAGCTGTATGTGCTGTAATTGTAGCATATATTTAATCATCAAAAAACACTTCATATAATCACTACTTGAAAGTACATCACTATATATCTACAAGTTATATTCCTGCCTAAAAGAAGCAGACAAAGCTACTTACAATTGCTTTTATGGGCCAAATTAATGTATAACCTGAAAATTTAAATCTATTTTCAAAGTATAAACTGAAATTTTGATCTAATGTCTCCTGAGCTTCTGGAAATTTGTCAATTTTGTCTATAAGAAATTGAAAATCTATTATAATTCTTGACTGAGTTAAAATAGGTGCAATTGCAAACATCTATTCCTTAATATCTGAATAGATGTATATGACTGGAGACTGCAAAACCCTAGAGCTTTCAAGAGGCTGTAAAAGCCCATCACCAATACTTTATCACTTTATTTGCCTGATGTCTGTGGAGTGAGTGAGACCCAGGCACAGACAGAGGCGAGGAGATTGAACTTGAGTTGCAAACCAAAAACAAGCCTTTATTGTGGCTGATAACATGAATACAACTCAAACGAAGGCAAACGGGAGTGACAGCTAACTGAAAACCTACACTGGGAAAAAATTAAGATAACAGAGACGATACAGAGGAACTATGCTGACTAGATAGAACGAGGTAACACAGACGACGTGACACTGAACACAGGAAGACTGAGGACTTAAATACACACATGAGGTGAGCTCCAATGAAACATAATGACAACACAGTGGAGAGTAACACTGGAAACACTAACATGAGACATGGACCTTCAAAGTAAAACAGGCACAGACTAGACATTGAACTAAACTTAAGGGCAAACTCTTAACCAGAATAACACTGAAACTTGGGATTATAATATTCAAAACAGGACAACTAATGAACCACAATACAGAAAAATACCAAAATACAAGAAACTGAAAATGCTGGGTCAAAATGACCCAGAACCGTGACAATGTGACTTAAGGCACTGCGAGGTCCCTCAGACTCCTTAACACCTATGAGCTGGCACAGTTTACTTTTAATATCCGGTAAAGGTACTTTTCTGTAATTTTCAGAAGGACTTTGCTACAGTACATTTCCCTCAAACAGTACACATAAGCACACAGTCAGATACATGTTCTTATAACTGTTCATACATACTTATATACATGCATTTAAAGAAAATCTAATCTACAAAAATGAGTCAGGATAAAGCTATTCTCAATGTTTAGTCCTGACGTGTGCAAAAGCAGACACTGAGACCTCGGAAACGATGACACAGGCACCCATGTTCTTGGTTTTGAGTGGGCCTTTTAAAGCAGTGTGTGTCCTTTTCTTGATTTGTCACAGTGCTTCTTTGGGACAGTTAAATGAGTATGACCACGTATTGTGTATATGACTGTTGACTGGTCATGCATTATGGTTTTCAGGTGGCTTAGTATGACATATGGAGATTACAGAGATCACTTTTGTTTTAAAACATAATAATGCTGATGTAGCCCCTTTCTTGTTTGTATATTTAAGATGGTGACCTCACGCTGCACATTTCCGACCACAGCCCTGCTCAACTTCAACCTGAGTAAAGGTCTAACCATCCAGATTAACTGAAAACACCTGCATGTGTATGTGTGTGTGAGAGTGACTGTTACTTTCATTACAAGCAGAGCTCAGTCATAGATGAAACCCATCAAGTAAGAGCAGTAAAAGATGACGTCTGAACATTAAGGGAAAGGACAGCCTAAAGAAAAGCATTATGTTATGCAAACAGCTGAAAAATCATCACAGGCTACATTACTGTTTTTAATAATTTTGTTTTTTTGCACCATATCAACTCACTCATTCGAACTTTTATCACTGAACCTGCAGTAAAAGTGGAAAGCCATGAATCTTTATGTCTATTTCCGTGCAATGCCAAGCTTTAAGACTAGAGCAGGAAATGGGAACACAGTTCCCAGTGCCCTATGGGCTGCACTAACTGTGGTCTGTCTTTTATCCTGCCATGCAGGAGACAGGCAAACAAGTGAGTCATTTTTTTAGATCTTAAACTCAAAGCTGTTTTCAGAAATCCACCACAGCCTTAAACTTTTCTAGACATAGAGCTGCATGTGAGAACGCAACTATCTGGACTGGATCAGACAATAAAAACAGTCTGTAACCTTCCAGCTCTCTAGCACAAAGCCCATGTGATAATCATAACAAATTTACAGTGGCCGAGTGGGGATCATATGTCCTGTCCGGAGGAGCTAACCCGCACGATAATCACATGTATTTAAGTGAGTGAGTATTTCCAGTAATGAGAATCTCTTTGAGGTGTTTTATTGAAAGGGTGACTAACGATAGTGTTAAATAAATCAATAAAATTCAGTACATGGTTTATTGGAGTGCCATATGTGCTACATGTTAGAAAAAGAAAATTCTTATGTTTTAATATATTCGTTTTTATGTTGTGACAAGTGACATTGTTGTGATAGTACAGTGTGGTTTTTGCAATCTCTGTGTGATACTAAAATAAGTCAGAGCATCCCATTTTCAAGTCAGCAAGTTTACTCACTGTATGAAATCACATAACTGTGTAACACGTGGAGTGCTAAGGACAACGGACTACCTGTTAGTACCAAATAATGAAGAAGGAAAACATTTTTATGTTACAGGACAAGGACAGTACAGTCTGTACAAAAGCAGTAAGGTCAACCAACAAGTTTTGGCTGTCTTAAGGGAAAACCTAATGGGTCTGGTATATAAAAGATAAACGTATACATGACATCATCAACAAGTGTGTGGACTTGTGTTTCTGGAGCGTTGGAGTTTGGAACTGAAGCTTTTCGGTTTTTGTTTTGTTTTCTTTTTTTGTGGCTCCAGATGTGACCATATTTAGCTAAGCTGGAAAATTGCTAATTAATTAGCTAATGCTAATCAGCACAGTAAATCCATAAACTGTAATAGTACGTCACAGATGTCTTGTGTGGTCTGAAAATCACCTGCATTTAAAATCCAAAATACCCAATACATTGCAGAGAGGTCCATTTTGGTTCAGTAGACTTCATTGCTAGCTAGCAGCTAGCTGCCTATCCTGGCACCTCTTGACACTCAAAGCAGCAACACCCACATAATGCTTTCCATTTACTTTGGAAACTGAAGCTGGCAGTGACATCACTCCTGAATTGACCAAGTTCGAGTACTAGTAATCAGAAAGTAGAAAAAAAAAAACAGGGTTTGTTTTGCTCCTTTTCAAGACAGAGCCATTCATCCGTCGCTAGCAATACAATGCAATGCCTGCTGCAGCATGTTCACAGACAATGCCGGGTCAGTAAATGGCTAAATTACTGAGTCGCAAATACTGACCAATGGTCGCACAGAAAAGCTGCAAGTCCACCATCTTGGACTGTGAGATTGCACTTTGTTGGGTCTTCTTTGACATTCAGAGTGGGAAATTCAGGGGCATTCCTGTTGAAAATATGACACAGAAGTTGTGATTTCTTATGTTAAAAATACACACCCTGTACATTTAAACAGTAAAGTAGTTACTGGCGAGAGGAAATACATTTTTTTGTAGTATGCTAAACATATGAGAATTTTTGCTGAAAAGCAGAAGTGGACATAAGAGGATTTGCAGGTTTTGGCAACTCCACACTGGCTTTATTTTTCATTCCTTGAGCATTTTGGCCCTCCACCATGTTTAATGCTGTAAAGGGATTATTACTGATTAATGCTGTTTTCTGACTTTTACACTAGTAGGTTTTTCAGTCACTCAATTTACAGAAATATACACCCAGAGGCTCACGGTTTAAACTGTATTTTCTGCATGATGAAATAATGAGTTTTATCTTTTACTGAAAGATCACAGACCCATGTAAAATGTGATTAAAGTTTATGTTTCCTTTCAATTGACATAAATGGTAGTTGAACGAGGGCGGAATATGAAGTTTTGGGCCGATAATAAACAATAATATGAATGAAACGTTTATGAAATACATTCTAGGAAAGCCAAAATCCTTTAAAAAAAATCACACTTAAAAATAAACATTTAAAGTGAGGAGCGTCATTTCATCAAACTAATTTCTTCTGAAATTAATCTGAACAGCAGCCAGCTGACTTAAGCAGAAAACAAGTGATAAAACAAATTCCACCTCCATATTATTAAGGATCCCACCGAGAGTAAAAAGTCACTGTATGAGAAAGCAGTATGAATCCATTACCTCATCACTCAACTAACAACACTCGGTGCGCCCCCACCCTTTGACTAAGCATCTTTCACTTTTGCACACTTCATCGCTCTTTCCTGTTTGTTCAATCTTATTATTACTATCAGGGAAACTTCTCAAGCCACCCGTTGACACAGCGAGTTCCACTACCCCAGCTCTGGAGGAGGGGGGATATCCCACGGTTCCAGATGCACGTATCGAAACGACAGGCCCGCCTTCCACTTGCCTAGGCTGAGGTGAGTTTTGTTTATCTGGTATCCAATTTCCCCACAACGTTTGATAAGGTTTCAAACTTTATCTCATCTTACACAGCCCTCCCTTTCACAAGAACAGCTTCTTACCAAAGTGAGATACCCACAGTTTTGAAGAAAAGGGACGCCCACGGGTTAAAGTTAAAGGAAAATGGCGTCCATCTGAGGACAGTTAGGGGGAAATACTGGAGAAATGTAGACATTTCTACGCAAGCCTGCGGTAGTTACCTGATGATCATGCAGTGATTTTAGCCTGCATTTCAACTGTGTACATTTTCTTATTTCAATATCAAGTAATCATAAGGGGTCAGTCAACATGTAAATTACTTTAGATTAAACATACTCGTCACGAATATTTTCTATTTGCCACATGTAGCATGGTAATAACCTGACTTTTCTCAAACTTTGTCAGTGGAAACCTGGAGTATGGTTAATGTTGGGTCCATTCTTCCTTTATGTTGAGCAGGTAAATAAATACCTTGGGTCCTCTTTTTCAGGAAACTCAAAAAAAAAAGGCTCGAAGTTGTGACATGTTTATATTTCCCTTAAATTGAAATTGATTGTACCTGTCCGTGTGGTAATTTGATACCCAGCTGCCATGTTAGACAAGTGGGAGGAGAGGCGTGAAGTGGTGGGAGGTTCACTGAAATGAAACAGTGCAAACAGTGTTGGTATTTGGAAGGAAGTAGGTCTTAGAAATCTGCTGTAAAACCATTCCACTGCTGAGTGGGTACTACTGTAAACAAGGGTGATGTAATCTCTAGTGAAAAATGAAAATTGTTCCGTTGTGTAGATAACCCATTTCATTTAATGTTCCCTTGACTAGACGTGTTTAAATCCATCTATGAATTATTATGAGTCATTTCAGTTTACATTTTTGACACATCTGCAAGACAAAGAAAAGATAAAAGGAGAAAAAAACAACCTACCGTTTGTTCTACTTAAAGTCTTTTTTCTCACCTCGTTTTAATTTAATTTCAAAGTGACATATACTTTTTTCCGTTATGTGTGGGGAAAATAGAGCAGCAGAATAATATCAATGTCCAGCTGGATGGAGTCTAATCAGAGACTGATTGTATGCTCTCCCACTACTTAACCATCAGGACATTTTTTAGTGAAGATGTTTCTCATGAGGTCCACACAATTACAATTTTGGCACGTTTCCTACCATGTTTTCATTTTCTTACCCAGCAAGAGTCACAGTGGGCCACCCTACACTACACTACACTGGCTACCTGTTAGAGAGAGAACTGATTTTAAGCTTTCACTAATTATTTTTAAAAGCCTGATATGCGTTTATTCCTGCCTATATTATAAATTTAGCCACACCTTATGAACTAAGCCACTGCCTGTGATCCTCGGGTCAGCGGTTGATCACAACAGGAAATCAAGGATTATTTTTAATGTTGACTCATTTTTTATCCTTATTGTATATCACTACCCACTATAATTCTTCATATTTTTGTTCTGGTTTTATTGCTTATTAACCAGCCTTGCCACTTTGCCCGTCCTACACAGAGCGTACTGTTTTTGTCCGGTAATATACAAAAATTGTCTCTGTTCATGAAGCAGTACTAACAGGGAGCACTTTGTCCTCGTCGCTCTATGTGTTACACTGTTGAGTAATTTGAATATTGCTGAGGTCACAGATGGAGGAAATTGACTGACCATTGAAAGTGAGATATGAATAACTTTAGTGTGACGCAGAGAACAATCAGACAGTGGTCTGCTGTCACACGACTGCCAGTATCACTACAAACAAGAACACGTAAAGAAATAAAATAATAATTTGCTTTTTTTTATCTCTACCCTTTGCCCCCTTTTTTTGTTGTTGTTTTTGTTTTTTATCTATCCAGGGTGATATATGACCTAATTATCAACTTTTTGCTGAAGTTGTTCTCACACATAAACTTCAGAAAATACCAATAGAATCACATTCACTCACACTTTCTCTCATCTAGCACACAATAAGACCCCCTCAAACAGATTCTTACAACTGGAAATAGTCTCTCACGTAAATACATATGTTATGATATAATCTCTTGTCCCGTCTCTGCATGTCAGATGGCCGCCCCTCCCTGAGCCTTGTTCTGCTGGAGGTTTCTTGCTGTTAAAAGGGAGACTTTCCTTCCCACTGTTCCCAAGAGCTTGCTTATAAGGGGTCATGTGATTGTTGGGGTTTTCTCTGTGTTGGTGTAGGGTCTTTAACTTACAGTTTAATGCACCTTGAGGCAAATGGCCCACAGATGGCCGCAAGATTCATTACACAATCTCAAGAATGGGAAATAATCCAGCAGCAGGCTGAAACATCCTGTATACCTGGTGTTTAGATTCTCCTTGACTTCTCTCATCGTGACGTAGCGCCAGACAGACATACGAGGTGGCGAAGAAGAGCCGAATATGTGACAGTAAACAGCAAAAGCACTGCTAGAGTATTTCATGAAAATACTCTTGATTTATGCGCTCATGCACCCCCACACATGTTCTCGTTCAAACAACATAAAGTGCATGCACTTATTACGAAAAACATAAACACACATAGAGACACTTGGAAACATGTATGTACTTACTTTACGACTATAAATTTACAAAAAAAAAACAAAAAAACAAACTGATGTCCACACAAGCTTACAGTTCATGTACACATGCAGCGATTTAAACCTTCTTCTTTCACATCTCCATTTACTGATAAACCATTTGTCTCTTAGGAGATTTTGTCATTTCCCCCCCGAAATGTTGTGATTAGTTTCTATCATGATGTAACCAAAAACCAAACAAACCCTTCAACACCCACGGCATACACACTTGTACACACTAGCATACTCTCAATCTCCTTCAAGCTCCGTTCCAGAGTGACGCCATTCAAGACGTTTTCAGAAACCGAGTGGCGTCCCCCACGGCTGTTTTCCAGTAAACACATTACAGCACGTCATTATGCAGCAGAGGAGGGTCACTTGTCCAGCCAGTTGACTCAGATTAATGGCCCCCACCCTTTTCCTAGACCTGATTTCCAATAAATCCACTTTTATTTCCCAAAAATTTGAAACCGGAAGCTTTTTTTTTTCTGTCTTGCTGACAGATGATATCCAGCCAACTAATAAACAACGTCTTGTGTCAAAGTTTAAAGAGGAGGAAGTTCTTTTAAACATCAGTGTGTCACTATCAAACTGACTCCACTACATCATCAAAACACACTCTAAATAAACAAGACTATTGGGAGCCAAATATTTCTCCAAATTAAGATCACATTTCCCATAAATCCTGTTGCTGCCTGTTACCAATAAGAGCTTTCCTTCCTGGGCTAATGGTTTCCTCTTTGTCTTTAATCAAAAGAATAAAGATGTTGGACAAGATTTAATTCCATCTTTTCTTCACAAGCAACTTTTTATCAATAAAGACTAATGCCATATGTTGTATTTTTAACCATGTTGGTGTGATCCCCCACTGAATTGATATATCAGTCTGTTAGTTAGTACACATTCATGAAAAAAAAATCTCAACACATGACTTTTCCTTTAGGGCCGCCATTAAGTTTTGAAATCCATTTTTCCCCGACAAATTCCCCCCAGTGACTCCAAAACTACTACTACTAGTTTTTCAAACTACTAATTGCTTCCAAGTGAAAAACAACCTGAAAACTACATTAGGGTGGCACGTGGTTTGGTTATAGTTTCCTAGTTTCCTGGAAAATGTAGTTAAAATTACTTTGTAAATGTTCAAACTGACTTGCGCACATGCTTCCCACATGCTCTGAACAAGTGTGTGGTGTGGCTGTTCGATGAACACATTGTCTTGGCATGCCTTAACAGTGGCTTTGTTGGAGGGGGTTAAATTACAGCAGAAAAGCAGTGGTATGGTTTTCTTGTTTGTAGTTTTACTAGTTAACGCCACAAAAAATGTCACGAATGCAGTTGAACTACATTAATGAACAGGCAAGCATTAACGTCGTTTACCTAGTAAGGTGTGTTTTCAGTGTGTATTGAGACACCCCCACTCCATATTTGGTTCCTCCTTTGAAATAAAATATTACTGATTAGACACAGCTGTGTTCCTCAGATCTTCTCTCATACTTAGTATTAATTATGTTAATTAACAATATCCAAAAGTACTGCCAAAGATGTGGTAAGATATCTGTTATCTAAAATACCTTAACGGATTTTCCAAAATTATGCAACCATAACTTTTATGCATTTGTGTGTGTGTGTGTGTGTGTGTGTGTGTGTGTGTGTGTGTGTGTGTGTGTGTGTGTGTGTGTGTGTGTGTGTGTATATGTAAAGAAAAGAACACATCATCTTACCGGATGATACAGGAAGTGAGTGTACTACTTCATGTGGTTCATAAAAACCGCACATACCCCTTCAGTCTTTTTATCACGCACACTTCATGGATGTTATGAAATGATCAGTGAATACAGCCCCCCCCCCACCCACACACACACACACACACACACACTTATTAGAAAACAGAAACAATTCCACACTCAAATCAGCAGCTGGCGGTACAACAATGAGAAGGAAACAAGCACCCAGTGTTCCTGATCACTTGTGATTACATGTTAAAGTGAATAAGCATGTGTGAAATGTGCGCTGGTGTTGTGACCTTCACTGCACTGTCAGATTTTCTACATCCACTGGTGTGTCACATGGGTCAGAGTGGCATAAATTTATGAGGCTCTGTTCTGATGTTTTTTTGTTGTTGTGCAGACTGCTGCACTGGTGCTACAGTGCACCAGTATGGATGTAAGCCAGGCTCCAAATTGAGTGTCTCCTCACCTGCCTGCCAGATGGCTGCTCATTCCTGAGCTAGGTTCTGCTGGAGGCCTTTAAAAAGAGCTTTTCTTTGCCACTGTCGCCAAGTGCTTGCTCATGGGAGAATGGCTGACTGTTGGGGTTTTCTCTATATTGGTGTAGGGTCTTTACCTTACAATATAGAGCATCTGGAAGCAACTAAAAAATTTTTGAATTTAATTATTGGATTATTTACTCTCGGTGTCCACAGCTGACTGTTTGCGAGTTACCCAACCAAAGAAATTTACTTTCTATGTGATTAACACTCACTGCAGCAGAAGCTGCTGTGAGACTGATGGCTGCTTTGTGCACTTGGCCGTGTAGTCGTACACGTGTCTGCTGATCTCATGCATGAGGACATCACTGGGTAATAATATTTTCTGGTGAGAAAGTTAAATTATTTCTGTGACTTAGGTCACAGAGAGCCAACAAAATGGTCTCTGTCCTTTGTTTGATGACCCATCTGGACGCTTTCCTATTTTTTTGTGAAATGACTCATCTTGTTGTTGTTTTTTTTTGTCATCGGCTGTCCTTCCTCTCTGTGATTCTGTTTCCCGTCAATTTTTGCATTGTTTGAATTTTGTACTCTCCCTCTTGCCTTTTAAAGACTCCTTACTGGTATTTGACCCCAGCTTTATTCATGAAAACTGTAATTTTGGATTTAATCTGAGTGCTGCTTGTTGTCTGCTTTTTAATATACTACTGATTAAGGCCATTAGACTTGGTCTATTGCACCTATTTATTTGTATTCAATTCCCATCACCATCCTGCTTCCAGCCACTTGGAGCTGTGAGCTTTCAACAACACAGTTGGCTTGCAAGGTTTCCTCTAAAGCAGATGACTGGCTTTTCAGGGTGTGCGTCATACAAACCCAGTCTTACAGGCTCCTGCAATATCCAGGATTTTGTAAGTGCCATGTCTGCTCATTATGATATTTCAACTTAAATAGTTAAATATATTCTAATTATTTCTTATTTTCATCCAGAACCAGTTTAGAGAATCACAGCAGTTTGCTGTGATTACAAACATGTCTGCATGTTCCCATCAGAATATGGTCACGTGTATGAAGAGGACGACCAAGGTGACTCAACAGAAAGCAGTAATATTACTCCGTACACCCCCTTCTTATTCTTTACCCATAGGGAGTTACGTTCTTCTTCTCTTCGTCTTAAAACCGCAGCAGACGACGTTTCCTCCTGCAGATCATTCACATGTTTTACATATCAACAACTTTTCTACAAAACGTCTGACGTGTTTTATACGGTTACTGGAACACAGGGGGAGTGTGTGATGGCTCTGAGGATGTTTATCACTAACCCGAGTTTAATTTTATTAGTTATTGACAACTTGTTGATATCAGCTAAATTACAGTATGTATTGCATCATCATGCCTGTCTGCATTGTCCAGACACAAGACTGCACATATTTGTGCAGTTACCAGGCTCTTGTGTGGGGGGAAAACATTAATAGTGGCATTACTTTATCCCTTTTTTATGTATTAGCATTTCTGTTAATTGGGCACGCTTTCTGTGCTGGTGTCTGGGTATTGGAGTCAAGTCATCAGGAAAATTCATCTCACCTGGTCAGATGGTATTTATTCCAGCAGCCACTCTCCATCTGGCTTTTGTTCAGCGTGTTTCATTTGGAGCCAGCTTAAGATGTTTAAATTAATGTACTGCACAAAGCACTTTAGACCTTAACTATCTTAAGCAGAATCATGTTAAACTACTTTTAAAAAGGCAGAACCACTGACGCTGCCCAGTCCCTCAGCTGTGTTTACCCCAGCTGGGAATTTCTGTCTAAAACAGGAGGAGGACCACATCCACCAAGACCCATCCAAGCATGGGGTTAAGTTCAGGTTTTGGTTCATTTGCACCCGTTTGGTGCTCCCATTGGAGTTATTTCACGAGTGATCAAAAGTTATTTGTAATTTACTTTTTAGTAAGTACTTCTAACTAACCTTCTTTCTTCTGTGTACTTAAAAACAAAACTCTCCTAACTACCTCTAGTAATGAAAAAAACTCTTCTGAACAGTAAACTAAAGATAGCTGTGCCACAGCAGCACCACCTGTTGTTTCCATATAAAATAAATAAGAAAAACGAGAATATCTTCCTTTGTTTGCATATTTTCTTACTGCTGTGCTGTGCATTAGCAGCTGATGTGTTGTCTTCATTTTTAAAACGCAATAATTGGGGATTATATCCGTTCCATTCACAGCCTTAAAGCTTTGTAGCCTTAATGCTAATGCAGGAGGTACAAAAACAAGGCAAATGAGTTCCCCTAAATGCATGGTGGTTTTCCATGGATTTGAAGGCATGGAAAACCTCCCACTTTGAGGTTAATTCTCTTGTCTCTGTGCCCTGAACAACATCTGAAATTGGTCTCCATGAGCACTGCAATGTGGATCCCGCTAATGCTAATGTGTTTGTGTAGTGGGAAAAGTAATTATTCTCAATGTATTTTCTTATCATTTGACCCCTTGTCTCACCTGTCAAACAGCACAGTGCAATCAGCCATACTAACATGTTTCTTGCAGGTTATACAGAGATGTAATTAATGACAAGTTTGTTTGAATTTTTGAAATATACATACTGCTGAGGACCTGTGACGACTTTAAGCCAAAGACATTGCCAATGAAATTGGAGCGTGAGCTGGAAAGCCCTATTTAACACAGCTCAGGGGTACAGAGTGAGTTAAAAGTGAGATCCTAAAGGCTGCTATGGTTATAGGACACATTTGTGACACAACAGAGGAAATACTAAACAGACTGTAATGTCATTTTGAACACAGCCTTGTTTGTGACAATACCAGACAGTCAGGAGCCACACAGCAATACACACACACTTAGGTACCCAACTTGATGTCCTGACCCCAAGGCAGGAGGAGGAAAGGGACACACGGTGCTTATTAATGGTGTGTGTGCAAGAGTGTCTGTGGGATGAAGGCAGAGATCAAAGTGTAATAGCTCGCTTGCCCCTATCATCCACATCTTCCCGTCATACTCTCTCTTTTTCTCTCAGTGGGTCTGTCCGTCCTGTCTCTTCCGAACACCTGCCTATTAGAGGGCGGCGAGGTTAATAATAACAGGTTGCACCCCGTGTGTGTTTGTAAGGGAATGACTGGAAACGGACAGCATCTCCAGAGAGCATTTGTGTTGCATTCTCAGACCAACTAGACCGTGTGTGTGTGTGTGTGTGTGTGTGTGTGTGTGTGTGTGTGTGTGTGTGTGTGTGTGTGTGTGTTTACAACTGGGTTCTATGAACATACATACGTGTATGTGCAAGTCTGCATGTCAGATTTGGACACCAAAAGTATATGGACGTCCCTTTGGCTGTTTTTTCATTTTTCATTTACTTTTAAGAGTTTAAATGAGGGGAAATGGCAGTGCTACAGCACAGAGGAACACTTCAGAGAACAGTGTTTTTTCAGCATTCTTTGGCTCTAGACTTCAAAACATTTCCCATGGGTACAAAGCCATCAATAAATTAATTTTTTCCCCTAAACCAGTCTGGAAGAACTTGACTGACCTCCCTAGGGATTGTTATAGCAGCACATAAACATCCACTGTGTTGAAATAAGATATCTGCGAGTGTAAAGTTAAAGAGTCTGCATACTTTGGTTCTTATAGTGGAAGTGTGGGGGGTGTTTATATATGTACAATATATAGGTTTCTGTGTGAATTTTAGCAGGGGAAGTTGAAGTTAAAGTTTTTGAGAAGACTGCATAAGAAAATGTGAAGGGGAAGTGACTGCACCTTTTTAGCATTAAAAACAAATCGGGTATTAAAACCTAAAGAGGAAGAAAAACTACGTCACATAGTAGTGGATATTTGTTCATGTGCTGAGGCAGGAGAGAGAGAGAAAGAGCGGAATCGTGTCCTTTGAATCATTACCAACTTCAAAGGCTGTCGCTCTCGTTAAAAATGGACATCAAGCCCTCCATCCTGTGGAAGAGAAGAGAGAACCACAGAGAGAAGGGTGTGTATGTGTGTGTGTGTCACACTGCCAGGAATAGGGAGTCAAAGAAACACGTACACACTTCTGGTTCTCAGTTGTTTACAGGTTCTTTGTGAGGAAACCTGATGCTTTTTTCTCATACGAGTCTCATCACTTAGCCGCTATGATGTCATCTAAAATTTTCCATTACAATTTTTTGTAACAGGTAAAAAAAAATTTACTTGTAGCTGTAAAGGAAAAGTGAAAGAACATTTTATTATATGATTCTTTTTTTTTTTTTTTGATTCAGCTTTAAAATGATATTGTGAATGTAAGCGCATATACATTGTAAGATTATGAAATCTGTTGACATCTATGTAGGGTACAAATGCAAAGTCTGGCTTAAAATGTACTGTTTATCTGTTTTGTTTACAATCTAATTTGCAATAATGCTACATGCTGACACACTGGGCAAACCAGGGCAAACCTGACAGTGTTTTTCTATTTTTACATTAAAGGCCAATTTTGTGTTCTTCTTTAAATTATAGAATCAGTGTTCACTGAGTTGTTTGCTCAGTGTGCTCTAAGTGCCTGTCTTTTTAATAAATTATGGCTAAACAAGTTTTTTAGCCCAAGCAGACATACAATTATCTATTTAGCGTCCTCTTACTGTTTAATAAACAGACTAAACTTGGCTCAGTTCTGATTTCCTGACAGGAAAATACATGTAACTGCACAGCCTAAATAAAAAAAACAGCACGTTTCCCTATCAGACACTGATGCAACACTTTTGTACCGAGATAAGAGAAGCTAGCAAGAAGAGAAAAATAACTGCTGGTTAATTTTATATTCGTATTTAATTTTTCCAACACCATTAAACATAACACAGAATAGAGGTTTTTACACCAAGTGGCAAAACAGAAAACAGACTGCTATTAACAGTAGTGTTCAATGGTGTTGTTTGAGAAATAAACCAAAACAGGTGACATTTAAGTTTTAACTCTGAATGACATGAAAATGAAAATGTTAAAAATACATTTTCCTGTTTTGTTTTTTTAAATTGTACTTTCAACAGTTATTTGAGAGAAAATTGTAGGTTTCAAGAAAAACACAGGATGACTAAATAAAAATGACATCAACAGTGTTAACATTTTGAGAATGAGTTTAGCATTATTCAATTTAAAAGCATTTAATGCTCAAATAAGGACAACGAAGCAGGAAAAATGTGAAGGAAATAAAAGCTTTGATGGAAATGGTTTTCTTTAAAAACCTTTAATAGATATAAAATGTAACCTTATAGTTTAAAACTCTCTGAGAGGATACCTTAAAGGCTTGAGGACTGTCTGGATATTTTTATTAAAGTGTTTTTTGTGTTTTATCTGTTACAAGATATGTAGCCAAGCATGGTTTGTAAACATGAGCACACACTTATCGCCAACATTCTTAATCTGGGTGCTTCTTCTTTTCTATGTTCTCTTTTTTCTGTCTCATTTTTCGACCATCATACTCACATTTAAAGTGTTTAACTCGGCATGAATGTGCTGTTACAGCCTGTTGTCATTTGCACTTGTCACATGTGTTCTCTGTCTCAGTCTGCGCTGCGTTACATGTTTGTGTGTGTGGCTTCGGATGAGGAACACACTCGTGACTTCCTCTTCATCACTAATCACTCTCATCTGCTGATCTGCTTGATCTCTGTTCTGCTGTCTGATATACAGCGGCCCCCTGAGACACTTACAAAACAGGCGAGTGGGTGTGTGCGCATGTGTGTGTGTCTGTGTGTACTTGTCTATGTTTGTGACTAGTTTGAGTTGAAAAATACTTTCAAAGAGCTGTTTGAGGATTGAGACTTGGTTTTAGGTTTAAAGTTATATTTAGATGTTAGATGAAGAAGAGATTAAGGTATTAATTATCCTGCATGAGGCTTTCTTTCACAGGCTCTGGAGGATGATCCTGTGTAGGCTTTTGATGGCTGCTTGTAGTCAGAGTGCACTCTCACAACATACATTTCAAACCTGTTAAGCGCATTCATTTAGCTTACGTTAAGGAACGCAACTTAAAAACTACTGAAATTTTAGAGTTTAGTTTCTCTCTGAGTAAGAAAGATTGTGATCTCAAAAAACCAAAACAAAATGAGACTATAGGGGATCGCGCAGCACTGGAGGGCATAGTTTGTGGTTTGAGTTGATGGTAAAAGTGTGTGTGAGCATGACAAAAAGTTGTTTCACGGAATCTGGTGGAAATCAGCTGTCCGGTAAAGTTTTGCCTATTTTTGGAACAAACAAATAATTGTTTCCAGTTGTTATGGAGATATTAACAAACTGGTGATGAAATCGCCCTGATACAAATTAGATTATGACTAAACAGTTGCCCGCTCGGTTGTTTAAACCTTATAGTGCAATTTATATTAGGAAATAAAACAGAGACAGGTTTAGCTTTTTTCTTTTTTAATTGAACTAAATTAATTAAATGAACTGAATTCTGGATTCTGACAAAAGAAACAAAGAAAAACTTTGACTTTTTAATTACCTTCTCACTGAAATCTTTAAACAGTCTTGGCAAACTAAGAAAAAAGAGGGATCATAATGTTTTCAGAGCCCGCTGACACACATTCATAAAAAAAGGCCTGTTGCAGCATTGTCACATACTGTGTTACCCACAATAGAAAGATGTCCAATGCGGTTCTTCTGTGTGCCTTCGGCTGTTTTCACTGTTTTTGAAGTTCTTTTACATATATTTCATGCAGAAAACATTTGCACAAACAAAAACATCACAAAAAGAGAACCTCATCAACCGTAGCTTGCCTCCACCAGTGTGTGAATGTGAGAGTGAATGAATAGTGGCATTGTAAAGCGCTTTGGGTGCCTTGAAAAGCGTTATATAAATCCAATCCATTATTATTATTATTATTATTATTATATAACTCGGCTGTATGCTGACCTAGCAGTTAACACTGTTCCCTCACTGAGGGTTTCTGGTGTCAAGGGTAGTTCCTCCTGTCACTGTTCTCGACCAAAGCACAGGCTTTGGAATCTGTGCATGGTGGAAGGTCACCTAATGCTTAGGATGGTTTAAACACAGAAGGTGGTATGAAATCAGTACTGATTAAATGCAAAGTGGTGCATAAACACATAGTGAGTGAAACATAATACACTCAGAGCATTATGGAGCCACCAGCTAAATCTATTGCAGCATAACTAAGGGAGGATTCGGGGTCACCTGATCCAGACCTAACTACAGGGCTGGACTGGTAATAGAATAGAATAGAATAGAATTCAACTTTATTGTCATTGCACATGCACAGGTACAGGGCAACGAAATGCAGTTTGCATCCATCCAGAAGTGCTTTAGTGATATAGATATATTACAGTAAATATAGATATGTAAGTATATTACAGAAATGGGTCTATTATGGTATGTTATAATGTACACGGTATGAAGTATGTTGTGAATATTCTATAACTAAGTATGTACAGGCTGTAGTGAGTACAAGCTATGAACAGGATATAAATATGAAAAACTATACAGAATATGAAATAAATAACTTTACAGAAATCTGAGATATACAGCTATACAGAAATGGGAACTATGCAAGTTGTAAACAGTTGTAGGATTAAAGATTATTGAATGTACAGAATGATTATTTACACAGAGCTATACAGTAGTGCAGTTAAGATAAGTGAGGGTGTAGATAGTTTCTACAGAGGCTATATAAAGTGCTAGTGGTTGTGAGTGGTGGTTCACTCCATGTTATTATTGTGTGTTTGAGGGTACAGTTGTCCATTGTGTGTGTGTATGTTCAGTCCATGAGTTTAACGTGGGTCAGATGTCAGGAGGCAGAGTTCAGGAGTCTGACAGCTGTGGGGAAGAAGCTGTTCCGGTACCTGGTGGTCTTAGTCCGGAGGCTCCTGTGGCGCCTCCCAGAGGGCAGGAGGGTGAAGAGTCCATGTGATGGGTGACTGGGGTCTTTGATGATTTTCCCAGCCCTTTTCAGACACCGCTTCCTGTAGATGTCTTTTATGGCAGGAAGTGGTGCTCCGGCGATGCGCTGGGCAGTTTTCACGACCCTCTGCAACGCCTTCCGGTCCGAGGCAGAGCAGTTCCCGTACCAGACTGTTATACAGTTGGTCAGGATGCTCTCGATGGTGCAACGATAGAAGTTCACCAGGATGTCTGAGGACAGGTGGTTCTTCCTCAGAGTCCTCAAGAAGAAGAGGCGCTGGTGAGCCTTCTTGACCAGCTTGGAGCAGTTGGTCGTCCAGGTGAGATCCTCGGAGATGTGGACTCCCAGGAACTTGAAGCTGCTCACACGCTCCACAGCCGTCCCCTTAATGTGGATGGGTGGATGTGGGTCAGCATTCCTCCTGTAGTCCACGATGAGCTCCTTGGTCTTCTCGGTGTTAAGCAGCAGGTTGTTTGTGTCGCACCACTCAGCCAGACGATCCACCTCCTCCCTGTAGGCGGCCTCATCGTTGTCACTGATGAGGCCAATCACCGTGGTGTCATCTGCAAACTTAATGATGGTGTTGGAACCATCAGCAGGTCTGCAGTCGTGGGTGAAGAGGGAGTAGAGGAAAGGGCTCATCACACAGCCTTGTGGTACACCGGTGTTCATTGTGATGGTAGATGAGCAGTGGTTATCCAGCCGGACATGTTGGGGGCGGTTGGTCAGGAAGTCCAGTAACCATTTGCAGATGAGGGAACTGATGCCCAGGTCTGTCAGTTTCCTGATGAGTTGTGAGGGGTGGATTGTATTGAATGCTGAACTGAAGTCTATAAACAGCATTCTGGCGTAGGTGTTGTTGTTGTCCAGGTGTGAGAGGACAGAGTGCAGTGCGATGGAGACTGCATCCTCTGTGCTCCTGTTCTGGCGGTATGCGAATTGGTGGGGGTCCAGGGTGGGGGGGAGACAGGATTTGAAGTGGCATACCTGGCATTTTCCCAGTGGGCCTATGCACTTTTAGGCCGATCGGCTGGCCTGAAGCACTGACAGCAGCCCATTCGCTCATTTTCATTATTAACATAGTATTGTCCGATCAAATCTCTTAAAGCGACAGGCCCCTACCTCCCCTGCTTCGCTGTGTGCAAAGTTTAAAAAGTTTAGTATGGAAGAGGTGGCGAGAAGGTGCAGAAAAATGTGTCAAATTAACAACATGTCAGCTGTCGGTGCTGCTGGCACCAGCTGTGGAGAGGAAGCGACAGAGGAAGAAGAAATTCACATAGTAAGAAAATAGATGAAGTGACATAATTTGGAAGGATTCAGCTAAAATGAATGCCTACTTTGAGCCACTGCTAATAGCTAAAGTGGAGCTTTTTAGAACTAACCCAACAACAGCTGTACCAACCTGATTAAAACCTGTTTCAATATGTATAATCAAATAAAATTAAATATGTATATATATTATGTATATATTTCTGTGTGTGTCCATATATAAAAAGCCTCTTTATTTGCTAAAAGCTACACGGTGTGATTCTAGACAAAGCTTTCCAACTCTGATTCAGGAAAAAAAAAAATCTCACACACCACACAGACAGTATCTCTGCTAACAATTTAGCTCATTCCATCCATACACTTCACCAAGCATCTCACTCCCCCTGCCTGGAATTTTATTTCCTACGGCTCCATCTTCTCACTGTATTGAGTATGGGGGTTGGATCGCAGCTTGGGAAATCCCATTAAAACGTCTGAGTCAGGGAGATGACAGAGTGAGACAGACTCCTCATCACAGCGTCTACGGCCACAGTGTGTGTACAGTATACAAACACACTAACACAAACACATGCAGTAACACACACATTACCCCACGCCGAGCCCCGGGGTTTGAGTCAACACCATAAACCCACCGTCCCATCACACTTGGCGGCTGAGGAAGCCTGACGTGATGACATGATGTGTGACATCACTCACACAAAACACACAGTTTGGATTAGCACACTGGCAGTGTGACAAAAGACAAGACTGTTTGTGTGTGTGTGTCAGAGGGAAAAATTCAAATGCATGTCTCAGAGCACAGACATACACACCTGTAGGGGGCTATAAATGATCTCTGTAATTATGTGCACACATACACACAAACACACTGTACATTTCAATTACTTGGAAAAAGAAGAAGAAAAAAAATAGGACAAGCAGACACACACATATATATACACAAACACACACACAGTGACAGGGCAGCCCAAGGCTTGTCTGGACAGTTTAGTGGTCTCATTAGCAGTGGGTGGAATGCCAACAGATAATTAACCAGAAGAGATGAAGAGCGAGAGGGAGGGTGAGTGTCAGCAGTAAAACACATAAGAGAGAGATGTTCTTTATGAGGTGGATAAAGTAAAAAAGCCAGTGAAACACCAGAGGGGAGCAAAGATGACTCTGTCCTGTCTGATGTTTCAAACCCAAAAGACACAGAAGACACTTTCACTGGGCAGCATTTCGCTCCAGTGCTATAAAGGCGCAGAGCATTATGGCTTCATTAACCCAGCTTTCAACGTGTCTGATCTCACCATGTCTCAAAGAAGTCACAAACTGAATTTGTATTTTTGGAAAAAATAAAGTTATCTTCAAAATCATGTATATTTAAAATAAAAATGTCCTTTTGTTGATTACCTTGGATAATCCAGACATGGAGTTTGATACCATTAAGTTATCTTTTTACAATGAAAAATGGCCCCTTCATGTCTACGTGATGGCCAAACCCATGGCCACACTCTAAAGGTCGGTAACTCCTGTGTATTTTCATTTCTTTATTTGAACACAATAACACACTTTAGTTTTAATAAGTTTATTGGTTGGTTTGGATACATTTGTTCTACTTGTAAGCACACACATTTAGTTTACTTATGTATGCATACCAGTTCATTACTTTGATTTTTGACTGCCCTTTATTCTTTTACTTCTTACCTGCCATCATCCCTGGGAGTTGTCAGACACTGACACTTAAGGTCCCAGATCTGTTATAAATATGCAGAGGCCTGTTCATGTAGAGCTTTATATAATAGGAGGATTGTTACTATGAATGTAAAAATGTACAACTATATGAAGAACAGTCAGCGTTTTCTTTCTGCAAATATATTCAGCAATTTATGGGAAAGCTCTTTCAATCTGACTTTTTCAATGTCTCAATTGCATCTGCATCTGCACAAATACACAAACTTCAGAAACTCTTAGCTTAAATGAACTTTGCTTTTCTGATTTCTTTGTTTCCTTTGGGGTTTTTTGATCCACTGACTGGATGCTGAAACCTGAATTGCAAAGCAGAATGGCCTTGGTGAAGTAACTTCAAGGTTAACCTTGGGTTTTCAGTGTTACGAAGGTGTTTCACTTCTCATTGGAGTACTGGTGACTCATGCTGTAGATGTGACCTGATCGGGAGAAGGTTATGTCCCATATAAGAGAGGAACATTTTTTAAAAAAAAGAAGAAGAAAGAAAGAAAGAAAGAAAAAGAAAAAAAGTCACCACTGGCTGACAAATCAATTCTCCGAAAAATAGTGTCACCCTTCTCGGAAGATCTCTTGGACCACGGTGTGCGAACAGTGCACTTTTAGCTTGTTTTGTGTTTAACCTTTAATACTTTTCTAACATTATACTTTTATCTCCCTTTGTTGTTCTGCTGCCAGTGGACCCATTTCTGATTGGTCATACTTTATCTTGCCAACACTACTTCCTTCACATGGCTGCACTCACGGATAGATTTTAGCTAACAGCAACCTTTGCTTGACCGCTTAGCCTGATTGGTAATCTGGTAAGTATAGCCAGAGAAAGGAAAGATATCCTGCACATGAGGAACTTGTTTTGTGCTCTACACTCTCTCATTGCAAAAAAAAAAAAAAAAAAAGAGTTCAAACTGTTTCACATGAACAGACATAAGAAGTTTGATAGGAAGTCGTATTTTTTTGCCATTTTAACTTCCTTACTCGTATTCATAGTTTTCAGTCACTTGACTGTCTCACCACGCTGGCAGGCAAAACATTACTTTATCATAATGGGCCATAGTGGAAAGTCAGTAGTGCTGCAGGAAAAAGTGTTCGGGTTTTTACCACCTATCTCAAGCCAAGACTACTTGGATCATCTCCCCATGGAGGAAAAACGAAGATATGAAGAGAAACTACAAGTGTTGGGGACTAATTCTGCCCCAGCAGGTTTATCCAAGTTCCTGTAAGTGGTGACGTCTCTCCCAGAGCTCCAGTTCAGCAACATCTATGTGAATCTTGTAGAGAATGCTCACCTTACACTGTTGCCAGAGCGAAAGCTTTCAAAGTATGGAGAGCTGCATGTATTTTCAATCTGGTTGAGTAAATAACGCCACATGTATGAAGTGAAGAACAAGAAAATTATCACATATTATAAAATAATGTTGTTTTATGAGGGTTGAGCAAGTATTTTTGCAATGCCATGTAAATCATTCCTACAGGTTCGCTGTGGAGAAACTGAGTGGGTATGTCCCTCTAGCTATGACATCACATGAAACCTACTTCCGTACAGAGCCTTTAAATACATATAGAAGATTTCAGTTTGATTTTAAATCAGTATGGATTAACAATGTCAGATTGATTTTTAATGGCAATTTATTTCACTGTGAACAGTAAAAATCACAATCAAAACAAACAAAAGAAAGTCAAGATGCCGATACGAGAGAGAAACATGGCAACATTTTACAAACTCATCTAGTCATTGCATTCCTCAGCTACTGCCATTATGCTGTAAAAGAAATGCTGCCCACTATTGCCAATTCTCTTTGTGTCAACAAACAAAATTATTTAAAGCATATGTAGAACATGTAAAACCACCACTGCCCCCAACAGACTGCAGACTTAGTGCTAAGTACACCTGCCGTCTCATTATCTCAGCTGAGTTCTTTAAATGAAACAAAACCAGATGCTCATTTAAGTTTGGCAGTGAAGAAAAGACGCTCTTGCCAAATCTGACAAAAACAGACAGTAAAAACAGCTAAAGAGTGTTGTACTGATGGAAAGATATCAACACCTGCTATTGAAAACACATGTGGATTTTTTTCCCCATGAGTCTCTCAGTAAATGCTTTAGCCTCATTAGTAGCTACGTGATTTTTGAATGTTAACTCTGTGAAAATTCGACATCTCCATTGTTTTTTTAGTAGTAAAAACAGGCTTTTACCATGCCACCATGTCATTTTTAGTTTAGGGACATTTGGTTTTGAGCGTTGCAGATTCCCACCATCCACTGGGCAACAAATCTAAAAAATTAAAGACCTTAAGTTGTGCAAAGGCAGTTTTTTTTCTCTGCCAACAAACAAACAAACAAAAAAAGGAATTTCATAATTTTAAAATCAAAGCTACAATTTAATGCTAATTCATCAACAGTACAGAAACACTTTGGACATTCTGATTGCTAAGTTGCTTTTGCAAATAACTCAAAATTCAATGGTAAACAGTCAGCCCAAAACACCTCCTGGGTATGCTGAGATCAGTGAATTATGTCAGTCACTGCTGCCAAAACTCCAAATCAGTTTATCCTCTTTTTATTCAAGCCCACTTTGTCAAATGAATCCGTATTTTTAACCAACAAAAGGTTGTGATGTGAGCTTAAAGTGACTTCATGTGCACACGTCCACACATTGATGAGAGGACAATAAGGATAAAGATGATAATGTGCAGTAAATAAGGCAACTTCAGCAGGATTTGATACACCGCTCCCCAAACTAGAAACAACTCCATTTCCCTGTCTACAGACAAGTTACCGACAAGACAAGGAGGAAGATGTGTGCCAGATTTGTGAAACAAAGGATTCGTTCACCTCCTCTTCTCCCATTGAGATGTTTGCTTGTTCAGAGAGGAGTGGAAGAAGAAGACGTGGGAAAAGAATAAAAAAGAAAAGAAAAAAAGAACGAGATCCTTTGCTCATTCAACTCTTGCTTCTCCTTGTAGGAGAGGAGAAAGTTCTTTCCTTTTTTAAACAAGTTTTTGAGGGGGAAAGAGGAGGAGCAGTAGTAATTTTAAGAGGATATAAATATATATATATATAAGCTGGAAAAGGGTTAGTAAATATCCCCTTTTCCATCCTTTGCTCATCTTTATCGTCAAGATTATGACCTCCTTCTCATTAAAGAGTTCTGTTACGTTAAGGTTTCCACCAAAAGAAAACGCTGGTCAACTGGCTGGCCAGTGTCTTATCACAGTGACAGTACATTGCAGGAGCAGAAGTGGCCTCAATCACTCGGAGTGGGAACAACACAGATGTGCAGGAAGTTGTCAGGATGGCTAAGGTGTTCGCTGAGCCACTGCAGAGGCGTCTCCAGCAGCGGCTCGATGCCGTGGATCACCACCTGATAACGTTTCTGCTCACCTAGATGGAGTGAGAGGGGACAGTTAGTAAATACCATCAGTTATTTAAAAGTACAAATTTACAATATGTTCTTTTCTCAGTGCTGGTTTTCCAAACTCAGTGTTTAATCTGCCGTTGTTCCTGTAATATACAATTACACTCCCAAAAGAATGCAAAGTATTTCAATCACAATTACACAAATATTGAAAGATTCTTTGACCAAAAAAACCCAACAAAAAACCCAATACACAAAACAGTGATAACTAATTAAGTTAACTGGCAACGGACCAGTAGGTCTAAATTGAAAAGCGCATCCAAGCGAGTAAAATAGTTCATCAATCTGTAAAAACTATACAGGAAAACAGTTCAGAATAGCTTTTTCCCCCAATGTGGCATTGCAGGTTAAGGGATTGCACATTTTTATCATGAAAGGATTCAGAGAATATGGAAAGATCACAGCATGCAAGCAACTAGGTCCCAGAAGAAATACTAAATAGATGTGATTCTTAGGCCTTGAGGATGCACTGCACAAAGAAATGACAGGTTTCTGTAAAGGAAACCACTGCGATGGCACAGGAACCCTTCTGAAAGCCACAGTCAATGAAGTTGTTATGCAAATTAAACTAATATACCCGAGATCCAGAAACTCCTGAGTCATTAACATTAAGACGAACCGAAGTGTAAAGGTGTAAAGGTGTCTTGTTATGTGAGCAATAGAATCAAGAACGCCGCAGGGCAAAAAACCAGTGTTGATGATGGTAAGCGGAAGCACCGGTGCACAACAATGTGGGTAAGTTGCACATTCGTGCAGTCCCAATAATGCTCAACAGGTTTTGCTGGCATCCAGTCCAACATGTTTTTGCTTGTTAACAGCAAGAAAATGCTAAACCACTGTTTCCACACATCACACATCAACAGCATGGCTTACAGTAAAAGAGGCTGCCTGATAAACTGTCTGCAGTTTAACTCTGAACAAAACGGGTGCCGATATAAAACAAACAGAGGACATCCCAAAAGACTGGGAAAGTGCTGCATAAATTAATGAACAGGAGGAAAAAACAAAGGAAGAAAAACATCATGTGACAATTTAAAAGCAGAAAGGAGAGAAAGAGAGATGAAAAAAATGAAATAACGTGAGAAAGTCAGAGCAGAGTAGAGAAAAGAAAAGACAACGGTGTCAAAAAGAAACAAGATAAAAGCACAAAGACTAGGAAGTAATGCAGGAGAAGCAGGAAAAGAGATGCTAACATGAGGTGAGAGAGACCACATCAGATAGTACAGTAATACCACTGGTGTGGTGGATGAGAGAGAGAAAGAAGAGAGAAAGTATGAGTGGAAATGTGAGTGTGTGTTCAGTTAAAAAGCAAAGTGGCAGTTTATTGTTTTTGTTAACCTGTCACAGGATTCGAATTTTAAACTTTCACTCTGACAGTGCGTGGTGAGTGAGAGTCAGCGTCCTTTGGTAACGCCCATCCCTCAAAGGACCACGACTAAAAACACAAAAAAACGAACGTTATGAGAAACAACTTCCTCGACCTTTTCAACTTGCGGAGGTCAGATCGTTCGTCGAGTGTACATTTCTAAAGATTAAATGACAACTTTTAATCTGTAAACTCCTCTAGTTTAACCAATGATCTCTTTATCAGCAGTGGCATGATGTCCTCTGAAGGAGCTCTGTCAAGTCTGAAGAAATGAGGTGTGAATTTGGAAAATTATTTCATTTTAATATGGGAAATTAAGAATAAAACTCCTTTAGCAATTACAAGCACTAGCTTTTTCCTTTCATCTAAACTACCTCAATGTCATAAAATTAAAAATGGTACAAAAATAAGAAAAGATAATCATGGTAACACAAGAGCAATGAACAGGAGACCACGCCAAGATGACCATCCTTATTACTACTTTTAGCTGTACTTAATACTAAGGCCTTAATAATTAGTACATTTTATATTCTTTCCAACAATTTTTAAGACACAATTACATTTGTTTTAACAGATTTTAAAATGTTAAAAAATTTCTGAATTTTTATAGATTTATGCAAGTACAGACTTATCCAAGTAGTGTTTGGACGCATGCATACAGCAGCTCAGACTCATTTCAAGCCTCAGACATATTTCTGAAGACCAGAAATGTTTAGAAAAAAAGTATGCACGCATATTTTCTACCACTGAGCTTTAATGATAATCTCTTCTTAGAGTAAGGAACTGACCTCTAGTTTTAATATAATAAATTACAAAATCATTACATTTTTGTAATGTGCAGGGCAGTTTATATAAAGCAACTCAAATTATGTTATCTGTTCATATTTTAATTTCATTAAAGTCATAAATATTCTGACTTCTCTGACCAATAATTCCTTCCTGACTGATATTCATGCTTCAAGACATATTTTTGCAGTGAGCAGGCCAGAAGGTGACAAACCTTTTAATTGGCCATAAAACAGAAACTATGTTTAATATGTCAATTAACATAAAAACAGTCACAATTTTTTGGTCCAGTTCATCGTACAGGCAGAAATGACACTGCAATTCTTTTAGTTTAGATTTGAAATTTTAAACGTGAACTTATTTTTGAGAAACCGTTTTTGAGCTTTTTACCATTTGTACTTTGCATTTGTCTTTGCGTGAGAAAGGCAGACAGTGATTGCCCTTTTCCTGTCTATCACTGTTGTCCTCACACACACACACACACACACACACACACACACACACACACACACACACACACACACACACACACACACACTGTTGTCCTCATTCAGTTCCACGTAATATCAGGAGGACGGTTAAGACAGAGCGTTAACTGCCGGTCTGAGAAGCAACTCCACCCCACACCTGCTGACTTACTGGCAAACAGAAACATGCAATAAGTTAAAATGAAAAAGCAATGCAAGTTCTCAGCAAAGGTTTGCTTCTGAAGATGGAGGCTGTGCACATTTAGGCCAGACCTGTGAGCTGCCTCTACTGGTGGCAGCTGGAATTTAAATTTAAAAGCTCTTTAACTGCTTTTATGTAATCCAGTATTGGTACTAGTCTTCAAAACAAACCAGAATTGTTTAATCATTATAGCTAAAGTGCTATTTTAGAGTAACGGTTCATAAGATTACCCCAGCTGATGATTAAAAAAAAAAAAAAAAAGAGGAATGGCTTGGCCTCTGCATGCTTATTTTAACTGATGCTATGTGCATGCAGGAAGTCTGGTGAATACAGTTTGTGCATGTGTAAGCATCTAAACAGGACTTTATTTTACAGAAATAAAACTTCTTCTTTTTTTAAGTGTTTTTTCTTTTAAACCTCTGAGCACCTAGAAATGCATTTGAGAAAAGTACAAACCATGTAGATGTGAGAGGAAAAAACAAGTTCTAAACAGTGATAACTATTTTGTTGAATTTTTAATTTATTTATGATTTTTCACCATTCATTTCCAGTACAGCTGTTGGTGGAATTAAATTAATTAATGAAATTAATTAATTAATTAAATAAATTAAATAAATTATCTCACAATAGCATTATTAATGCATTTTAAACATAATAAAATATGTTTGAAGATTCAAGAAGTGCGAAATTAAAAGGATGTGTTGTTTACACTTCTGGTTAACTGTGCTCAAACCACTTAGCCACAATCTGAAAAAGAAAGAGGATAAAAAAAACAAAAGTTTTTGTTCTTTTCTTTTTTAAATGTTATTTCTTCTTTGATGACGGCATTTGAAGAGTCCATACTCTGAAGAAAATCATCTTTGGGTGGAGGTCCATTACTTACAGATGAGCTGTTGAGGAAAAAACAGCTGAACTGAAATGTGTTACAAGGAATTTGAAAAGGAGAAAAATGTTACGCAAAAAAGAAAAAAAAGAAGAAAAAAAAGAAATAGTGAATGTACAGCGTGCAACTAAGAAAGGGCAGCTTTTGGTTTAAACTTTACACAAAATCCTTTTAGTAAGGTCGTATTATGGTCCTACAATGCACAATCCTCTCCATAGTGTCATCTATGAGCAGCAAATCTTTAATGTGTTAAAATATAAACCAAAAAAACAATGAACCTGTGAAAATCGCCAGAGGCTGAAATTGATCATTCTGAATCTGCATTCATTTGTACTGTGAACAGTGAAACAAAGTACATAATTGTGACACCGTGTTAGGGGGGTGGGGAGCAATGATTAACTAACTATTTGGCAATAATGTCCCAAAAAAAAAATTCATGAGAAAAAGTGCAATTTAGTTCAAAAGCACAGAAAGTAAAAGGTGAGATGCTGCTTAAGTGACAGCAAGAGTGAAAACACACTTTCCCTGGTTCACTCATTTAATCGCGCTCTCTCTCTCTGCTTTACACGCACTCACAGACACACACACACACACGCCTACACACACACACACACACACACAACACATTTCTGGGTGGTATTTCTTAACCATCACTAACCTTTACCCCTTGCCTGGCAACAGAAAGGCAGATGGGGGCGGAGGAGGCGTATTATCACAGTATCACTATGAGAAATCGGGGAAATTTGCAATGGGCCACACCCCCCAAAAACTCTCATACATCCATACACTACTCAAACACATAAATATTACTTTAGATCATCACTTTAACCACCTGCACCCAAATTAGTCAGACGAATGTGTGCAGTGTCACGCTAAAACCCACACAAATTCATACAGTATTTGGGAAACACATGAGAAAAAAAGCAGGAAAAGGCAAACTGAATTGCCAGTAAGGTCAGCCTGGGTTGATGACTTTGTCTGCAAAAAACACATCGAACATCTGCACCACTGGAACAGCTGACACATGTTAAGCCAAAAACAATTGACACAGTTAATTAAAACAAGCTTTTTTCCTTTGAACCACAGAAACATATCATATTCGTGTTATATGAGAAGGAAATAGAGAAATAGAGATAGCGCATATGTAACCTACTTAATCCTTAACTTTCTAAGATGACTTAAGGTCATCAAAATACAGCAAAAGACTGTCAAAGGAATTGAACTTTGTAGAGTGCTAAAATAGCCTTTAACCACCAGGACATTGTCAAAGCAAGTAAAATTACCTTTTGTCCCTAACATTCTTGCTCATCAAGTTCATTTTATTATGTGCATGAAGTACTACTTATCCTCACAACTCTCACCAGCCAACCCGTGTAATCTCCTTGTGATCGGTATATGGCCGTGGCAGCATGAGCAACCTCTGGGTGACCGGCTGATCACCATAATTAATTACAATCAGTTGCCAAAAGCAAAAAAAATTCAATGCAATCACCGGACAACCACTGATTTTTTTTTTTTTTTTTTAAACTACTAACCAGGAGGTTGCCATCCTATTTGTAATCTAGTATGACAGAGCCATAAGAAAGCATTTAGTGACTCAGATGATGCCATAAGGATTATGGAATGGACCATAATTAATAAAGAGCTCTTTAAAATCCAAATTAAATGCCACAATCATCTTTTTTCCAACCAGTATGCACTTTTTACACATTTATAACCAGTGTAGAAAAACTAGTTAATCATGCATTTCTTTAGATTTGGAGAGGAAGTCAGAGTACTGAGGAAACCCACGCAGGCACACGGAAAACATGTGAACTCCAAACAGAAAGGCACCAGCCGACCAGGAGTTTCAAACCCAGAGGCTTCTCGCTGTGAGGCGCTAGTAGTAAACCACTGAAAAAAACATGGGTATTTACCAGGAAAGCATATAAAACGGAGGTGTTATGAAAGACACACAATGTGAACTCTGAACTAGAGCGGGGTAGAAAATGAGTTTCTAAGATGGGCTGACACATTTTTACAGTTTATATTATTACAGCTTGATAATATATTATCATATTTTTTTCTGAGAGCCGTGCCAGCGTCTGTATGCCTCTTCTCGTACTACCCTGTCTGACTCACACCCCGCCCCCACACACCCTCTCAATCTCAAGGTTGCTCTCAAAGTTCCCTTGCAGCACAAAGGAGCACAACACAGGTATAGTGGTAAATAACATTTGAATATTGAAATTGGAATTTAACTTGATGTTAAAAATGCATGTGTTCCAATATGGATGCATACATAGTTTTACATAATTTTTGCATAGTTTGTTGATTTGTAGAAACATGCAACTCCATTTACCTCGCAGAAAATGGAGTTGCTGGTTACCACTGTGAGGCTGTGGCATTTTAGCAGGTTAGTTTGGTTCCTGCTTAACATTTTGAAACACCACAGTAAGACACACAAGCTAGGAAAATGAAGTCGTGGTAAAACCAGCAACTCTTACGCTCTCTCTCATGAGAGCAAGACCAAGTTACTTGTCATGAACTGCTGAGTGAAGCAAAAGGTGAAATGAGTTTATTTGTGAGGTAAAGACCATTAAAAAGGGTAAGAATGGGTTGTCCACAATGTCTTGTTAGAAAGAAATCCCTTCAAACTGAGGTTAAATGACCCATGAGCAAGCATTCTGGCAGTGACACAAACAAGAACACTAACCTGTTTTTTAATGCCAAGAAAAAAGGTGGTTATATTCAAGATGGAGAGTTTGATTCCCCCTCAAGCAACCAGAAGTACAGGTATAACCGTCAGAAGATGTGTCACGTACAGAAAAAAAAAAAAACAATGCTGAGGAATATCGTACAGGAATAGAGATTTAAAAGTGATGTTTTCCCGATTTGACTAATACAGTTCTGTGAATCATTCGTGTGACAGCTCTGACCATTAACACCGGGAAAAGATCTTTTTGAAGCCAGCTGACAAGAATTAACACGCAGATCTAGTCATCAATATCCAGCAGCTCTACTGCTAAGTAATAAATCACCTGCTTTTTTTCCCTGTCATCAGCATTTTAAATTGTATAATTAAACTACATTACTATGCTGTAGTGTGCAATTCCAGCTTCTGATTTTCATAAGTACTTTTTACAGACAAGAAGATAACAATCCATTATTTCAGTATTTTTGGAAAAATATGTTTGGAAAAATGTTTTGTCCAAAGGACAAAAAAAATCCAAGAAACGTAATCAGTGATGATTGTAAATATCTTTAAATCTCTGTAGTGGAAGTTGCTTAGTGGAAGATTTTCCATGTCCAGAAATCATGACCACACCTGCTAAAAAGACCAAACAGAGCTTATGGTTTAATAGTAAGTGCTCAGTTGGCTCACTCCAAATCCAAATCAGTTCATTAATAATAACTCGTTTACACAGCAAATAAACAGTCTAATCTATATGAAAAGAAAAAAAAAAAAAAAAAAAAAAAAAAAGAGTAATTTGTTTGCTGACATACACACACACACACCCTGTGGTTGAGTAGTACCCAACTGCTGGCCAAGAGAACATGTTTTGTCAACCAAGCGCGGCCAAAGACTATTTAGAAAGACCGCAATGCTGCAGTCTCCTCACAGCAAACAGCGGCTGACTGCATGACTGGCAGCTGGTCAGACTTTCTGGCTGACAGAATGAATTACTAATGACTAACTGGTGGATAAAAATGACTACCTAGCTACTGAATGAAAGCTGGCGAGTCCAACTCTCCACATGGAAACACTTTCTGTGAGTATTACGGAAATCTTACTGATGTACTGAAGTATGCATGCAGGAATTTCGTCTAAGTTACAGTACATATAAATACAATAACTGAAAAATGCCTTGACAGTCACCACACAAAGATCGCTGTGTGACTATTTAAAGAAGGTTCAGTATAGTGCACGCTCATGGACACTTTATTAGGTATACCTGTGTCAAAATGCCTTGTTGGTGTCAGAGGTCAGAGGCCCGTCTGCTTTGGGCAGTGCTCATTGCATACAATGGTACTACTACTACATTTGCTTAACAAGTTCACCTATTGAATCCTTGAAAACGAAGACACAAATCCTTTGGGGGTGACATAAGGTGAACACCACAGCTTTGCCTCAACATTGTTGCTCATGTACCCATGATCTGATGGCTGCTTCCAGCAAGATGAAACACGATGTCACAAAGGTCAAATAATGTCAAACGGGTTTCTTGAACATGATTATTAAAATGGCTTCCACAGTCACCAGATTTCAGTCCAATGGAGTATCTTTAGGATGTGGTGGAACGGTAGATTCACATCTTAGATGTGTAGCCAAAAAATCTGCAGTAAATGTGGGATGTTAATATTATGAAAAAAACTAGGGCAGTTATAAAGACAAAAGGGTGTCCAAACCTGTACTAGCGAGGTGTACCTAATAAAGTGGCCTCTGATTACATGTTTGAAGAAAAGTCATCATGTAATGTTACTGTCTTGACACATTTTAATACACCGTTAATAATTTGTTATTCATTTCATTTATGTCATGACATTTTCACAGTCTGGAAGATTCAAAGATTCATGTATATTCTGAAAATAGGATAGTAATTAAAAACAAAGGTGTACGCAAATAAAATGACCTAATGTTCTGATGAAGGCTGCAAGGCTGAAATATTAACATGTCCGTTGACATGGCCAAAATAAATTGGTGAAACTGATTTTCATTAGGTTTTGTAAAGATGCTATCCATTTTCTTTTTAGGTATTCAACATTGTACCTATATGATTTGGGTTTAGCACCACAGATTGTATATAAAATTTACAATACAGTGGAACCCTGACTTACGAAAATCTTCGACTTCCGAAAGACCCTCGGGAACGAATTAATTTCGTAAGTCGAAGCACCGATTGCGCCTTTTGAGTGAACAATAGGCTAAAGGCTAATTGCTAACTGCAACAACAATACGTCATTCAAGTGGAACAGTGAAGCGCATGTACGAAAGCCAAGGGGGTTGTCACATGATTCGTAAGGCATTGTGGGCATTGTAGGCATTCTGGGCTCAGCTAATCAGAGCCAGCGGCTTTCATTACGCGGGCATTTTGCAGTAACGCGGGCAGAAATATTGCCGTTAAGTGCCTTCGTAACTTGAATTTTTCGTTAAATGGGGTATTCGTAAGACGGGGTTCCACTATATGTAGAAAAATATTGCTTAAAACATTTTATTGGATCTTACTGTGAACTTTTGATTTAGCAAATTATTTCTTTAAACTATCATTCTAACAGCTTTTAACTTCTGCTCAGTCATATGGGTATATGAAGCCCCTGTACATAATAGAAATAAAGTAGGCAGTATTTTAGATAATGACCCTGAATGCTAGAGTTTCAATATCTTTTTTCTACAAAACCACTGACCTTTGATAAAAGCTATGGTTTTCATATGTTAACCGTTAACCTGCAGCAGCACAAGAACTGTGATTAGAAAAAATGCGAAATAATATATCTTAATCATAAGTGTCTTGATAGAAATTAATCATCTTTACCACACACTGAGCTTCTGAAAACACTGTGCTAGAGACACATTTGAGTCAGAAACAAAAACACTCCATCCACATTATGTTTTGTGGACTGAGCTTTTATTTGTTTAATGTACAGAAAATACAAACTTAATTTTAGCCCATACATGTAAAACTGACTTGACTTTTGAATTAATGCAACCGTAGCATTACATAAACTGGTCGGCAACACTACAAAAGTTTTAGGACATTTTGATTACCACTTTAAATATAAAACAAGCACAAACTTGCAATCACATTAAACATTATCTGTTTAAAATCTGCAATAAGGTGGTTGAGTTTATTAACATCACTGTATTGTGATTACTGCAATGAAAATATCAGTCCTAAATGATATCCCATTATCCATAGTTTATAACTTCTTTGACAAATCAAATTAAATGTGATTGTATATTTAAAAATAGACTGAGAAATATCCATTTAGAATAAGTTACTGTAACCCTATCTCAAGGAGTTTAGTGCCGTGGTTTTGCAAACGAAACCCGTCCCTACCGAGTTTACATTTTTGTTAAACGTATCACTCATACTCATACTTCAGTGACCTGAAGTGGCTACTTTTACTTATGGTGGCAGTGTTGCTGGTCTGCAGCATTCAGATGTGTATTAACACAATGAAAAGACATGGTCTTAGAGAAGCAATTGTTGCTGTCCATCAGTGGGGTTATAACAGATCACACAATTTGAAGTTTGTTACCCTATAGTGAAAAAGTCCCACAAAGCTGGTTTTGTTCATCTGGATGCAGCATTTTCAGTGAGAGGAACGCTATATCACACTTCTAAGTGACTTCCTCAGTCTCAGCTGACAGCAGGTTTCCCCAAAGTTATACACGGTACAGTTGCACATCAACTGAAACTAGTGCCGTTACCTAACAATGAGCCATGAGCTCAGTTTCATGATCATAAATATGCAGATTCTCATGATCACTGTTCAATGACCATGAGAATTCTCTGTTAAGCAATGGTGCTAGTTTTAAATGTTGTGCAACGATGCTATTTATGAGGCTGGGGAAAGCTGCAGTCAGCTGACACTAAGTCACTTGAATGAGTGATGAAACATTTCTCTTACTGATAACACCGTTTATAGAGAAACCAAATTGACTTTCTAGGATTTTCTGACCTTGGTTATTTAGCAAAAATCTAGCTATAAAGTGACAAAGATGAAAGAGAACTTTGCAAAAAAAAAAAAAAAAAAAAAAAAAAAACCCCACCCAAAAACAAGACAGAGCTACATTTCAGACTTTAGAGGCCTCAGTTAACATGTTAAATCCTGTAATTCATGACAGTCAAATCATGAAAAGGAATGAACAAGTGTGGCTTATTTGGCAGCATTGCCAGGGGAATGCCCCACAGGACCTGCGCACCTTGCAGTGTAAACCATTGAGTAAACCATGGACTCTTCTGTATACCAAAGGATTCTTGGGTCAACTGCGGGGCCGTCTACAACTAAAACTTGCCAAAAATCATGCAACAGAAAAATAATCCAAAGCATACCAATAAATATACATAACAACCAAAAAAACGAAGAAATAATATGTTGTAATAGCCTGAACTCCAGACCTCAGCTGGGTTGCTTGAGCAATTTTGACTCAGACAGTCAGAAATATTATAATTCTGATAATTTATCAGTACATATGCATATTTTTATATCAATGTATAAATACAAAGCTGACACTTGTGAGACTTTAGAGGTGTGAGCATCACGGCAGATGCCTTTGTGTCAAAGTATCTGAGGATAAAACACAGAAAAGCATGAAGGAGATTTTCCTGGTCTGGCTTTTTATAGCAGATAACTGTGTTAAAAATATTCTGCAGTAGATCAAAAATGGAAGAAAACATGAATCGACATATGAACATTAACTGATGCTGCTGAAGTGAAGCAGGGCAAAGTTATAAAGCTAAGCATTTTGCAATTTGGGATAATTTGTAAAGGTTTACATATCTTCGATACTGAACAGCATAAAGCCTTTCTTGTGGGAGGTCATTAAAAAAACAAAACAAAAACAGCAGCATAATGGTGGAAGTGTGATTTTATTATGGTGGAAGCAAAACAGCAAAAGTAAGAGGGAATTAATGACAATGTTTATCAAATGTGAAGTGTAGTTTTAGCTGGTTCACTGAATTTGGGTCAGAGAGTGACAAAACCTCCAGCATCAGAATCTGTGAGATGTTGGCTTTCAGCCCCAATGGCGTGTCTGTGTACGTAAACGATCCGTGTTTTGTGTTTACGTCTTTTACCTGCTCTCATTTGCTGTTTTAGCTGTTTGGTGGTTGTTGAAATAGTTTTGTGAGCTTTAACCTGAGATTCTGGCGTTTCTGGGAAAATACATTTTGTTTAAAAATCGATTCAGGATTCAATACATCGATATCATTTTATTCAAGCTAAAAAAAAAATTATCGTAAAATCTATTTTAATTAAAATGCTGATGCAGGACCTCAAGAGAGCAGTGCATATAACCCGATCATATTGTCCACAATAATAAAAGTATTCATTTTCACGTGATGTAAAAGTGTTAACAATTTAAGTAAAGTTATCAGTGATATAATGATTCTGTGTATCTACTTTTGCTTTTGCACAAACAACAAGACAAAACCAGACATGTTTGAGAATGAAAGCGATGTGTCAGCCTGTGATGATTGTTAATTAGAAGTGAGCTTCTTGAACCTCTGACAAAGCACAATACTCTGAAAGATATGCAAAGAAAGTGTTGCCACTACAGGTGTAAACAACAAATTTGTTTCAACAGATGGCAAAGACTCAACATCAAGTACAACCAGATTATGTGGGAGGAGTATGGTATCATATTTATGTTAATAATTCCATAGAAGAGACGCTAGAAGCTGGTGATGTGCAGCCCAAATGTAAGCAAATGACTCAACAGACCATTACTGGAGAGCTCATAAATTATCACTTCATATGACAGTAAGAACAAACTGTAGCTGGAAATTAATCACGAAATTACACGGTAGAAAAGCAGCTGATTAAAGAGCTCAATTCAAGTTACAACATTCCAGTTTCAATTTTATTATGTGGCAAATTACTCATTCACACCTGAATGCATGGCAGGTTTGCTAAAAGAAAAAACAGTGCAACTCTTGCATCATTTACTGCTAATACATTTGAAGGGCAGCAGGACCAGTACGTGAGTCAGTGTGCAAGAGTTATTGTTGTTGTTTTGTGTTTTTAATTATATGAAAATCCTACACAGGCTGGTAAAACTAAAGTGTTATTTTATACTTTTACACTTGAAGTTGCAGTGTCTATTGCACCATAATGCTGCTGCTGCTGCTGCTGGTGGCACCTTGTGGTAAAAAATTCACACTTTGAATTGCGTCATCATTGACAGTAAAACTGGAAAGGATGGGTGGAAATTGCCATTCATTTTACAATGTTCACTGTCCACCCCCCGACATAGAGGTCGGCTATTTAGGATGTGTAATACTCTTGAAACATAGTGAGAAACCTACTAAACATTATGTAGATAAGATAAACTATGGCAACCATGAGTAAAAAAACAAGTGTATATGTTATTTCAGAGAAAGTAAAACACATTATTGACTAGCATCTTCCTCGTTATGTGGGAGGGGTGAAGATGGATGTTAACTTTCACCCTCTGAGTGCGTTTACCCATGCTGTGAAGCGTAGCCCTGACATTCTCCCAGTCTTAATGTCACACGATTTATATCATTATATTATCAACAACCCCTTACATTTTATTGAACAAGATGTAAAGGCCCACAAAAACGTGAATGCTTATCAGTATTTTGTGTGAAGATGGGCAACAAACCCCAGCCACTGGACTCTGCCTGGAATGTAGTTACTGGGTCAAGTGGACCCCGGTCACTGCTTGGGTATTTACCTGATTTTTATTCCATTTTGATATTGATACATCTGTGCATTATCCTTTAAAACTGTCAACATAGCTCATTTGTGATTAACAACAATAATACTTGTTACAACAGTAACTTGTTAAAGATAGCCATAATTTTCTGTCAGTAAGTGCTGCTGTTAGTTTACCCGTGTTATCCGTGAATAGTTCACCCCTATTCACGATTAACACAGGAACTTTTTATTTTTGACGTGGCTCTATCATGAGCAGACTTGCACTTAACAAATAAACTATCTAATGATGTGACGTAATCAAAATGCTGATCAAAGGGAAAGTAGTTAAAACTTTTAAGACACTAGAATCTAATGCTAGCTGACATGATGTTACCTTGTAGAGTTATGTTGTTGATTAGCCATCAACAGTCAGCTGTCCAAAGATGGGAGGGTCGCATGACTTATCTGCTGACGATAACTTATTGTGATAATATCAAAATTTAATTAAATATGTTCATATAGGATTTCTTATGTTAGAACCCAAACTTCAGTTCATGAGTGAGACTGAAACAGAAAAGTGATTAAAAAACCCTCTTTCTTGATGCAGAATATAGGGAGATTGTGAGGCAGAAAAAAAGAAGTAGTCATAATTTCTATGTAAACTTTCTGAGTGACAGGATATGATCGCTACCACTTATCACATCCAATATGGTGCCCGTGACATCACGTCCAAAACGTCCATATTGTCAGAAATACTATTATCAATTTCGTTTAAATATAGTGCTGTAATTTTTAGGCTATATTACTATATAATATATAATGAGGCTTACATCAAGTTATTACTGCTAAAAGTGGTTTTACAAGTAACTGAATCATGGTATGTGCCTATTTTCTTTCACAAAGTGCTTGTGCATTTTGTCTTGATTTTTTTAATTAAATAAATAATGACAAGATGCAATATTTTGTTCATGTGTTTTTCATCTGAGCTATGTCTTTTTAACACCTTGTGAAGACTAGACAAAAACAGTCTGAAAGAATTAGGCAAACAAAAACATGGTCTCAATGCAAAATGAATGATATATATCTATACAGGGGGTGCAAATAGCAGCATTGTGTGCTGAAAATTTACTCTGAAAATGTAATAAACATTTATAATAATACAGTATTTTGTTAGCTCCTCTTATTCATAAATGCATATTTAAGACTCTTTAAGGATGTGGAAAAACCTTGTACATGACAAAATTTTAACATCACCGATCCTACCAGCACAAGCAGTGCATTCATGTTTCCATTTGCTTAAGGTGTACAAGGCAATAGAAATTTTTATCAAAACATTCACATGCATCGCAGTCTTTTACAGTAAAGCTGTACGGATAGAATTAGAAAGCAGAAGATCTCAGCTGACCACATTTTAATCAACAATAGAAAGAGTCATCAAGCAGGCTTTCAAGCCATTCTGAATTCCCCTGTCTGGTGCACATCTCAGACGCCCCCGCACATGAACCATAACCCACTATATCTGCTGTATCAAAACAGCCACTGAAACCTACACTTCCCCTCGAGCCTCCGAACCAAGCCGAACCGTATGGGGAAGCCTGCCAATAGTGAGTGGGCTGTACCAAATATGTTACTGAAATGGGTGAACGTGGGAGGAGGAAAGAGGGTGCGCTGAGAGATCGCTGTGTGGATTTGTCACTCAAATAAGAGGGGGGTTGGTCAGGGTGGGGCTGTGGGGGCTATGATGAGGTAGGGGTTTTCCTACGATTATTCATGGACAATAATCAATGCAAGGGTTTTTCATGATTGTGCTCGCCTCCGATAAAAACCTGCAACTTCGCTTACAAGAACTGTCTGTCAAACACATGTCATGTGTGGGCAGCGTCACCCTTCAGGCTGTGATTTCTGTGGCAAATCTAAGCTAAATTCCTAACAAAAGCTTGCTCAGTAACACACCTGGTAGCAAAAAAAGAAAAAAAAAAAAACCTAAATAGATGAGACAGCTTCAGCACACGTCAGTGTTGACCGCTGCTTACAGGAAAATGTTGCTTTGGGTTTGTTTCCCGCAGTGTGGAGGGAACGAAAGCCTAACGGCAAATCAGGCTTTTCGGCCACCACAGAGAATGATTTGGGAATCCCCTCTTTGTATGTCTTAATTCAAGCCACCTCCATTTGTTTGCTACAACTGGTTTCTGGATCCTAGCAGGGTCAGCACCAATCCTCTCTCAGACATAACAGAGGAGGAGTTTGTTTGAAAAACCCTTGTTATTTGATGTTTGAAAGATCACACAGATGTAGAGCACCCCAGATTTTCTTTTTGTTCGAGTGCCGGCATAAAAAGAGAAAGGTTCTCTGAACTCTTCAAGAATAGTACCAGCAAACCCCCTCCCCCCAAACATCACCACCCCACCCAGTCGCTGAACACAAGTCCCGGTCTCACTAATCCAAACATGCCGCCATAATCCCTGGCTATCACCCAACTCATCTAGCAGCCAAGGAAGACGTGGAAACCAAACAAACGACAAGAGACAAAAGGCCACTTTCACCTTGATCAAGAAGGCAGGCTGGCGGACCCCTCTGGGAGGGAGGAGAGCAAAGAAAAGCAGATTTAACGTCAAAGACATGAAAGACATCGAAAGCAGACAGGGAAGATGAAGACTACACCTGAGATAGAGATAGATGATCAAAGAGGAAAAATGAGCCTTAGATCAGGAAAACTATACAGACAGAAAAACAAAAAGCAAAGCAGAACAAGGAAGAAGATTTATCTGCCACTACTTCCATTCTTCAAACAGTCAAAAAAGCAAACCTTAAAATATGGCAATGACTACAATGCATATAAAATGAACTTCTAACAACTTTCTTAAACTGTGACGGAAACTATGACAGCTGTTACGGTGCAGTACAGAGATGTCGCGTCTTGGCTGGATTTCACTGAAACCAAAGACATTGTACTTGCCGAGTTTCAAGCCTCTAAAGGCTGTGAAACTATGACAACACAAAAGACACGCACTGTACAAGGACAGATTATGATTTCTGAATTACTTTTTCACTTAAAGCTTTAGTTATTAATACTAGGTCAGGAGAATTTCTTGGTAATCCAGAGACTCTGTTAGACAACAAATGACAAGTGCACACCATCCACTTTTGTCATTCTCTGTTACAATTCATAATCTGCCACAGAAACGCAGTGCGCTACCCTACAGCTACACTACAACACTATCCAATCTTAAAACTCTAAGAACTCATACAACTCATGATTCTGGCCGCTGACTTTAGGGGTTGTTGCAGCAGATCATCTGTACCCATAGCAGCCTGTCCCTAGCATGCTCCACCAACTAACATGTTCTCCTTCACTGGTTCTCTGCATCAACAAATCTTCTCTGTGGCATTTTTCTATTCCTAATGCCTGGCAGCTCCATATTCAGCATCCTTTACTTTATACATTCTTCCATCCTCTATACAAGTTCAAACGGTCTCAGCCCTGCCTCTCTTACTTTGTCTCCAAACTGCTCCACTTATGCTGTTCCTCTGATATAGTGATTTCAATTCCTGTCCATGCTGGGTGCTCCAAACAATATATTTTACCATATTGCTGCTAAGGCCCCAACACCATATTTTTGGCTCTGGAACGTAAAGTTAATGGCTATGCTCTGTAGCAGGTAGGGCGCTACCTCTCTATCTCCAATATTTACTTACTTTTAAGTCTGCTTTTGGGCTTAACCAACTCTTAAAGTAAATATCTTGTGCTTTGAGTTTTCCCATTTACTGATAAGTGGGTAATGTACAATGGATGTTAAAGGCTTTGTTCAACTGGGCTTTGAGGCTATAGAGGGGTGAGGGTAAACCAAAACAGTGAAGAAGCCGGCATCACACCCTAAACCCTTCGCACCATTTTTGTCGACATATACTAAAAAGCACTACTCTATTGTTTTATTTGAATTATTTTTGAGTGTACTAGCTGCAAAAGATGTGTTTTGTGTGCTGTGTTATTTGTTGTATAGAATTGGAAAAAAATCTAACATCTTGGGTTACTTTGATACAAGCAAATCTTGCAGTGGCTTGGTGCCGAAATAAAACTAATTACATACTTTAGGAGATTTAAAATATGATAATAATCAAGCTTTTTAGTGCTATTGTGTATTTAATGTAAAAAATTTTACACTTTCTGTAAATTCTGTGAATCTCAGGCAACTCAACTTGAGTGAAGTGTTTGCAGCTGGGCGTCGTCTACCTGGAGTCGAGTGTTTTGACCGATGCATGAAACTAGGGCTGTTCGATATAACGATGTATATCGGATGACAATATAAAAATGTCGTTTTTCATCGTTTCATTTAAAACTATCTTTTGTTTCGTGGTGTCGCAAAATAAACTGTTTACGGCAATATTTTTTCATGGTTTTGATGGTCACTGCAGTGGCTATATTAATTTGTTAAAGTTCTCTCTTTCTCTTATATTTAATATAACCACACTACAGGCGGACAAGCGCCTGTTTTTATGCGTTGTCGTTAGCAACAACGACGGTAAAACCATCGCATGTCCGCTTGTTTATTTTCCACATAAACCTTTCACAATAAAGCTCAAGATCCTGTTGAGACTTTTCAAAATAAACTGAATCACGTGAAAGAGTATGCAGAGTATTTACTGATGAGAAGGAAAAAAAGAGCCGTCAGGTGCTAAAAAATAAACCTTAGACTCAAACGTTAGAACAGGCTTTTCCCCGCAGCATGCCGTGTAATAAATACTCACAAAGAAAACGGCGGCCGTTACAACTTATGTCTAAAAGTGTATAGTTTCATGCATCAGTTAAAACACTCGACTCCAGCTACATGACGCCCAACTGGAAACACTTCACACAAGTCAAGCTGCCCGAGATTCACTGAATTTACAGAAAATGTTAAATTTTTGTGATTTATATCGTTATTGGGACGATAGATGTCTTATATCAGGATATGAGATTTTGGTCATATCGCACAGCCCTACATGAAACTGCATTTTTAGACGTAAGTTGTAACAGCCACCATTTTCTTTGTGAGTATTTATTACACGGCATGCTGCTGGAAAGAGCCTGTTCTAACATTTGAGTCTAAGGTTTATTTTGAGCACCTGACGGCTCTTTTCTGTCCATGTCCCACTTTTCAGAACCAAACCATGTCCATGTCAGAGGTAGCCCGTCGTTTAGAAATAAGGTCCTTGATTTGTTTTGACTGGTCCTTCTGTTTGTCATCATTGCAGTTTATTTTGAAAAACCTCAACAGGATCTTCAGCTTTATTGTGAAAGGTTTATGTAGAAAATAAGTGGACGGCAAACGCTGGGTTTACCGTCATTGTTGCTAACAACAAAGTAAAAACAGTCGCTTGTCGTCCGTAGTTTAGTTATTTTAAATATAAGAGAAAGAGAGAACTTAACAAAAAGTAATAGGTGCATGTGAACATATTGGCCAGATTTTTACTTTTATAGTCATGTTTTTATTTTGGGGGACCTACACGTCCCTAGCTGGCTAGTTTTCTTCAATGGCTGCTCTATATCCTTGCGGAAAGCCCTAAATGTAAACAATCAGGGCGAGACAGAAAGAGAGTGAATGTTAAATAGACAGTTAGGCAGACAGAGGGAGAAGGGGGGCTGTTAATGGTTTTGTCTCTTTCATGCAGGTGAGTTTCCTGTGGGTCCTCTGTCCTAACACACTATTGTGTCCTTATCTACTTCCTCTCTCCTCCTGCGCAGACACTGCCTGTTTAGACTGCTGCTGCTCTCTTTCTCCTCCTCTCTCTTCTTTCATTATTTCCATGCCTCCATCACAGCTGCAAGTAAACTGTGTATGCCACAGGTGAACAAAGCCTTTATACCACACTAGGTGTCATTTTATGTATATGCAACTGGCATTGCTCTTTCAGTTCACTTTATTTAAAAAAAAAATAATAATAATAATAATAATTAAAAAAAAGGATAAACATGTTGTTTGTAACTTTTTCCCCAAGTGGTCACTTTACAGAACATAGCCATTATCTTTAGGTTCCAGAGCTCAAAATATCATATTGTGGCCTTAGCAGACATCTCAGATTACTGGCCCAAAACCTGGACATAAAGTAAGTAAATCTCAGCATATTGATCCATTTCTCTCCTTATTCTTAAAACTGTAACACAGGCAACACAGGCATTCAAACTCATTTTACATCGTGGCCCAAATATAGCCCAAAGAAGTCTAATTTCAACAATACATTTCAGTTTTTTCTAGAGATGAAGAAATTCTGCTGTGGGAAATGAAAGACGTCTTTCAGCATGACTCTTAAATGTGTACAAGAAGAGAAACGTTTCCGTTAGCTCATTGCACACTTTCCTGTGAAAAGTTATTGTTAAATGGCAGAATATGTTCTTTTTAAAAAACATAAAATAAAAATAAATTATTTTACTGAAAACCCACTGTAAAAATCATACATTTTTAGAGTTGATAGTGAGAAACAGGTGTTGTCATTTGTACCAAACATCCCCCCCCCCCTTCTTTTATTAAGATTACAGCTCACCTCAAGACTTTATGTCACATGACTTTGCCTCTTAGGCTACGTTCACACTGCATGTGAAAGCGCATCAAATCCGACTTTTTGACCCTATTCGACCCGTATCCGATCATGGTATGACAGTTTGAACAGCCCAAATCCGATACTTTGAAATCCGAGCGGGGTCACTGAATCCGATACATATCTGACGTTTTAGAAAGCGACTGCTGTTTGAATGGTCATGTCGCAATAAATCCGTCTTTTACGTCACTGACACAAGACAGACGCCAATTATCAGTGCCGGAGAAGACAAACAAGAAAGCATGGCAGCGGAAACCGGAGACGGAGCGAGGCATATGGGGAGACAATTCTATTCAAGCTAAACGACTCTGTGTCCATATATACCTCTGGTAGCAGCCCATGCTCCAAACAAGCCCATTGTTAAAACACGGGCTCTCTTTTTTCTCAGTGTTCTTCTTTCTCTAATTAATTTGTCAAAATTCTGTCGGTTTCGACTGTGCAAAAATTGTTAGACGGCTGCAACAACACCTACTAGCTCTGTAGCCGCCACTTTTACTTCCGTAAGCAGAGCGCGTTGTGTGTCTTCTTTTGCGCATGCAGGCTGCTTTGAGGGCCGTGAACCGTTCACACTAGAGCGTGTTTGCTGTCACATTTTATTTTGTAGTGTGAAGAACCACACACACAAAAAAATCAGATTTGATCAAAAAATTGGAATTGAGCATTAAGACCTGCAGTGTGAATATAGCCTTAATGACTCACAACTCTTTATCTACCCATCCCCATATCTATTCACATTTTCTGGCAACTACCACCGTTTTTCTTCACCGAGACCATCTCATGGTTATATTACCTTATTATCTCTGAGAATGAATCTCAGACATGTCTCATGTAGCAGCATAAAAAAAAAAGAAGAAGAAGAAGAAGAAGAAGAAGAAGAAGAAGAAGGGATCCATTCTTTTCTCCTCTCACTTCTGGAATATGGCATGACCCACATTTGATAAGAAAACCAAAGATAACACATTCTGTTACTTCTTGTGTTAACTGGTGGCGATGTCAGCATTACAGTCTTGTATGTTTATGTTAGTGATGTTATGCTTGTATTATTCCTGATGGCATTGCCATTATCTGTTATTAAGGAGATGCAAATGTGACTCCGCTGCTGACTACAAAAAAAAAAAAAAAAAAGTGAAGACAACATTTCACCCACTCCCTCACTTCGAACTTGCCTGTGTGTACCACTTACCATCATTTGTTATAGCAGCTGGGTACATTTCCTTTAGCAGGTCACCAAGGGTGTATGCATTGCCTTCAGGTGAAACTGGTCGAAACAGCTTCTGGATGAATGGCCTATCGCTCATTGCCTGTAAGTAATGAGAGTAGAGGAAAGTATAGAATCATAACTATAGTATATCAAACATGAAATTTGAGTTTAACATCAAAGTTTTCGGTAATAGTTCTCCGGGCTTCTTGAGGGACATTCATTGCTCTTCTTTGGATGTTGGCTGCCTTCTGTTCTGTTCAGTAATGCCTCTGGAGAGGCCAATCCATGACTGAGTGTTCAATTGTTTTTTGTTCTACCCTGGTACACTTTTACTGCACTGGTGTTGTGTTTGGACAACAGTGAGTGTAGGCACTCACTGCTGAACTGATGAAAATTTCATATTCTCCCATTCATAATACCTGCTGCCACTGATTTTCAATCTAGTTCTTGTATACTTTGGCATACTTCAGCCTTTTCACCTCCATAAAAATAGCTTATTGAAGGCTACCGTTCCAATGAGACCATTTCTGACGAGGCTTTAGTGAACACTAGATGAATTAACCAGAGGCTCAGACGTTAGGTCATTGCTAGTTCATAACTTCAAGTCAGACATTAAATATGGATATTCATTCCAACTTCCATGCTAAGGAAAACTAATAAAATTTCAATATTTTACCCATCAGACATGTGATATTAATTTGAAAAATTCCTGGGAAATGCAGACAAAATATCCTGTAAGTGGGCCATTTTAACATGAGAAAACACCAGAGGAAATTTTAAGGCGAGAAAGAGTTCACAAGGTTAAGATGGAGGAAGGAGTCCAAAACACTAAGCACGCAAATGCTGTGAATAAACAGTGTTCTGAGCTCAGCTGAGAATGTGTTGCTTTGATGAGCTTGACTGCTTAGAATGTGATTTAGCAATCTACTGCATTTCAACATATGTTACAAGTGATGCTGACATGTTTTACCAATTTGAACAAGCCTGGAAATCATTAAAGAGTGCTTTAGTATGTACTTGGCAGAAAAATCAGCTTCTACCAAAACTAAAAGCTCATCTGGCTCATCCTCAGGTTCTCAGAAGCAGAGAATAGTTCAGTGAACCATAGAATTAAATGTGACATCTTTTATTGTTTCATGATAGGAATACTCTTCTCCAAGAGATGGTTTGAGGTTATGGAGAAGGTGGTTTTCTCAGTAAACTGGGTTCTTTCTCGCTGTTCCACAAAAGTGCTGCTGCATAGTGAATAACAAATAAACTGAACAAATATTTGATCAAAAACCAAATAATGAAAAGCAGAAAACTGAAGAAAACTCGCTAATTATTATTTATCTTCGCCGTTCCTTGTTTCCCGTTTACCCACATTTTGTACATTCCTTCTACGATAAGAGCTTTACTGTCTCAGTGAGACAGTTCTGGGTAACAGTGACCGCTAAAAGCCCAACATGTAAACTAAGCAACTATTTATAGGGCAGTGAACAAATGTGACGTATGTAGCAAATATCCCCGAGAGTGTTCATCACAGGTCTTCAGATGCTGCAGATTGCTCAACCAGCCACCACATTCCCTGAGTGAGATGTGTGGGAAATTACCAGGAGGCAGCACAAAAAAAAAAAAAAAAACGCAGTAGACTGTGTCAGAAGCCGATAATGGACTTTGATTCAAGAGAGTCTTTCCTGGCATATTGGCATGCCCTTTGTCACAAATGAATGTCACTACTTTCAAAAATAGTGAGCCAATGAAAACAAAACTTTCTCTTCAGTGATGAAAAATGCACGATTGGTTTTAAAATGGTAGATGGGCTGGCTCTTATGTAGACTCACACCACACCGCTTTATACAACATGCCTCACCCACCCATACGAGCATTTTTTCTACACCTAAATACTATCTAGTATTCATACATGAATAATTGGATCAGAGAGCAACTTAGGGTTCAGTATCTTGTCCAAGAATACATGGGCTTACAGACTGGAGCAGCCTGGGATCAAACCTGCTCAGGATGACCTGCTCATTCCTCTGAGCTACAGCCACCCCAATATGTGATGTTAACAGCAAATAAAATAAACACAAATAAGAATACATTTACAAATAGCATCATTTTACCTGTTAGGATAAAAACTTTAAACTGTAGAAATCACCTAACTTAAAACCACACTTCAAAATATAAAAACGTTTTTTCTCTCCTCTACACCAGTCTAGGTAGAAACCCACTCTTTGTGGTTTCTTCCTGTTGAAAGATTTTTTCGACTCCACTACTGCCAAGCACTAAAAGGGAAATGTTGGTTTCCACCCAACTATATAAAGTGCCAAAAAAAGTATTTTCACTTTTTAAATCATTATTAGTGAATAATAATAATAATAAATATCTAGGGCAAAATATCTGTGTGCATCTATGTTCTTCGTAAGGGTTTTTCTCCCTATCGCTTCAGAATCAAGTTAAAAATTCATTAGTTCTTGTTACAGTGACCCATGTCCTCTGGACTCAATCCAGATGTCAGCAACTCTTTGTGACTTTTGTGTGCCATTTGATTGATGAAGTGAAACATTACACCATGAAATTTTATTTTAAATGGTTGTATGTTTGACGGAAAATTAACCAATTACTGAAATCAAGAGAAGCAAACTTGTGCACCACACCCGTTTGCAACAAAGCATGAATGCTGTATTTGCTACATGTTGTCCTAATCTGTAAATCATCAAAAGGAAAAGCACTCCCATGTATGCTCGCTTTTGTATCAAGTATTATAATAAAGCGAATAATTGACTGGGACAATGAAAAAAAAAATCATCTGCAAAGATTATATCTCCTTTTCACTTAAATTTTGAAATTAATTAGATTATTGCCTATCCCCAATTATCCAATTATTAAATAATGAAAACAGCTGTAGTCATAAAGTCAGTTTTAAAATGTGTGTACATCACAAAATAGCATCTTTTTAATTGTATGCATTGTATTGCATAAAACTATGCAATCATTTTATTACAATTAAATTCCACTGGGAAATTTTGGGCCTTTCTCTACCTGCTGAGCATTGTAAGACAATGGAAGAAATGTGTCCTCACAAAGAAAAACCTAGTACAGGCAGATACCCAACCTGAGGTGTCAAACGGAGAGTCTGACACACTATAGGGCTAATCATGGAGCCGTAAAAAGGAAACCAGCAAGGACAGGGATCGAATAACCGAGTGGTAACTACGCACCACAGAGCCAGGCGTGAACCAGCAAGAAGAAGCTTGCAGTAGAGGTGCGAAGCCTATGCTCAAGTTACACAGAAAAACTGAGTCACTGACAGGAAGCATGGCCTTTCGTGCGGGATCATCTCCAAGGGCCAGAGCAGAGAGAGTGTGCTAAGTGACAGCTACTTCATTGCATTTTTAAATTGGCATCATGAATTATTGAGCCAGTTGGCATACAAAGAAGGTGCTATTGATCCCTTGGGAGAGAAGCGTGATACTGTTTGGATGAAGACACTTTTCTTTTTAGCTGGCATGACACCTTAGCTGCTACAGCAGCCCATGACAACAAAAAGAGGGCGAGGTGTCACTGGGATTCAGGTGAAAAGAGATGAACCGCTCTCGCTGAGTGAAAAGAACAGTGGAACTCAAGACGTCGGCTAATTGATGGAGGAGATTCAATCCACCTAATTGAAGGCAAAACAATGGATGACGCCTAAAGCACTGTCAATCCATATGTATTTCTACAGACTGAGTGGGGTGAGGCAAAGGATTACCACTGAACTCTGAGACCATCCATTGGTATATTAAAGTTCCAACTTCATTTTCCTCAGAGCTTGACATGGACACCTACGGAGGAAAAACTATCACACGACACTGACACGTTTGACAGAAGTGGGCTTTTGATACACTGTTTTACTTTGGTCTCTGTGGCATCACCAACATTTAAGCACTGAAAAACAACAACTACAAACAGCAGTTTGCATTTATTTAATAATCTAGAAGATAACATAATACATCAACTATGGTTACTTCTGAAAAAAAAATCAAACATATCAGTTAATATAAATTTTGCTAGTACCTTAGTCTGTGCATGAGGCTAGAGTAACAAGGGCTATAAATTACCTTTTTTTTTTTTTTTAAACCAACGTTATTGCTTTTGTGCTCACAGTAGAGCTGGGCGATATGAGATTTCTTCATATCACGATATGTTTTTTTCATTTCAGGCGATAACGATATCTATCACGATATAAGCCAAATAACTATATTTGTAAGATTTAAATGTGCCGTTGCTCACAAGTAAAATGTGAAATAATCAGCAGCTTCTTTTTATTTAAATATTTATTTCCCATAATAAGTTCAACAGGGTAGATGTACTTAAGGAACATGAGACTTTTTCAGATAAATAAAGGCAAATATTGCAAACTACACAAAAGGCAGCCGCTAAAGCGTTTAAGTTTCAAAATAGAACAAACGAAACAGACTACTAAATTGTCAATTCCACTTAGAAACAAAATATTAATTCTAAAAATAAATCTTAGTTTGTGTTACAGAAGAACAGACAAAACTGACTAACTTTTGTCAATATCAAATAAACTGAGAACTAAAAGGAAATTCTCAATCTCTCCTTGTTGTATAGCTTAGCTTTTCAAACAGTTTTAACAGTTACTTTAGTCTGACAAAAGCCGAATGACGAATTAGCGCTTCCAGTCAGAGACTGAGGCTACGTCCACACGTACACGGGTATTTTTGAAAACGGAGATTTTCCGTTTTCGTTTTAAAAAATAATCCCGTCCACACATAAAGGCAGAAATGAAGGAAAACGCTGCTATGAACATGCCAAAGCAGCAGGTGGCGCTAGATTCCTAACTGTGCAGAAATATTGGCCAATCAGAAGTCTAGAAGCCTCGGTGGGAAAAAGTAAACAAAGCTGGGGCATAGAAGCAGAACCCAGTCGTATGTGTGGATGGACAGTAACTGTGTGTATATGTAAGCATTTAAACACTGCAGAGAGTAGAATTAACAGTATTGTAGAAATTCATTTCACCGAAACAATAACGTGGCGCGCAGTGTGACGCATGCACCAGTTCATTGTATTTCCAGACTTGCTTTCGGCACAATTTACAGTGCACGCTACTCTGTTTTTTGTCAGACTTGAAATAGCCGAAATACCTTCACACTACGGAACTTCTATGGCTCTTCCGTTCGACAATCTCTCCGGCGTTGGAACCATCATCTGTTTTCTCTTCGGTCACGCTCGGTTGATTTTTCTAGTCGGCACACTCATTTCCTCCATTACCCGCTGGCTGCTTCCCAAACAAACACACGTGCGGCTTGGCACTTGTGCTGTACGTTACAAGTCACGCGACGTGACGCTGCGGCTGTGATTGGTTCGGCTCTGCGCTACTTAATTTGGATTGGCTGGTCTTTTTTTTTTTTTAAGAGGTCTATCGCGATAGCTTAATTTCTCTATCGAGTAAAAGTTATATCGCGATACATATCGTTATCGTTCTATCGCCCAGCTCTAGCTCACAGCTATAAAAAGTCATGTTGAAAAATAGGTAGTTATGGCAACTAGTAGTCTTGCTAGCAGGTCATTCTACCATAGCTAGCTAGTGCTGCCTTTTCCATGACTTAAATGGGAACTGGAATCCAAAGTTATCCCAGACAGAGAATACCCTAACACCAAGCGATATATACAAAATAACTAGGGGTGGGGGTTTAACGTGCTATTTTCGATTAATTAGTTTGAAAAAAAGTAAAGCATCTAAATGCACTTTGCATTACAAAGGAAAACTTTTGTCAATGCATGATTTCATGGTATACCGATTATGCTAGCAGTTTGAGTACCAACAAAAAGTGTCAGCAGACCAAACTTGATGAAATGGCTGGCTTCAGGACCAGAAACCAGAGGAAATTAATAAGTCAACATCGGACAAAGTTGCAAATTCTCTCGCAAAATGGATTGGTCTGGACTGGAGACCACTGTCAGTGGTAGAACATAGGGGGTTAGAAAATGCGCTACAGATTCAGATGAGGAAGCCCTGTGTAACCATCAGCAAGACAGACTACAGTGGTGGTCCAGACGAGCAGGGACCCACCCACAGCTTTCTGTCCTGGCCTGCAACTATTTGATTAGTCCTGCCACTTCTGTCCCATGTGAGAGACTTGCAGGTCACATAGTAACAAAAATGCGAACTTGAGCTCTGAAAATGTGAACAGGCTAGTTTGTCTAAGGCTACGTTCACACTGCAGGCGAAAGCGCATCAAATCCGATTTTTTTTGACCCTATGCAACCCATATCAGATCATGGTATGACAGTGTGAACGACACAAATCCAATATTTTCAAATCCGATCTGGGTCACTTTTGTATGTGGTACTGAATCCGATACATATCCGATGTCTTAGAATAGTCATGTCGCATTAAATCCGTCTTTTACGTCACCGACACAAGACAGACGCCAATTATCAGCTCCGGAGAAGCACCCAATAAGACATCGCGAACGCTTCCTGGCCATCCAGCGTAGATGTCAGTGAAACTGTTGGGAAGACAACGTTGGAAAAACGTGAACATTTTATTTATACTGTATAATCTGCAGATTCTGACAGGATTCTGCGACTATCCTTTGAAGCACCGCTCCTCTAAAACAGCAATAAGGATAATTATTAGGTTATCTACATTATTATGTAAAAAACAAAATAACTTGGGAAACGTAAAGTCCAAAGTCTTTATATTAACCCTTTAAGACCTACCATAGAACCAAGTCCGCCACAGCTTATATTATATTTTTACATGCTGTAGAGCCATTTTTGGGAGCTTTTCAAGTTGCTATACATCAATACAACCATTACAGCCTAAATTTTAATAATATGCATGCATAAAGTGCATAGTAATTACATAAATTGCAAAAAAGTGCAATAAACTACAAAAAAATTTAAAATCGTTTTTGTTTTTTTAACATATATTTCTAGTTAGAGAAATTTAAGAGGCTTGTCCCTCAAAACTGTAAATACAAAAAAGTTGCACAAAATAGTTTCCCACCACAGGAAATTTATTTTGAGTGTCTTCATAGTTTTATTTTTGAAATACACCAATTTCTATACACTGCAGGAAAAACGAAAATAAATATTATAGTGCAAATTTGCAAAAAAGCAGCATGTGCATCAAAATAAACTATTTCCAGCAGTGCAATATGAGTCCTAAGCATCCCACAAACGACACAGAAAGTCATGAAGTCAAACATAACTTTTAAAAACACCAGTATAAGCTCATGAGGCCTTGATGGTAAAAAAAACTACATTTCCGTGAAAATGACGTCACTTCCGGTTTCGGGCAGGTCATGGCGGACATGCGAGAGTTCACGCTGATGGACGTAGGAAGTGTTATGAACAGCTGATCGGATCGGCAAAGCGTGTTTCTGGAGTATTATGTTTTTGTTGCTGCAAGTGCTTTTTATGCAGTTTTTGCAAAGCTGTATGTGGAAGGAAACTGTGACCTAGGACAAGCTGATGGCATAAGATGTAAGTACAACTCCTCCGGTTTCATATGCAAAAAACATTATTGCGCTAGCTCACATGGTTGCAGTGCTACCGGGATTTAAAAATAGTTACGCAAAACGGAGCGTGCCCGCTCTGACCAGTTTTAAAGGGTTAAGGGCCATCAGTCAAACAATATTGTTTGCTCTGGGTCTAAACAGAGCGCGTTGTGTGTGACGTCTTCTTTTGCGCATGTTTGCTGTCGCATTTAATTTGTAGTGTGAACGAGCAGACAAAAAAAAAAAAATCGTATTTGATCAAAAAATCGGAATTGAACATTAAGACCTGCAGTGAACGTAGCCAAAGTAACTGGCTGAAAGAGATGGACAGTAAATTGTGAGTCCAACAGATTTGTTATTTTTTGCACCAAAATGTTTAATGTTCACACTGTTTTAGCCTAATGTACAAAATAATGTTAGCTAAGGTTATTCAGAGTTTAAAGGTGAAGCTGTATAAATAAACTTAAGTTTCTGCCTTATTTTTTTAAGAAGAAAAACTGAACTTTATGTTAAACTTTTTATTATTATTATTATTTAAAGACAATACCATTTTGAAAATGTACTTAAAGTTCTTAAAATAACACTTTATTTTGAAGTCTGCACAATTTTGGCCAGGGATTTTTTTTTTTTCCTCTGTTTTGCATTGAAATGCAGTTTCAATGCATTTTCCCCCATAGATTAAAAGTGCTTGAGTTTACAATATTTATGTCCATGTCTATAAGTTATGCCCAATAAAATCCTTTAAAATTTAAAAAAACAAACAAAAAAAAACCCCATTTGCGCTTTGGGGCAAATTTTCTTTTGCGATTAATCAAGATTAATTAATTACAAAATATCTAATTAATTAGATTTTTTAATCGAGTCCCACCCCTAAAAGTGAAAAAACCAGGGGTATTTTACTGTCTCGTAGGGTTAGGGTTGTTTTTTTGTTTCAATCGCTGCACAATTTCTGCTCCAAAAGGCTTGGCAGTAACAGCAGATTAGAAATACTGGAAACTTATTACTGTAAATGCTGCAAAACATTCTTCCCGAGTTCAACAAGCAATTCACCTGTTGCCTGTGGCAAGATTACGCACAACTGTTTCCAGCATTCCCAAGTTTTGTAATTGTCTGTGTAGTCATCACCTCCCCCTCTTCTCACTCAGCCATTACAAGATATCTCGGAGGCAATAAACCTGTATTCTTCGAAGCAGGCACCCTCCGAACACCACAACAGAGGTTGCTGGAGGCGGACTGCCTGCTTTCACATCAGGGGCTTGTGACTCAGCACTTAGTCACGGAGCAGGAACAGAGAGGAGTACCTGTACAGCAACAATGTAAACGGTCTTCAAAAGCAGGATAGTAATTTTCACTTTCCGTGCAGCGAGACGGTCGGCCCTGTTTGCCTCTTTAAATCACTGAGTGGCGTCACTGCTGGAGCAGAAAGATTCACTTGGTTCTTTGGTTTCCAGTGTATGCGTGCACACACACACACACACACACACACACACACACACACACACACACACACACACACACACACACACACACGAGAAAAGTGCTCAAGTGGAAGCAATTTGATGACAAATACAAATAAATGAAAATTGCAACACAAAAACAGAAGCTTGAAAAGGCAGATGTATAAGTTCACACAGAAAGGTAGTTGTGAAAAGTATGTCAAGACCATCAAAAAGCTATTCTGAGAATTCGTGGTTGTTCATTAACCTTACCTAAATAATTTACACTGTTACAGCCTGGAGGGAAAACAGGGTTTAAAATATAAATCTGTCAATTTGATCTGACCAGAACAGAAACAAAGCAGCATTCATAAAAACAGAAGTTTAATTCTACGAATAATAATTATTAATGATGTTTGTGGGAGACAATGCAGACACACGCACACACAGAGACAAATGTGTTGTTCGTGCCAATGAGGTGTCTTCATCTCCATAAGGACAGCAGGCCAGACGGAAATGAGCCCTCTGTTATTTGGACTGAGTGTTGTCATTAATTCTGTCTGCATCAAACCCAGCACATGTTATTTACACTAAAGACCACAATCTGGCTTTGAAGGACTCACTGAGGGAGGGTGTGTGTGTGTGTGTCTGTGTGTGTGTGCGTGTTTGTAGGTGGAGGGTAGGGGTGTCTTTTTTCAGTTGAAGGCAGCCTCGTGTTAAGTCATCCACAATGACTCCTGAGTGCCAAGCAGCTTTGTTCTTCTCAGCGTCTATATCATTTCAATTCTAGTCTATCTAGTTTTTTTTCCAAAGCTTGTGGCTTAGCTTGATTTTATCATGCTTGGTCTTGCCATAACAAATCTAGCTAGCAAAATACTATACTCATAGCAACAAAATATGCCTTGGAGAGCTGCTACAAACTTTGTTGTTTCAAATAAATTGTAATTTTTTTTTTCTTGCTTTAATTCCTTCCTTTGTTTTGGCCTTTGTAGTGGAGCATAAAGCTTTTTAATTAAAGGATAAATCCAGTTCTAGATCTTTTCCCCCTAATTCTAGGACTCACTCTTCAAAAGTATTAATGTTCCACTCAAAAAGACAAATCTGAGGAGCGTAAACTCCAACAGGATTAATGAGTTAGTTGTGTGTGTAGAGACCAAAGCCAAACTTTTAAGTGTCGTTAAGAGGACCTCTTCTGACCTGGTTAGATTACCATGGTAACTGCATATTTAAAGATGCATAATGCTGCATATTTATTTCTATTCTTAGAGTTTCCTACTGAAATCAGCTGTACAAATCACTAGTTCTTTTCCTGATGACATTATCAAGAGCAATACAGATTCTCAGTTGTAGGGATATTTTTTATTTCCAAATCTGTTGAGCCAAACTTTGCTAGATCAATATCCATATATTCAAATAGGAATGCTGAACAAATAAGTATATTTTTATGCAAGCTCCTGATTTGCTGGCTGGTATGTTCCACACTTGTGATACTGCTTAAAAATCAAAGCAGCCATCTTTATTTGTCACAGATAACAACCATAAAAAAAAAAAAAGACTTTCACTTCGGCTTGAATAAAAAAAATGTTATTTCTATATATCAGCCATTTCCCCTGGTGTTAGAAATAAATGGCAGCAACGAAAGAGCACTTAGTGATACAATAAACATGGGTTAGGGTTAGAATTTACAAATTTACAAGTTGCTGCCTGTGGACATTTGAAATGTACTTGGCAAACTGAGTATAATCCATTTTCTGAACAATAAAACAAATGTGCCCTTTTATGACCCTGATGAACAAATCCTGGATTAAGAAGGAAAGGTAGTAACTGTTGTTGTTATGCTGACTATGTCTAATAGGGTTCTTAGGTTTTGTTGAGCCAACCACTGCTTCTTTAACATCGGCCTAGAGACCTGTCAGCAACCATTTGCCAACCACCAGTCACAAATGGGAAAAATGTGTATTCCCTAATGAGTTAATGCTTCCTGGCAAGTCAACTTCTTAAGTCTCATTCATGCAGGCCTAGAGACTCATCAGCAACCTGTTAACTGTTGATCGCTAGGGAAAGCGTGTATTTTGGCTGCCGACAGTGGTTTCTGGATGTTGCTGGAAGTTGCTAGTATGAAATTAGTTGCAAAGAGGTATACGGTGCTGCACTGAAAACCTCCTTGTAAATGCTTTATTTGCTAATAGGTTGCTGTTGTTCTGTATGACAGACAGCAGCAACCTGGCAGCAAATACAGGCAAACTACTCAACAAGTGGTAGTGAAAGAGTGAAAAGTGGTTTAGTTTGTGCTACTCAGAGGAAAATTGTGAGTCGTTGCAAATTAGCTGGTGTCTTTCACACTAACGACAGACAACCGCAGCAATCTGCTAGTGACCAAAGCAATCATAAGGCGGCTTTTGGTGCAGCATCATCTTTGCAGCTGAGCTCGGCAGACGACCACTCACAACCAGTCAGAAACATGCATTTTTCTCTTGATACCAGTGGTTGACAGATGACTGCTAACAGTCCTCTACAACTGTGTTGTTGAAGCATAATCCAAAGAAAGGTCTGGCTGTGTTGAACTAGCTTCATACTACTCCTCTGGGTTTGCAATGAGTTTTTAAAAACATTGAACTTAAGATGATCAGGTTTAGCCAGACATTTTCAGACACTGGATATGTAACACTTATTGCTTAATTGAACCCTTAAAGTGAAATAGACCAGTCTTACATTATTGCAAACATAATACTAGAAGTGATGGAACAAGCCATCATGTAAACTATGTGGAAGATTTAACAATACACCAAGAGGTGTTATTAACTCGGTTCTATTTTGATTATTACAGAATCCAAAACTGTTCCTACTGCTATGCTGTGTGATCATACAGGTGCAGCTGTGCCATGTCATATCGCCAGTGATGTCAATGTACGTTTTTACATGATATAAAAGTATCATATTGCAATATTAATGATATGGTTGTACAACGAGACTAGCCCAAGCATATCTGAGAACGAGAGCTGTGTGGCAGCCTCTGATGATGATTTTGTGGCTATAAAGATAGCTACATCAACAACCTCTAGAAAAACACAATACTTTGCAAAATATGCAAGAAGACTGTTACCGCTTAAGGTGCAAACACAACGCTTGTTTCACCACTCGAGGTAAAGACACACTCGAGGTAAAGACACAATCGAGGTAAAGACACACTTGTCGAGCACAACCAAGGTATGAAAGCACGCGAGGAGGATATATTAGCAAAAGTAAACAAATGACTCAACCGAGCATCTCTGGATCAGTCACTCGTTGCACTCCATATGACAGGAAGAGCAAACGGTGGATAGAAATTACTGATGCGGTTACCTGGTGGAAAATCAGGGCCTTAAGCAACTGGTTAAAAACCTCAACCTATGATAAAAAATATTTTTTACCTGAGATGTTTTAATTCACTTTTTAATTTGTGGCAATATGCATGCCGCTAAAGAGTTACAAGGTTAAGTGACTTTAGTCATAGCACTATATTACAGCACTTCACTATCCTGCTGCTGCTGGCAGCTTATTAAAATAAATTCACACTTTAATTTAAGTAGTTTGTCACCAATGACAGAAGCTCGTTGGAAAAAAAGGATGGAAAATGCTCTTCATTTGTTTCCGCGAATAACCCTGCTGCCTACAAGCTGCAATCATGAGAAAACATTGCTTTTTTAAAATTTCAGAAATATCATTCTTGGAAATTTCCTTGAAATACTGTGAAGTAATTTTGTGTCTATATTGCCCACACCTAGTTGGAGGTATGTAATCAGCATGTAATAAACTAATAAAATAAAGGAATAAATGCCACTTAACTTTGTCAATTAGGAATTATTACTGAGTTATCCCCAATTAGCCTCATTACCTCAAACTGTAACTATGTCATAAAGAAGCATTAAGTCTGTAGACATAACACCGTAGAGCACAGCATTTGAGAGAAACGACAACAAACAAAAACAAAAGGGTGTCTGGTCATCTAGGTAAAAGCAAAACGTTGCCTTTCTAAAAGCAGGCTACTTACTTAGCCACAGTTACTGCTCAGCAAAGCTGTGCCCTACTTATGAAACAGTACAGACATTCATGAGTTTTGGTTTCTCCAAACAATTTTTGCAAACTTCTGTGGACACTCATCGCACTTTAAGACCGTGAAAGTAATTGCCAGCACTGCAGAAAGCTGCAGTATTTTTAAGATCATAATGAACTGATTCTGTTCCCACTCTTCTTTAGACTTTCCAGACTTTCTTTGGTTGTAAATATTTAGCAGTTTGTAAGACTAAAACCACACCATCTCCACAACAATCCAGACTTTTCAGGAATGATGCTGACATTCTCTAGTGTATTTGGAAATTACAATGTGAGCTCGTAACAGGCTTTGATGCTACAATTGTCATGAAACCAACACAGCTCATAAATGACCATTGAAACTTTCAATTAAGTCATGAAAAATGTCCAAAAGTAGAAAGGTTTGGGTTTCTTCAACCCACGAGAAGTTACATAGCTTTGTGGCTGCAACAAGTGCATGTCTGAGAGGGCGGGCTGAGCTGGTTGGACTGCATGTTTCTGTGTACCACTTTAAAGCGTCGCTAATGTTTTATTACTGAAAACAAGAATGCTTTTGTTGAAGTGTAAAATGTTTTATTTATGTGCTGAAGATGTGAAAGTAAAAACAAGCATTTTCAGCTTTGAATTTCATGCAAAACAGTCAGCGCTGACAGTGACTGACAGCTGCTGCGTCGCCCTTGTTGTTGTGTAGAATGTAAATGCTGCCATATGTGGAGCCCAGCACGTCTAATTAAAACTTAAAACACTTGATAATAAATCGTCATGATGGGAAATTACCAGCAGTCACAGCAGATATGGTGACGGAAAAATATGCTTAGTAGGAAAGTTCACTCTAGCATCTTACCATTACACTGAAGTCCTGCTGTGCTATTAACATCTACAAATCTCTTTCGGTTCCATAACATAACACTTGACACAGTCATTTAAGACCAGATCTATTTTTTGCACTGTTTGCCACTCCATTTTTTTCATATTATATTTCCTAACTTGCCTTGACAGACTAAAGTTTTAAATTGTTCACAGAACAACAGTGATGGGACTTTCTGCACTCACAATGAGGCATTAGACTCAAAGCAGACTGTCAACATGTTTTGCTACAAAATTCCAGATGTGTTCATGCCATTTACTTCCCTGACTGGACTGAATGATACTCTTCGGTAAGATAAAAACAGACTTTTATATATGTTTACAGCGGTGCTACAGATTCGTCCATTAGCATGCCATGTTTTGTTGTAGAACTGCATTTTTACTCATTCTGTGAACTGTACCAAGTACTCTAGAAGTTGCAAAGTTCATTTTCCAGACGTTTTTCGGCCATTTGTGATCGGTGTAGAAACCCCCAACACTTGACTCAAAGCGCTTTCCCCCACTGTCTGGCTTGCGACGGCTAATGTTTTCCAGTTGCTTATTCATCCCTTCTTTTTTCTGTGCTCCAAAGGGACTTTTTACCTGAGTCAGGATTAAGCTATATCGGCGTAGTGGAAACACCCGACCTGAGGCTGCTTGTCTGCCTGCACCTCCTTAAACCAGACTGAACCCTTAGGCTTACACATTGGCTGAACATGGGTCAATGAAACTCCTGACAAACTTGTGGGTGTTACAGGTATCAAATGTACAGGGACAAATGAATAACTTCCCCAGAAACCCAGGCACAACGGATCACACGCATATTGCGAGAAATATTTTGGTTTTTGATTTGCCTAAATCATTTACAGAGCGACTGTTTTATCATAGGTCATGACTACAAGTAGGAACATGTAAAGCAATGAAGTTACGGGCAGCATGAAAAAGAAATTAAAACCACCTACACTCAGGTGTCAGGTGAATATTATGACTGACATGTAAATCATTCCTCTGCAGACTTGGTTGTGTGTTCTAAACTGAATGAACCAAGGCTCTTATTGTTTATTAAAGTTATGACTATACCAAGAAAAGGTCCAAGAAGAGGTTAACATGGATGACTGACAAGATTTTCTTTTACTGTTAATGTAGAGTTATAGCAGGCAGAAGCAATGTTTACCCATCCTTAGGTACAATTCTTAAATTGTGTAGGAATTATTATCTGAGGGTTTAAAATTAAAGGAAAGAAGAGTTCATTTTATCTTTCATTTCATCAAGAGTTCTAGTCTTTTCTTTCTTTCTTTCTTTCAAATCAACAGGCTGTTTTAAATACAGATCGTGATTCCAAGTAATAGTTTTTGTGACCTCAACAGTAGACTACAGTAGACAAAGAGAGGCAGTGAGTAGCTGGAGAAATCATTGGTTGATTTATCTGCTAAAGAAACACTCTTTACTTTTGCACAGCCCTTTGGCACCATCTACAGGGCAGAAGAGGAAAATTTCCCTTTCAATGAATTAAAAATACATTGTGCAAAGTGGAAATACTATGTTCAAAGCATATTTCTGTGGGGGAAAGAGTTTGGTTTGTGGTTTTTAAGTTTTACTCGTGTGTCCTTATGTATGTTACCTGGTATATCCTGAAAGGGATGTATCTGAAGCCTCCCTCCTCAGTGGGGTATTCCATCAGCTTCCTGTTCATGGCCCAGAACTGGTCGAACTTATCTGACACAAAAACAGACACATAACATAAAAATCACACAAAGATAAAACTAACTTTTTAATAGGTCATCAGTATGCCTATTAGACCCCGTCCCTAAAAGATTACTCAAAAAGTCTTACCATTAATAAAAATTATTGTTATTACACTTTTTTCTTTATATATCACAAAATAATTCAGGCTGCTGTTCCTAAGTAATTCCTTAAAAATCCCTTACTTGATTTCAAACCTTCCTTTCATTCTGAAAACTCTTCCAATTCTTGTTGTAAATCTGCTGTGCGATAGTTTGCAGAGGAATGATTTATTTGAAGAGTTTCAGTCAGAATTTAGAGTTCACCATAACAACGAAACAGCGCTAGTGAAGGTTACTATTTATTTTTTATGACCTTAGACAGTTGACTGATCTGTGCTTGTCCTGCTCGACCTCAGTGTGGCACTCAATGCCACCTACTACATTTTATTACAGAGAGTAGAATACACCGTTGGTATTAAAGGAAATGTACTGTGCTGCTTTCAATTGTACTAATGTGATAGATGCAAACTTTCACTTCCTCACAGACAAAAGTTAGCAACGTGGCTCCACGGGGTTCTCTGCTGTGACCAATATTTCTGACATCACACAGTTATACTGTTAGAAAACGCTGTGCTGATGTTGCTGATGCTGATTACCTTGTAATATTTATCTCTAAAGCCAGGTGACATACATAAACTTTTTAAACCACAGGTACATCTTACATCTGTCATTTTTACTTCTAAATTACGAAAAAAAAATTTGATTATTGAACAGAAACATGGCGTCTATCCAGGCATTTACTCTGGATAACATTATCCGGCCTCCAGCAATGCACTGAGGAATCTTAACACTCACGAAACAAATGCCTAGGATGGCCTTAAATATACGCAATACTATTAAAATGAGAAACATCTGCCTCAGAGAGCTGTTCTATAAGTCTTCAGTTCATCCAGATCACTGCAGCAACAGTACTAACAGGTCCTGGGTTGCTAGTGGACTGGGATGGTGCTGCTTGTAGTCCCTTCTACTTAACAGACAGTTCTTCCTTTTAATGTCCCCAAATGCTTAGGGCAATGACTCTCAAAGTGTGGGCCGTGAAGATTAAAATGACTCACAGTGACATAATTATATAAAATGTATTTACTTATATAAAAAGTGAATGGAAACTGGTCATAGGAGGTGGTCAATTTGTGGATTAACTCATTAGTCTGGCCCTCATTTATTGCTCTTATTTTGAAGATTGTGTTGCAGTGGCAATGAGGGACACATATGTCTGGGTATCATTAGCAATTTACATAAACAATAAAAACAACAGCCTGTGTTGTTTATGTTTACTACATAAAATTTCCAAGGAAATGCATCACTTTCACTTGAATTTTAATTAGTGTGAAGATTTAAGATTGGGTGCATGGTCTCTATGGGATTTTCTGGTTTTTAAGTGAGCTGGAGCGGGTGCAATATAAAGCACTGTTGTTTTGAGTGGGTGTAACTTAAATTAAAACTGAACTGAATTGAATACATGCCTAGCCTAAGACATGTGCTAGAATGAGAATGAAATTGTTCTTTAACTCTGAGAAACACCAGTTTTCAAACACCTCAGCACCTTCAAATGGAGGTTAAAGTAAAAGATAGAGACGCGTCACTAAAACTGAAATTTAGTGTCAGTATTACTCGGGCCAACTGTCAAAGCAACACAAGAATTTAGTCTTTTAGTTACAGTGTGATCTTTCACCATCAAAATGTTTCCACACAGCATATGCTAATGTCAAACCCCCCACCTGCATCCCTGCCTTACTTTCACATGAACAGTCTGTTTTTCTCTCTCCTGGATGAAAGTTTGAGACCTCTCTGTTTCTGGTCTGTTTTGGATGTGAAAGTTTTAGTTCAGATTAAGTTTCATCTTTCACTTTCATGTCTGGGGCCAACTCCTTCTTTTTGGATAGGTTAAAAGGACTTGCTTCTTCTCTGTTAAATGCAGTTTTAAACAAAACCCTCAGTTAAAAAAACAAGTTCATAACCTTATCTTTTTAAGAATCTTCTAAATTCACTTTTATCTGCCTTTTCATAATAATGTGATATTTTGTTATTTTCACACCACGAGTTTCAGGGGAAAGTGGGAGAGAGACAAGCAGCTGAAGTTTTGCGGGTTTGACACCCTTGGGTTTTTCTGCAAATCTGTTCGACTCTTACAAATGCCACATGCACAGTGTGCAGTTTTGACAGTTATGGGATAATAACAACTATAAGCAAACTATCTGAGAGATAGGCATTAACAATTTTCACATCCATAGAGTATGCAAACTAACCAAAAGAACCGTTAGATGCAGACTTATTTGTAATAATATTCATATAAATGGCTTTTGCTACTTTAAGCAGAATTTATTGTTCAGGATGGCTGGTGTGTTTACTGTTTGCCCCAGTCCAAGGATACCCTGTGTGCCTGCAGTGAGCTCTGTTAATAAATGGAGGCAGGGGAAAAGCACAACCAGTCTGTGGGTCATTCTTGCTTTGCTCCATCAGCCAAAAACACTCTTCTCCATGTCAGCCAGCCATGGAGAAGAGTGAAGTTATAACATACAAAGAACTGAAACTGAGTGTTGACAACGTCAAGAAGTGCTCACTGCAGCCACCTTCTGTGCTTTTCATCCTGGATTTTTTTTTTATCTTTAAGGGTGTTTTTTTGGCAGTTCTTCTTTTCCTGGTGAACTCTGCTGTAGTTTTGGTCCACTATCAACCAGTCAGCATCTGGGAGACGCATATGTCATCCACTTCCAGCGATGTAGATGTAGCATTTCGGAGGACTGCACGGGAGTGCGTCAGCAGTTGGTATAAATCCCTCTCTCCACCCTCTCGAAATGGAAACGTGTACACAGACGGACACATTTGCAGAACTATAAATTCCACTTTACACATTTAGATATAAGCGTGACTGGTCTGGAATAACATTTGTGTGCTCTAATAATAACTAAGAAGCAGGCAATTATACAGAAAACCAAGATGACACATTTGCTGCTGAGTGGTCCAAAGGGTGGCTGCCGTCCTGGTGGTTGAAGTGTTTATAGTTACCATTTTAATCAGCTTGACCAGCAGACATTCCAGGCACATCATGTTGCAGACTGGGTTGCAATTCAAAAACAAGCACAAGTTTTACAACAAACCACAAATCAGAGGCATCCAGTTCTCCCTGACACCTCTCCCAACACAAGCTTTGACTATTCTATAAAGCCGGTAGGAGATTAATCTGCTTGGAACGATGATGTGGAAATACAAACTGGTGGGCGTTTGGAAAGAAGTTTGCAAACTCAGACCGTCCCTCTCTTTGGTTTGTTTATGCATCATGATCATCTGCCAATCTGTTTGGATGTATTCTTTGTGTGCATGTCAACGCCACACCCTGAAATGGGCATGTGCGTGTGTCTCACCGTTCTGCAAGCCCATCCACAGCTGTTTGTGGTCTTTCTTCTGCATGTCATTGACAACTTGGCTCTTGTGCTTCAGGGCGTCGGCCTCCTTGATGCTGGACATGAAGTGAGCCTCTATCACAGAGCTGGATGGGCAGTGGAGCAGGTCCTGATCTGGAAAATTCTGACACATATTCACATGGCAAAAATATTTAAAGCTCGATGATGGGGATACCACAAGAAACAGGAAAACATGTTCTCAGGCCATTTTATTTACACATCTACAGACATATCTACAAATAATTAACTGGCAATTAACACAGTCTTTTTGTCTCTGCTTTGGTTCACCAACCAGAGTAATCCTCTTCATTCATCCCTATTTCAATATTTTGTTGTGTATTTATTTCCAATATTTTGTATTGTATTTGTAGCTGAGTAAGTAAGAGGTTTAACAGAACTTCATGCTTCTAGAAACAAATTAGATAGGAGCGCTAAGACTTATCAAATCAATAAACTTGTGATCAGCTCTTACCTTAAAGTGCACAGTGATGCTCCAGGGTAAGACGCTGTTAGAAGCATGGAGGTCAAACAAGACTCCAATTGGATAGTGCCTGTATCCATGAAATGCAAAAACAAAATTATGGTACAAGAGAAAAACCTGTTGAATGTTTGTGTTCAGCATCTGTTCCCAAAGCCAAGAAACTAGTTTTACCCCTATCTTTGGGCTTGGAAACGTTTAAGCTGATCAGTTGCATCACCTGTAGACAGTAGAGTAGACAGGAAGCAGGGAGAGAGACTGGGAGGAAAACACACTGGAGGTGGCCCAGGACTGACTGAAATCCAGGCCCCTGTAGAAGCCTTTCAGCTGGTGAGTTATACTAAAGATTATGACTTATACTAGAGAGTCTAGTCACATCTTTACATAGATCATTTTATCAGGACTTTGTTTCACATAATCCTATGTTTTTTCTTTTGCGCAGTGGTTTGGTAAGTTTAACCATAACATATAATCATAACAGTTTTAATCCTAACTTCCAGTGTTTAGAAAGGGGTTTGTAACACGCTTCGATGTTTCAGAAATGAAGAGGCTTTTCTTCATCAGAGCCTAAAATAATGCATGCATTTCATGTTTGTACTCATATGCTAATCATACTGGTTATCATAACGGCTAAGAAGATAAAATTATTTTTCTATATGACAATAAGTAATTAATGACTACTTTTTTATTTAGCGATTTACTATTACTTGTGTTGCACTACTGACATCTTGTGGCTACGTGCTGTAATTCCATCTTTATAACTGGCTCTGATTTTAGCAGTCAGTAGGCACAAAAGAAATGCAAATACTGGCAAAAGCTTCTGTGCTGTTCTCGAATGCTTAAGTTGATAGTGGCATGAATACATAGTCCTGACTGCACAACGCTTTAGAGAACATATACACAAGGCAGCAAAACAAAAGACAATTACATCAAATAGATTATTTATTCCCAATGAAGAGATTTGACTACATTTATTTTCAAGATGATGCCTAAATATAACATTAAATCCCAACCCAGTTTCCAGATAATACTGCTAGCTGTAATATGGTGTCAGTCTTATAAAGTAGGACAATAAACTAACTGGATCAGCCAAAAGACATTTCATCGGTAGACATTTCTATAAAAATAATCATGACAGTAACAAACATTAAACATGATAAGCAGAGAATGAGATTCTGTTCTTTTAACATTTGTCTTCCACGAATGCCAAACCACCATCTTACGACTGGAAAAGTAAAACTCCATTGATGCACTGATTGAAATGAGTTCAAACAACAGCAGTTATTCTCTCACCATTTGAGTGGCGTTCCTTCGTACTCGAACCACATCTCCTCCACATCCTCTGCTCTCATCACTTTGAGGAAGTGCTTTTTCACCTTGTCTGTGACCAGAGTCAGGTAGCTCACTCTGGGTAACAGCAGCTGATAAAGTAAGAGAACAGGGGAAGAGGTGCATTAATAAGGGACAGTCTGTTACTTTGAACTACATGGTAGCCGTGGGCTAAATTTAGAAAGTGCACATTAATGACATAATGAGCAGCTATATTGTGTGTCTGCTTGGTTCTTTGTGTATTAACATCCAATATTACAGATGAGTAAAATGTCCTCACACAGTTGTGAATTAAAGACACCTATAAACAATGAATGAATTATTTTGTTATTTTTTCCATTTACTGTGACATATCATATATGTCACATAACAGCAGACAACAATCTATAGAGTAACTGTAGCGTCATGTTGTACATTTTTGTGGTGCATGTGAGCCATGTGGCATAGCTACGGCAACTACATAGTAACTGCTGTTAGATCACAATCCCTCAATTCACTAGAATTAACCACATTCAAAGATTCTTAACACTTAATTTACATGGATACCCTGAAACTTGAAGTACATGTTGGTTGGGACTTGTAAACAAAATAGATTATTTGCATAATCTATGGCCTGTATTCACAGGACTTCTTAGGACTTAAGAGTAGCTACTAGTGATAACTGCGGTATGCTCTACCCTAAAAATAAATCCTGACAGAGGTAAAAAATTTTCACAAAGCACCACAGCCCTTGAAAGAACTCTCAATGTGAAAAAATGTTAGCAGTGGACAGGAGGACTTTTAGAAGGAGACTCATCAGCAGAGAAGGAAATGGTAGAAAGACAAAGTGTAGAGCAACCATTTTTCCTCCAAGTGAGGAACAAATTCGCAGTTTACATATTTGAGTTAATTAATGGGTTTGTTTTGGGTTTTTTTGGTTTGCTTTTTTTTTGAGAAGATCCAATTATCACTAAAGACTAGCATAAGAGATCAGTAAACACAAACTGAAGCTGCCATATTGATATTCATGGTGTGCTGATTAACTCAAATCAATCAATGTACTTAGTTTCATACAAGAAAACACTCCACTTGCTGGATGCCTTTAAACAGCAGAGCAATTGTATCTTTTTTTCTCTTACAGTCTGTACAGCAGCTGATTGAGACAAGGTAGAAATAGTTGTATCAGAAGTGTCAGAAACCATAAAATGGAGTTACAGTGTAGCAGTAATTACTTTGATTTGTTAAACCACAGTGATCTCATTATCGTTTACAGCATTTTCACAGTCTCAAACTATTACACACTTAATTTAAATTGCCACGGTGTTGCTGGTGTAAGTTTTAAAAGCTCATCATTTATTTCCCTTAGGATAAACAGATAAACAGAGTAACTTACAAAATATCCCAGAACGGTGTATAAACACAAGCAAAAATTATAGGCATGTCATTGTACTTCGGCACAGACTGGTTTGTAATTCCAAGTATTGTGTAAATATTGTCTAAAAGCTAGTGTATTCAACTGAAATGTCCATTACATTAGGTCAGTGATTCCCAATTGGTGTGCAGTGCAAGTGCAATTGTGTTCCTTAAGGGAAGTCCAGGTGTGAAACTGGTTCACCCGAAAGACAAAACTCCTAAACACAAACTTAACAATGCGGTGTATGCTGTACAGTGCAGCGAGGAATGCCCAGACCTAGAGCTGGGCGATATATCGAGTTTTTAAAAAATATCGATATATTTTTATACGAGATATAAGATGTGACCATATCATTTATATCGATATAGTCTATGTTACGTTATAATTATACTTGTGGAGCCGCAAGTTTGCCTCTCTTTCGTCCACTTTCGTCTTTACGCAACGTTACTCGGCCTCGCCTCTCCTTCACTGAACACAACTCCCCCTCCTCCCCCATCGCTTCACCTACAGGAAGCGACAAGATGGACACGGCAAATCTCCGTTAACGAGTTACTGCGCATCGCCCCGTGCGTGGGGCTGGACGGCGTCAACGTGTTAGCTAGCTAACCACGCTAACGCCATGCAGCCCAGAGGTGCTGCACGGACTAAAATCCTTTCATTTTCTCAAAAGTTGGCAGCGTGCCTTATGTATGAATTCTGGTTGTGCTTGATGGCCGCGAACCGATTTTATGTGGAACACGGCGCTCAGCAATCTGTCAAAAATGTTTGAGTACGACTTTGGTAAGCTACGGAGCTGCACCGCTTGATGGATTGTCGGAGCATTACGGCTGAGCCTAGCGGAGTGATACGTACTGTGCTTCAACGTAATATTACCCTACTGTGTATAAGGACCATAAATGGCACCTGTTAAGAGACGTGGTTGCGAAGTGGATTTCAAACTCCAGGCTGTCAGTCACGCAGTAGAAGTTGGGAACAGAGCAGCTGTGAAATCTGTCTTTGTTATTGTGCTCAGCATCTTTTAGTTTACATTTTGACTGCACAATTGTGAGCTTTTTGTTATGCACAAAAACAACATTGTTTTCTTTTATTTATGGAGCATTATTATTTAATAAATGCTCATAATTTATTTTTGAGTAAATTTTATGTACATCTGCTCTATGTTAATAAAAGTGCCTGTGTGACATCTGGGACACAGCTTTGACTAAGAACTCTCTTTTTGTTCTTACTTTATGGCTTTAAAAAAATATATCGAGATATATATCTTATATCGCCATCCAGCTAAAAAAATATCGAGATATGAATTTTGGGTCATATCGCCCAGCCCTACCCAGACCTCTACATCGGAGAGACCAAAAAGCCACTTCACAAGTGCATGGCACAACATAGAAGAGCCACCTCCACGGGACAAGACTCAGCGGTTCATCTGCATCTAGAGGACAAAGGTCACTCTTTCGAGGATGCCAACATTCACATTTTGGACAGAGAGGACAGATGGTTTGAAAGAGGAGTGAAAGAAGCCATTTACGTCCACTGTGAGCGACACCAACTGTCTGCCATCTATAATCCAGTTTTGAGATCCCTTCCCAGACGCCTTAACGCCCACTCACATCCTGGGCCATCTGACCTCAGGAAATCACATGATAGGGTGGGACCAGGTTTCACAATGAGCTCACGCGAAACCCTGGCTGATTGTGACCCACACCTGCTTTCACACCTTGGCTCATGTGATTAGGTAGAGGATCATCAGGGGGTCATTTGTCCCTCTGTGGGGGGAAACTCCCACTGCGTTTAAATCTGGGGCTCTCCACCATTTGACCTTAGAACTGAAGAAGCTTCTCGGATGAGAGGTGAAACGTCTTCAAGCAACTCGAAGTCCAGACACTTTTCTTTCCAAGCTCCTTAGACTACGATGACCTGGATGACTGAGAACCTTCACAGACATATCTATATGTACTTGTATTTGTTTTTTATTCTATATGATTTTTGTCTTCTTGTTCATTTATTTGTAAACCACTGAGTCTGTAACAAACACTGATACAGCAGACATATACAAAAAGTCATGAGCCACCCCTCATTTCTTTGTATTTTCTTTAGATTAATGGAAAATGGGAGCCACAAGTTACTGAAAAAAGTGCAAACATACATGGAAATACATTGAGTTTCCACACTTCTACCAAGCTAAAAATCTGTATTTGGTATATCTGGTCTATTCGGGTATCCTTCTACTGCATTTTTTATGTGGGATCATAGCCACTCAGATGCTTTCCTAATGGACCAAAATCTGATGGCATTTTTCTGCAATCATAATTCTAGCAATTTTGACCAGATACTCAACACACCTGGCTGAAATGTAGCCCGAAACTGTGACAGTCTCCAATGCACTTTACAGATACACACTGTTCTACGTCTTTCCTGACCATCAAGTTTGGATTTATCACTCCATAATATGTGTTTTCAGTCCATTTCTTGTGTATCCACATCCTTTTCTCCCTGTTTCCCTTCCTTAAGAATGGCTTCTTGACAGCCACCCTTCCACTAATTTCTGATGAGGCTTCAGTGAACAGCAGATAGACAAACTGAAAGATTGCACCTCTACTGTGTCAGATCTTTGCTGTTTTCTTTTCTATTTCTGAAGGGTGTGAATTTCAGATACTTCTTATCTGCTCCAGATAGTGTTTTAGGCCTACAATTTCCTATTCTGCCTTCCACCTACCTAACCATTTTCCTGTGCACCACGCTGAGGTAAGTCATGTTTTCACCTAATAGTTATACGTGAATCACTTTATTGGTGCAAAAATACTATTTTATGCCTGTCAAACTGTGTTACTCTTGGCAGTTTTTATAGATTCAAATAAAGTGATGTGAACAAATGATTTGTTTTCCCCCAACAACACATTATATAATTTAAAACAGGTTCCTTCCTAAATTTATTATACATAGATACAACAGTGATTCATTCCTTGAGTTAGGTTTTTTGCTTCTTTTATGTTTGTATGATTCATTGGACGGTGTAAAGTGGTTTAATATATATATAGATATATATTATTTTGAGAATGGTCAGCTACAGGGACTGTACTGAAAATGAGAGCAAAAGGAGCCACAGTGTTCAACGCCACTCAAAGCCAAAGCAAAAAAAGCAACTGCAATAATGTCTGGCTACCTGGAAGTATAAAGAAATGTAATTTTCGCAAGCAAGAACAAAATGTTTGAAAAACACTTTGTTAGATGATACTTAGAACTACACCTATAATCTATGTAGGTTTGACTATTTCACTAATGTTTTCGGTTCAGGTGAGACCACAGCCTGGTCAGCTACACCTCCACACTGAGGTAGTTAGTTCCTTCATTTTGCTTTGACAACTCTTTTACATCATTCTTATCCTAGAACTCCTTGCTGCTGAGTGGATCCTCGGAATGCTTATGAATATGGGTCATGTACCCTTCTGTAAGCAGGCTTACAAAAGTTAAATAAGAGGCTTCCTTCTGACTGTGTTGTCTGAAGGACTTCCTTGAAGCATGCTTCGTCAGAAAGCATTAATCTCCAAAAACAAAAGTTAAGTCAGGCCTAGATTTTGCATCATGTTAGATGAGAACAACTGTACTTACATAATAAGCCTCGGCTTCCCTCTCAGTAACCTCATCCTGGTTCAGAGTGAAGCAGGTGGGTATCCGGCCGAACCAAACGTCTCTCAACACGTCCTTGTCATCTGCCATGCTGCTGCTCCCAGTGGCACATAAAGAATGAATTCCTCAAACAGATGCCTGCTTCAGAAGAGATAAATCGCCTACTGTCAGCAAAAGATCGGAGCATGATTAGCAAGCAAACACTGACAAAACTTTCAGCATCCAAACGCTGAACCTCAGTTCAATAACCAGTGCAAGTTAAGCTAGCACCACGTTGGCGCACTTCAGGTTTGAGTAACTTAGATATCTCTTAAGTAAATTGCCAGTGAAGTTATTTCTAGGTTACAGTTCAGTGATAGGTCGCTACCTATCTCTTAGACCTCCAAAGGAACTCCAAAATTGTCGAACTACGCAGCTGTAGAGCAAAAACTGATGTTAGCTCGAGGGCTAAGTAGGCTAACTTACCCAATGGAAACATAATAAAGAAATGTTTAAAGTCCAATTACAAAGGTACTGATAATATTTCCCACAGACAGACATTCTTACACTGTGAGAAGGAGATGGGGGAGCCTTACTTTTTAGTCGATATTTTGTAGATATATTGAATGGAAAAGGGGCCTATGTTGTCATTCCCCCGCTGACACCGGAAAAACAGCAAAAATATCCAATTTCCCGCAAAACAGCGACCACTGGCGACCGCTATTCTTACTAAACCAACTACCGAAATATACCAAATGATCTGCAATTTTACGTTGAAAAAGACACTAAAATTTTAAAAATAAATATTAAATGCTTAAAGTATTTTAAAGCGTTGTAGGTTTTGCATCCATCCCCCACCAAATAGCCGAGTGGTAAAGAGAACCGGGGGCGACGCATCATCAGTATGCGACGGCCCTTCTCAACTACGTAGCTCTCCTCCGCCTGTTTAGGATCTGTTGTGTTCATCGGCAGCTCCGGGAATGGATAAAACAACTGAGATGGATAACCTGGAAATGCGTCTCCGGGCGCTAGAGAGTCGTATATATGGCGAGAGAAAAAACAAGAGTGGAAAACCTGTAAAGGTTCGCTTATATTATGTATATCTGTATATATACTAGTTGTTAGCTTTGCGGAGCTAACGTTGGTTGTGAGTAAACGCCCTTTTTTAATTTATACACTAGAATGTCTGTGAAGGTTCTCAGTCATCCAGGTCATCGTAGTCAAAGGAGCTTGCAAAAAAAAAAGCTCCTTTGACTATACACTAGAATGTTAGCAGAAGTTGTTTTAGTTGTTCAATTTAGTTTCGCACAAATATGAGAAACTTACTTTCCTGCCCATCAAGAAGCTATTCCTTTATTTTCATAACTGTTGGTTATTTAGCTTTCATCTGTTTACATTAAAAAAGCTGTGCGTTGTAACCTGGTTTTTGTGGCGCTGTGCTTTTGTGTCTGTTCAACTTAATCATAATCAACAATACAATAGTCTGACACGGTTAAACGAAGAAACCTCGGCTAGCTAGTGATGAGATGCTTTTTGAGGCGAGGGGACTCAGCAGGGTATCATGTGATCTGGAAAAAACACTCTGGCTTACAAAGAGGCATTTAAGTTGGTTTGTTTTCCACTAGATTTTGTCATTCCAAAGGTGGAGATAGTGCTACAGTGTGCTGTTAGGCTTAATTTACTTTAAATTCAAAGATTTAAGAGTATTATTGCCATCTCAACACATGAGGTAGCATAAGAGGGAACAAAACTAAGGAATGAGGTTCCTGTGAGCTAAACGACTAAAACAGTAATACGATTTAAAATGCTTTCTAAATTTATAAAAACAAAAGGTATCATGTATCTCTACTGGAGAAAAGGAGAATGAAAGTCATAGGAAGCATGACAGAATGCATGTATGTGAATAAGGAGACAGGTGTCATAGGGAAAAGCAGGGGTAGTGAAGATGGACGAATTTACCCATGGTTTAGCCATCCAAAGTAACAGACATTGCACAAGAGAGGTGAAGAAGAGAATGCCTGCTTTTTCTGGTCCTGATGCTGCACAGCCTGTGACATGAGATGTAATACTTCTTTCCAATGGTCATCTGTGGAAACCATTATCCAATATGTACTGCAAAAAGCCAAATAAGACCTTAAATGTAGTAATATACAGACTAGGGCTGCCACGATTAGTCGACTATCAAAATCATCAACGACTAATTTAATAGTCCACGCGTCGTGTGAAGCTTTGTAAGATCCCAAAAGACACAGGAATAAGTAGGATTTGAGAGTGTAATAACGGGCTGAAACAGAAGATGGCAGCACTGCATGTACAAGGATGCCAGCTGCCGTTAAACCCCAAAGAAGAAGCTGTGTCCCAGAATTCATAGCGCGGCCCTGCTCAGTTTCCAACAATGGCGGCAGCTAGTTAGTTTTAATATTACTCTTATTATTCTTTCTGGGTCACAAAATAAACGTTTAACATATTTTCAGGTGAGAATGTAGCTGTGTAAACTTCAAATATGTGCTCGGTTTATCAAGACAACACATATTTGCAAAAGCATCCTGACATTTTTGGAGACGTCTGCTATCCACTAGCTCGATAGCTAGCCGGGGGCAAGGCTCATTAGAGCCGGTGAGAACACCGGACTCCCGGCAAATCGTTTTCAAACCCACCGCCGTCTTTCGCTACTCAGGTTAAACATGTAATATAAGTCACTTAGATAACTTAAAAATGTTATTGTTTGGCTTTTTTTAGTATTTTATTTGTTCCTGAGTAAATCGGTTTGGCTGAGATTAAAGTTATAGTTTTTACACAACTGAATAAACGTCAAGCAGACGACTGATTATCAGAAGTGTGAGATGCTCCAGAATTTACTCCGGTGTCCTGTTATATTTTAGATAGCAAGGAGCAGACGGTTGAGTTTATTAAACTTCACCGAAACAATCTGCAAATTTCATTAAAATTGAATAAACTATCATCTTGTCTTTATTTTTTAGTTAGCACATACACTTAAAGCTGTAAGCTAATGATGGTTATATAGGAGCAGATGCATGCTGGTGCAATAAGCTGTATGTTGTACATCCAATGGACGCCTGATCTGATTAGTCAACTAATCGCAAAAATAATCTGTGACTAGTCGACTATCAAAATAATCGTTTGTGGCAGCCCTAATACAGACAGCATATATTTAGCCTGCATCGCGCTAATTCTCACATTTCTTTTAGGATAATAAGATTCCAGTCCTCATAAGCATAAGAAGAATTTTTTTTTGTAAAATGCCATTATTATTTTTTATTGGTACCTTCTGTATCTCCCAATGTCATATAAACTCTTGCATGTATTTTATGTGCTAGCATACTCCCCTATACCACACCACCAAAAAGCAACAACAACAACAAAAACCCTTGCTATCAGGATGATAACCACTAACTTTTTCCCCTGCAGTGTGCAGAGTCATTGGCCAGGATTCAGGCCGGTCTGACCAACACAGCCAATAAGAGAGAACGAGTAAAGATTCTGCACAAGAAGAGTGAGTCACACATTCTGCCAATCTCTCAGCCCCTACACTTTAGATTATTGGCTTGTTGTATTTTTGTGAATATATATTTTTAACATTACTCTAAATTAGCAACTACTTTATACTGATGTGGTTATTCATATTATAATACCTTTATAAACTGATGTGTTTAGTAATGTGGCTACTGAAAATTAAAAACTTGAAAGGGCTCTAAATTTCTGTGACAACCTTTAACTTTCAAGACACCAAATGTTCTTGCAGAATTTTTTTCTTTATTTAGATTTTAGACTGAGTCTATTGAACTTTAAATCATGCTTATTGGTGTTGTGGTGCAGTTGAGGACCTCTTAAAGTACTTGGACCCTGAGTTCACAGACCACATCACTGTGCCTGATGCCATGAAGCTGGAGTTTATCCTTGCAGGTAAGAACTCTTAAAAGTTCAAATGAAAACTAATATTACTGAGGCATACACAGGCATTAACTTTAATGTCGATTGCTATATGTGCAAATTGTATTGGTATTAAATTTTTTATATATATTGTAAACAAGTAGAAGCTGAATCCATTTCTTGCTCTGTCTCTTTGCAGAGGAGGACTTCTTGCTTTCGCATGCTGCTTTACTGGAACAGGTCAGCAACCTGCAGCCACTGCTGGACAGCACCTACATCAGAGGTGAGTTTCACTTTGTAGGACACATTAATACCCAACAAAACAATGTCTGTTTTGTTCTTTTATATTCCTGGCATCATTTTGGAGGGATCTTATGCTTAGTTTTGTTACCTACGATTAGCCAGGGGTTTCAGCCTGTTTTAAATGGGTGATAGATGTGCCTATTGTAGTACTCGATGTTTTACCTCATCAGGTCTTGTTTTTTTGTTCACAGATGTACCAGAACATGCCACCAAGCTGCAGCGCTTGTCACAGATTCACATCAAACAGCAGGTAGCCCTTTCTTTCTTTCTCTTTCTTCCCCATCTACTCCTGTGGGTTTGTCTCTCACTAGGTTTTATGTGTAAATATTATTCTGTTTGTTTTACAGGACCAAAGTGAGGTTCAGTCACAGGAAGTTAAGAAGCTTTTTGAAGAATACAACAAAATGGTACACTTCAATTTTTAAATTCCAGTGATTATGAGAACAAAGCTATACATATATTCTTTGGGTAAACAAAATGTAATAATCAATCAAAAACATCTTAAACTTAATTAGCAAACTACCAAAGTTTTTTATCTATAGCTACTTTGGTCAGTCATGGAAAAATTCATAATACACAAGTTGTTGCTGAGATAAAGCTCCACCCACTGACAGCTGACCTCTTGATTGCCAGATGTTCCTGTTGTCCAAGCAGTTCACCCAGTGGGATGAGACCCTGAGAAAAATGGAAGAGGCCAAAGGAATCCGACCTGTGGAATAGTGATTATCAACATACGTTCAGATGACGAAAGTGGAAAAACACTGCACTGTGGTGGGAGTGTCAGATATGTGAGGCAACGGCATCACCACATTTCTTTCTTATTTTCTTTCTTTTTTTAAACATTTAATTTATTTGAATTAGGTGATATAACTTTGATAATCTAACCTGATGTAAGAAATCCTCAAAAGTGTAAGAAACAGTACATTAACAATTCCAGAAATAGTCACTGCAGATTGTAAAATATTGAAGGCAGGTTTGTCTTCCTGCTAATGCTGGTGGTTCCAAACTGACACTCATATTGGAAGAAAATGGGTTTCCTGTAACCGTTTATTTGTGGATGAATTCACTCCTATCATTAAACTTGTAGTTGTTATGCTGTTTATTGTCAGACAAAAGTACTTTACTTGTAATGTATTCCTGTCCTCCTTACTGTAGGCATGTCACAAGACTTAAATTGCTCTTCCCCCAGTTCAAAAACACACACCTAGTTACTTCCCTCTGGATGCTTCTTGACATGACTTATAAAACCTTACATTAGCTTCAGTATTTTTTCCAGTATTTGGTTTGAACAATTTCATTATATCTGATTTATCTTATAGCAAATAAATGTTGATAAATAAATATGACTTTTTGGGGGGATATTCAAAAGTGTTGCATGTTGTGTGTATATGAGTCTTACAACAGAATCTGGATCTGTTTAGGTCTGTTTGTGCATTCTGATGTTTTGTCAGTTTCTAATAGGTTACTCAGCCATTTTTCACATTTTCACAGAATAGATGAGATTGGAAACTTGGAAATAATTAACCACATCAAGAAGCAATATAATATTGTCACTGTATGTTTACTCCAAAACAACACTGAACACCTTAATACCTATGTGCTTTACAAATTGAAATGGCATGACTGACTGAACATTGACCAAGAATTATTTTTGCTGCTGTCTCATGTAAGGCCAGAAGTACAGCACTTTTTATTTTGTTCGTAACAGCTCAAAGAAAAGGTGAGACTATTTTTTGCTCGTTGAATATTGCGCAGCATAGATCAAGGCACATAATATGTTGCTTACTAAAATTGAAAATTATGCTTCAGTTGGTTGGCTCCAGTGTTTTTATATGCTAATAGGTCAGTTATTCAGTTATAAGATCAGTCTCAAACCAAAAATTCATTTTGTTCCCTGAGTTCTGGCAAGAATGGCCCAAAGGAAGGTAGCTGCTAATTCTAATGAATATAGAAAGTATGAATTGGAATTTTATCAGGTATGTTATGCTATATATAATCAAAGGTTGAAAAGAGAGTGGCAGAAATGTAACTAAAGTTTTATGAATTATGTGTTTGTGGCAGCTAGATAGCATAGTGGGAACATTGGCTGTATCCCAATTCAGGGTCTGCAGCCTTAAAGTACGCAGCCTCAACGATCCTCAAGGGCCGCATACTCAAAGACCGCTAAGGCCGGAAGTGCGAGGCTTGTGAAATGGGACGGTCTAGCCTCTGTTGCGCTGCCCAGGTTGCCTAGCAACCATGATACTAACAGCTGGAAACGTGTCATACAGCTTTGTTTGACAGAAATGAAGGAGAAAATCTGTTGTTCATTTGTTTGTTTCTTTCTACATGAGCTTTGATCATTCTCTGTAAGATTAAGCTCAGCTATTGAACAGCGTATATTTTAAAGTAAAGGCTTTAAAACCAAGTTAGTACAAACGTCACTAATGTCACATAACTTTGCCGACATGTGGCCAACAGTAATGTTTTAATGTTCTTCGTTATTAAACATTTGCACATAAATAAGTGACATAATATTCAGTACTTAAAGTTTACTCTTCGGCCGCCCCTCATCTGCCGTTTTTTTTCGGCAAAATTATCCACACCCACCGCCGCGCTATGCATTCTGGGATATGTTGGGCCACGAAGTCTACACTGCCACAGCCTTAAAATTCAGGGAAATGAAGGACGCATTTCAGGGCCGCATTTCGAGCAGCCTTTGAATTGGGACAGCCTTCGGCGCGCCGCTGTGACGTAATCGGCATTGAAATGCGTACTTTAAGGCTGCAGACCCTGAATTGGGATACAGCCCTAGTTTGCCTTTGGAAATTTAGGTTGGGGCTTTGACGTGTGTATCCAGTAAAGGTCCCCAAGCTAGGCATCCCATGCTACCCAAGCCTACCTTGGATATGTGCATTATATGTAATCCATCCCAGACCTCAGTCGCTTAACAAGGTCCGCGTCAGATATAGAGGAAGGGAGAATTCAATTCAATTCAATTTTATTTATATAGCGCCAAATCACAACAAAAGTCGCCTCAAGGCGCTTCATAGGTACAGAGAAAAACCCAACAATCATATGACCCCCTATGAGCAAGCACTTTGGCGACAGTGGGAAGGAAAAACTCCCTTTTAACAGGAAGAAACCTCTGGCAGAACCAGGCTCAGGGAGGGGCGGGGCCATCTGCTGCGACCGGTTGGGGTGAAAGAAGGAAGACAGGATAAAAGACCTGCTGTGGAAGAGAGACAGAGGTTAATAACAGATATGATTCAATGCAGAGAGGTCTATTAATACATAGTGAGTGAGAAAGGTGACTGGAAAGGAAAAACTCAATGCATCATGGGAATCCCCCGGCAGCCTACGTCTATTGCAGCATAACTAAGGGAGGATTCAGGGTCACCTGGTCCAGCCCTAACTATATGCTTTAGCAAAAAGGAAAGTTTTAAGCCTAATCTTAAAAGTAGAGATAGTGTCTGTCTCCCGAATCCAAACTGGAAGCTGGTTCCACAGAAGAGGGGCCTGAAAACTGAAGGCTCTCCCTCCCATTCTACTTTTAAATACTCTAGGAACAACAAGTAGGCCTGCAGAGCGAGAGCAAAGTGCTCTAATAGGGTGATATGGTACTACAAGGTCATTAAGATAAGATGGGGCCTGATTATTTGAGACCTTGTATGTGAGGAGCAGGATTTTGAATTCAATTCTGGATTTAACAGGAAGCCAATGAAGGGAAGCCAAAACAGGAGAAATCTGCTCTCTCTTTCTAGTCCCTGTCAGGACTCTTGCTGCAGCATTTTGGATTAGCTGAAGACTTTTCAGTGAGTTTTTTGGACATCCTGATAATAATGAATTACAGTCGTCCAGCCTGGAAGTAATAAATACATGAACTAGTTTTTCAGCGTCACTCTGAGACAGGATATTTCTAACTTTAGAGATGTTGCGCAAATGGAAGAACGCAGTCTTACATATTTGTTTAATATGTGCGTTGAAGGACATATCCTGGTCAAAAATGACTCCAAGGTTCCTCACAGCGTTACTGGAGGCTAAGGTAATGCCATCCAGAGTAAGAATCTGGTTAGATACCATATTTCTAAGCTTTTCAGGGCCGAGTACAATAACCTCAGTTTTATCTGAATTAAGAAGCAGAAAGTTAGCGGCCATCCAGGTCTTTATGTCTTTAAGACATTCCTGCAGTTTAACTAATTGGTGTGTGTTACCTGGCTTCATGGACAGATAGAGCTGGGTGTCATCTGCATAGCAGTGAAAATGTATGCTATGTCTTCTAATGACGCTGCCTAAGAGAAGTGGAAAAGGCATCAGGATGTTGTGCTGTTGGAATGCTACTACGCAAGTAACCTCAGTAGAAGAGGCTGCATGAAGAAGATGTGGGACCTACGGAATCTTCAACACTAATGGCGAAACAACTAGTAGCTCAGTGTTCCAACATCTGGAAGAACCAACTGCTATAGCAACTTAGTGGTAAGTGAATATCTCAGGCAGCAGAAATACTAGAAAGAAGAGGAGGAACCATCATGGAAGGACAGGCCCATGCACAGCATGTACCACCAGCAGATAAAAGAAGTGGCTGATACTGAGAAATCTTGCCAGTGGCTAGACAAAGCTTGATCGAAAGATAGCACAGAGGCACAGAAACCAGCGCTAAGCACAAGATTGATAGAGGCTGGCGTCTACTACACTAGGCATGACCCCAAGTGTGCAAAGATGCGTTTGAGCATACCCAGCACATAACAGTATAGTGCAAGAAGCTGGCAGGCAGGCCATACATGGAACACCATAACCAAGTTGAAGGCTAGCTGGCTTTAGTGTGCAGGAATATCCGTGTCGACGTGTCTTTGAAGGATGTGGCTTTGGCCAGTAAATAGCCTATGAAGTGCTGCTCAGGTCATCATCACACTAGCAGCTAGAAAAATTTTATACAGCATTGTTTGACAGAAATCAAGGTAAAAAAAACGTATTACTTTCGCTGAGATCCTTTATTGTTATGTGATGTATCTGAAGCCGAGAGACTACGGGACCGTAAAACATGACTTTTTTAACATTAGCTAGTAAATAACCGTTAGCTAATGCAGTTCATGAGACAAGTGTCACTCTAAAATGGACATTAAATTTAACATATCAATATCTGAAATATATTTATTTCAATATTTATAGCTGTGAAATTTAAACCAAATACTGAGCTTTACTTAAAATTCAAGGTGCATTTATTTCTGTATCAGAATCAGAATACTTTATTAATCCCGAAGGAAATTATGGGTTACAGCAGGCAGCACGCTAATGGCGCATGCACACTTACAAAGGAACCTTCTGACCTGTTTGTTATCAGGGTGTTTTTGTTCGGCTCCAGCCTTGAGACCACAGCTGGTGCTGAAGTGGTAGCCGCATGAAATGATGGTGGTTTTTACTTTAGTACGAACAACTCATGTGAATTTCAAAGCTGTTCTAGCAGTCCGACACTTGTCTCTCAATCTCCTGTTGGAGAGCCGTGAGCTTCTCCATGATGTTATCAATCTTCCCAGATGGTAGTCGAAAAGGAGGCACAGGTGTGACGCCGTCTTCGTCTGGTCCTGCCTCGTCTTCGTCTGGTCCTGCGGTTGCCACACCGCCGTCAGAGCCAGCTCGACCCGTTCCGCCTCGTTGCCGCCACTGCCACCCGCATGGCTGGCCACCTGATTTGTTTTGTCTGCGCCGCCATTGCTGCGTGCACAGTCGGCCCCCAGAACTGTTTCCCCGTCATGACCGTTGCCGTCTACATGGTCGACCCCCTGAACTTTTTCGTGGACTCGTGTTGAGATCCGCTCTGGTTTTGTTTGGGTCATTTCTGTATTCCTGGACTTTTGGTTTCTTGGACTGTTTCTAGGTCTCCAGTGTTTTTTGGTTTTTGACCTGTTTCCCTGACCTCCAGTGTTTGTGTTGCACTGTTTTTCTTGTGTTTATGAACTACTCTGGACTCATGCTCCTTGTTTTCTGTTTTTGTTTCGGTCCCTCCTTCCTGGACCCCCTCCGCCCTCCCTGGTTTGCTTATTTCATTATTTTTTTGGTATTTCATTTTTATCAATTAATTTTAATGTCAGCAGGTGGTATCACACTCAAACAGATTGAACAGTGGTAAATCCATGATTTAAATCTCCTGTTCCACCACATCCCAAAGGTGCCCTTGGTTTGGGATCTGGTGAATGTGGAGGTTGATGGAGTTCAGTTAAGTCATTGTGATGTTTAAGAACCCAGTTTGACATGATCACAGTTTCGTGATATGGTGCATCATCCTTCTGGAAGTAGTCATCAGAAGATGGGTACACAGTGGTCATAAATGGATGGACATGAATGGTGGAAGTTCGAGGAGAGAAGTAAGCAATTAACTAATAGGAGAAATTATGTTTAATGATCAAACCAAGTTAACTGATGAATCCCTGAGATTCTAAATCTGAATGTAATTTTTTTGCAATGATAGGGAAGATTAAAACACAATCACTTGTGGCTCATGATGTGTATTAAAGGGTTAAAAAACACTGTAAAAGCACACAGACGGTATTATTTTTAGGGTAATTGGTTCTACAATAGAAAATGGTCTTATGCCATTAATTATGCCACAAAATATTTTTTTCATTGTAAATAGCTGTCTATACTTAGTGAGACTGTAGAACTTAAAGAAATAAACATATTTTTTATTTTTAGTAATTGCTCGTATTTACTGTTAAGATATACCGTTTTATCAAACAGTCTGAGCTTGTTAATATAAAAAAAAATTCACCGGAATTTTCACAATAATTCTAACAATGTTTTGACATTTTTTTAAAATTAAAAGCACAGTATGTTTTGAGTTATTAACATACAGTTGTAAATTGTAAATTCAAATAAAAAAGCTGGAAAGATTGTCATTCATACAGAATTATAGATAATGTTAAAGATTTTTCCTGTTGTTTTCGAAGACAATGTGCCATATTACTGTAAATTAATATATTTTCAACATATTAGCAGTGTAAAAGTAAAAGGAAATCACCATTTGTCAATATACAGAAATTTAACATAAATATTACAATCATTTACTCTTTTTGATTTAATGGTAATTTACCGTTGCCATATTACGGTTATTTGGGGTGATTTTTATGTACATTTCTTACATTGTAGGGTTTATTTCTTGGATTTCGCACAACCCAGGAACAAATCATGAATGGGCTTGGATTTACGAAATTATGAATGAAATGTGCTCTATTTGGAAGCAGAGGGCGGGGCGGCGGGGGATTCTCTGGCTGGCTGGAGCAGAATCTAATAACAAACTCGCAAAATAAAACAAAATTAAAACAAAATTAAAACAAACCAACAAACACGAAAACAGCAAACATTATGATACAGACTTATATCTGCACCGATGTTTTTTCGAAATTCTATACGCGAAAAGTGAGCACGAGAGCCCTCGGTGCGTCTGCTCGCTGCTGAAGTCAAAGTAAACTTTATTGTCATCTCCGCTACACAGTATATAGAGAGACGAGACGACGAGGCTCCAGTTACGGCAGTGCAAGTAAACGAACAATAAATATTTAAGAGTAAAAAAATGAATAGGCCTATACACTTTAGGACTAGGGGTAAAGGGATCAACAACAATTTAAAATGTATATTTTATATTTTGTTGATTTAAAGTCTCACAAACAACCCGTTTTTAAAGTTTAAAAAAAGAGAAAAGAAGAGGAGTGTAGTTACTTCCTCAGTCGCTAGAGGCCGGGATTGAGCCTGCCTATTTGCCTGACGCGCTGTCAACTTTACGCAATAATGCGAGAGGTGGAATTGCTTGCTTGTTTATTAAAGTGCTTGAAAAGTTTACAGAGCAATGTGATCGGCTCGCGATTAAAACTCTTAAAAAATCACAGGCTCTAATGCAACAAGGGGAAACTCGTTGTGCTGCGGTCAACAAAAACTACGGCTACCCAGCCCTCATCTCTGTCAAAATCAAACCAGTGAAAGACTGACAACGCCCTCTTAATGTCACCGCTAGCACCCAAGTGACTCCCATTACGCATCTGTTGTCAGCGTGAATTGTTGATTTGTCCTGTTCTCATTGTATGACGAATTATGATTTCTGTTTATTAGCCATTTGCATACCATGCATACTTTCTCTCTCTTCATTTGTGTGTGTGTGTGGGGGGGAGTGTTCGACAGGGGGCCAAACGGGCTAGGACCACCACTGCATGTCCCCACCAATAATTTAATCTCTTCGAGTGAAGAAAAACAAACCCGATAAAAAGAAAAAAACCATCTGTCAACGTCTCATTCACCCAGCGGTGCAGAAAGACTTAAATTACGTTCTCTACTGGAGTCCTACGTCATGTGACAAATATGGCCAATGTGATTGGCTGTGCCTTTCAGGGAGCTCCGTTTAGTTTTAGCAGCGGCAAGCCTGCGCTGCGAGGACCTGCAAGGAGGAGAGGAGGATGGCAGCAAAAAGGAAGAACCTGGATATAAAAAAGTATTTCGGAAACTAACTGCACAACAGGCAGCACTATTAGTTTTCTCAGTCTCCCAGAGTAGCATTTCTAATTTTGATTGAAACTGTCAGAGAAAACGGCAGCCTCGCGCAAGCCCGGATATTAGTTTACAGAGGCTGTTAAAATTATACATCTAACGTTAAAATGTTGGTGACACAATAATTTCTTCCTAATGGTACTGACATATTCATAGGGTTAATTTTTGAGACAAAATATCATGAGGTAGTCACGATTTTGCAAATATTACACCTTGTAGTGCAGTTTGCACAAATTGTTTTAAAAATGCACTCACCCTACAAACATTACTGATGAGTCAAGATCTGCACAAATTGACAGAAACACTGAAGCAGCTTCACATTTTATTCTTATTGTCATGTATGTCCTATTTGTCAGGTGAGAGAGAGATGGTGATACAAGATCACAGGTGGAATTGGATGATGACTTGGTGGTTCATCACTGTATTTGAAGCACATGTGTGACTGCATGTATGTGGAATGTCTCACTTTTATTCATCAGGTGACAGAGGCAGCTCTGCCATGTTGTAGCTCAGACAGAGGTGAAGCGGCAAAGTCACAGGTGATGATTTGGTGCTATAGATTAACTAGTATTTATTATCATAACAATTGTTAGGCTGCTGATATAAATTGATTCATTAGTGTATATTTGACAAAGAATCTGAATTGACATGTCTCACTTTTTATATGGCATGAATCCATGTGTTATTTTATCAGGTAGCAATATGTCCTAGTGCAGTCAGAGGGGAAGAGCCAGGGCCAAAGGTGATGCACATCAAGCACATAATAATAATTTTAATCTCAGGATAAAACGCATGTACTGAGGCTGAAAGAAGCTTCAGTGCTCTCAGAAGACTAAAAAGATGGCTAAGGTCAACAATGACTCAAATGAGATGAAACAATGCTGCTGTATGCCATGTCCACCAGGAGAGACTGGACAGTATAGATGTAAAACAAATATGCCAGCAGTTTATCTCAGTTAACGAGAGGAGAAGGCATGTGTTTGGCTCCTTCACATAGTGGACATTGAGTTGTTGTGTGGGGCACCAGTAGTCCATGTCTGTTGCTGTAACAGTAGTTCATGTTTAGAATAAAATATCCCAGCTCACTGATTTGATCGGGGCAATAGTGTGCCTAAAATGTTGCATAGTTTTGCTGAGAGATCTTTTGTGGTAATCTTAGAGGAGTAGTTTTATGGACAAAAACCACCTTTCAGTGTTCCCTTAGTGCTAATGTATAAGAAATGTTGGTGTAGTATAACGTAACTAATTTTGTTAAGTCCTTAAATTCATATTCTTTTATTGTCATGACTGTATTTGAAGCTATTTTTATGTTTGTATGATACCTGATTTATATGGAATATGACTGAAGTAAACTAAAGCCTAAAATACTTTAGTCAGTAATTTGTTTAATAGTAATTTAACATTATATAATTCACATATAAAACTATGAATCGTAATTTTAAATGGTTTAAAAGTATGCAGAATAGCATATGTAGGCAAGTATATTTCTCCTTTTTTTTCTTTTTTTTTGTTAATCAAGAAGCAAAGACAAAAAGGGAAAAAAAAGAAACAGGGCAGGGTTCAGTGGTTGAATCATCCGACGGAAAGGTAAACACCTGATGGGTTGACTTGATATTAGAAAGAGAGGTGGGGCAACTGGGTACTTGACACAGTTAAAAAGACACAATATAACACAATTTTTTTTTCTCTTTTTTATTTTTCATTATGTGTAGAAAGGTCAGAGGCTGACAGGGATGAAAAAACACTTCTAACCATGTTTACGACTCACAAACTGGCATTCGTTGCTGCAATTCTCATCAAACTTAAAGGGCTTTGCATTCATTCTGTCCAGTATTTCCTGAACATTAATGCTTGGATCATTTTTACACCATCCTTCAAAATGAGTGCCATGCTGTAAATACAAGAAAAAATAAAGGGAAGTTAAATGTTACAATGTAGCTCTGAATTTTGTACAAATAAATACCTCCTATAACAAGTCAAGTAAAGAAACTGGAGTAACAATAATTTGGCATATTGCAAGAAAACCACAAACACCCGACCACTACACGCTTCAGCCCCACCCTCCTTGCTGATGGTAGAGAGGTAATTCTGTATTTTATACTATTCCAGGGAAATATGCCACCACTCATTTACATGACATATTTGTACATTAGATAAGAACAAAGGCTGGTTTGTACTTAATTCACTTTTACTAAATTAATTCTGATTTAGTGGAACTTTGGGTGTAATTAACTACTAACATATGCAAAATTAAAACTGGCCAAGTCATGGTTTCTGTTCTGTTCCTAATCGAATGAGGGATTTCGTGACAAACACGATGCCCTATTAATCAACATACCTGAATTGAAACCCTCACTCCATAGCGCACATACGTTGCAACGTGTTCACAGTTATTTTTAAATGCTCTATAGGTACCACATTTGTGATGCTTCTCCTTGATTTGGGCCATTATTCTTTCTTCATTGCTTTTTGGGTATTTTTCAAGGCCATCGAGGTAGTTGTCTTTCATGTATACCTTCTTACCAAGTTGCGTAAAAATACAATCTGAAAGACTTCTTGGTGTTATAACTGGACCTAGATGTGAGAAACCAATAGAAAGCCGTTGAAAACATTATACTGTAACACAATATATAATGCATCAAGTGAAGGAACATTTATAATGACTGACAGGTCACTACATGTGAAATTTTACAGAGTGGCTGGTCAAGGAATTGCCTTATTTTTACTTGTGCAAACAAAGTCCTAGTAGTTTCCAGATCAATTACACTTACCTGTACGTTCAAATAGGTTCTCCTCTTTATTTTTACTTTGTCACTTTGTCACCCACATAAACAGCATAGTGCTTATAGACAGACTTGCCTAGGCAGTTACACTTTGGGAAGGCAATTATATCTCCAAACTCAAGCTGTGAGTGAAAGACAACAGAAATTTTTTACCAACTTAATATTTCCTGCAAAACAAATCAAATACTGCTGTTATGGTAGCAATAATTGTTTATTCATTTTTGTTTGTTTTGTGTATCCAAGGACATCTAATTTTTTCTGCATTTTTTTCTTTACATAACATTAAGAAAGAAGGCATCATTGTGAATTAAACATTGTAAAATAAAACAAAATACAGTAACATACATCCTCGTTGTTGGCCTCTATTAGATTGATTGCCAGCTGAAGAATTACAATGATGATCAGGGTCCTCATTTTTTCTTTTGTGGAAACATGACAGGACAGAATAGTTGAACAAGATAAATTAAACAAGTAAACAATAACTGGCAAATCTGCCATAAATTAAGAAAGACTGAGCAAATTACATGCATCAAAAGTGATACATTTTATGGCTGGAAATTACAGAAGCAAAATCAAAAACTCTAACTATCAAGGCATCTCCTTAAATGTTGTAGCTGGCCTATACGCAGTTTGTAAAACCAGGTTAAAAGAAAAGAAAAAGCTTAAAATCGTAACTTTAATGGTAAGCAGATAATCTAAATAAAACACTATTTACCCTATAAATAAACACAAAGTTTGGTTACAACCAAAGTACCATGAAAAATTTCCCCAGAAACAAAAGGAGTTGTGTTAAAGAAAGATTGCTTACAGTTTTTCCAGCTGGTATTTGGCTTTTGTGACCAGTTAGAATTTAAGACTTAAAAAATTACTCCAAAGATTTCTATCCTGCACCTGACAGACACCAGACATAATATTTTATTAACTGTAATATTCACTGGACGAGACCATAGAAAGAAGTAATTTCAGATGTCTTACCTTAGTCAGTGTAACTGTGGAATCCTGCTGGACCATAGTGAGACAGCCTCTTATATACATTTCTGAACAATATGTTTGCAGACAAGACTATCTCGTGGTGACCGTAAAATCATTTGTATAATTCAGTCTACACCTAGTACTTATTTGCTTATCAACCAAGGTTTGGTTAAAAAAAACTTTTAGGTTAGGTTAGGAGCAGCAATGTTTAAATGACTTGTTGACTAGTCATACACATCCCTAAATACAACATGATCTTTATGCTGTAAATCAGCGGTCCCCAACCACCGGGCCACTTTTTTGTTTGTTTGTTAACTCTGTTTCCCTGGGTCTTTTCCTGTGTTGTACTTGTGTGTCTTATTTTGAAAGAAATGTTTACACGTTACCATAGTGATCAGAGAGCATTAAGGGGCAGAGACGAGGACGTTACTCATCGGTCGTGTCCAAATTTATGGGCTGCATCCTACTTCCGGCCTATCCGACCTCCTGAGGACCCGGCCTTCGCGGTCTACGTGGGCCGGGTCCTCAGAAGGTCGGATAGGCCGGAAGTAAACAGCTGTGGAATTGGACGGTCTAGCCTTCTGATTAGTGTCACCGCTGTCTCGGTGGAGTTTAATAAATTCGGCCATCTACTCCTTGCTATCTAAAATATAACAGGACACTGGCGTAAATTCTCGACCATCTCACACTTCTGTTTAATCAGTTTTCCTATTTGACGTTTATTCAGCTGTGTGAAAACCAAGGAGGAACCCACCCGGGGGATTAATAAAGTTTTATTTTATCTAATCTAATAACTTTAATCTCAACCAAATCGATTTACTCACGAACAAATAAAACACTGAAAAAAGCCAAACAGTAACATTTTTAGGTTGTCTAAGTGACTTAAATATTACGTTTAACCAGAGAAGCGAAAGTCCGCGGTGATCTGAAAATGATGTGCCGGGAGTTATGCCGTTCTCGGCGGCTTCAGTAACCCTTGAGCTCCCGGCTAGCTATCGAGCTGGTGGGTAACAGATGTCTCCGAAAACGTCGAAGCACTTTTGGAAATATGCGATATCTTGATAAACCGAGCAGATATTTGAAGTTTACACACCCACATTCTCGCCTGAAAATATGTTAAAAGTTTATTTTGTGAACCAGAAAGATTAATAAGAGTAATTTTAAAACTTAGTAGTGGCCGCCATTGCCGGAAACTGGAGTTTGGCTGGGCCGCGTTATGAATTCTGGGATATGGTGGGCCACGAAGGACACACCCGACCCATCCTTCAAATTCGGGGAAAAGGAGGACGCATTTGTCGGCTGCATTCGGAGGAGTCTACGGCCCTTTCTCAATATGCGTACTTGTGCGTACTTGCATTCTCGTGTACTCGTGATACGTCATCAGTCGGAGACCAAGTACTGTTCCAATTCAAAGTACGCATCAAGTCGAGAACGCGAAAAAGTCCCGGATGTGTTCTCGCTCCGCCTGTTTTATCGAGCATGCATCGGTGGTGACTTGTGTGGACTTGGTAAATTCAAATAAATTCAAATTCAAATTTTATTTGTCACGTACACAGTCATACACAGTACGATATGTAGTGAAATGCTTGGACAACTGCTCGTGACCTAAAGAAAACAAAAAAGGAAAGGCTATGAATAAGATAGGAAATAAATATGAAAAATTAAAAAGGGTAAATTTAACTAGGAAGGAATAAAATATAAATTAAGGTTAAAAATGAAATAACTGTACAACACAAATTAGAATGAAGGGTAAATTTAACTGGGAAGAATAAGATAAAGATAAATATATAAATTAAAGTTGAAAATAAAATAACTGTACAACAAAATACACAATACACAATATAGAACTATATAAGAATGTATGAAGAAATCTAAATATAAATAAATATATACACAATAACAGCAGCTGTACAAGTATTAACCGGAAATGAAGAATATAGTGACCAGTGTTGTGCAAAACCAAAGTCCAGAAAGTCCAGTGTGTGTGTAAGAACCATATGTGTGGGTCAGTACTGTGTGGTGGTGTGATTGAGAGACCGTATCGCCTGCGGGAAGAAGCTCCTCCTCAGTCTCTCTGTGTTGGTCTTCAGGGAGCGGAATCGCTTTCCTGACCTCAGCAGAGAGAACAGTCTGTTGTTGGGATGGCTGAGGTCCTTCACGATCTTCCTGGCCTTGGTCCGGCACCGCCTGCTGTAGATTGAGTGCAGGTCAGGGAGCTCGGAGCGGATGGTGCGCTCAGCTGACCGCACAACCCTCTGTAGAGCTCGTCTGTCCTGCATGGTGCTGTTCCCGAACCAGGTTAAGATGTTTCCCGCCAGGATGCTCTCTATGGTGCACGAGTAAAAGTTCCTGAGCACCTTGGAGGGCAGTTGGAAGTCTCTCAAGCGTCTGAGGTGGTAGAGACGCTGTCGGGCCTTTTTCACCACGGTGTTGATGTGACAGGACCATGACAGGTCCTGCGTGATGTGAACTCCGAGGTATTTGAAGCTGTCCACTCTCTCCACTGGGCACTCGTTGATGACGGGGGTCTGGTAGTTCCTCTCCTGCTTAGTGCTGAAGTCCACTATCAGCTCCTTTGTCTTACTGACGTTTAGAAGGAGGTTGTTCCTCTGGCACCAGTTCTCCAGATTCCTAATCTCCTTCAGGTAGGCCGTCTCGTTGTTATCAGAGATCAGGCCCACCACGACGGTGTCGTCAGCAAACTTGATGATGGTGGTGGAGCTGGTAGTGGCCACACAGTCATATGTGTACAAAGAGTACAGCAGGGGGCTCAGAACACACCCCTGGGGGGCTCCAGTGCTGAGAGTGGTGGAGGCTGAGACATGTCCGCCCATCCTTACTGCCTGTGGTCTGCCAGTTAGGAAGTTGGAGATCCACTGACACATAGATGAGCTGAGTCCCAGATGCTCCAGCTTGGTGGTGAGTGTGGAGGGAATTATGGTGTTAAATGCAGAGCTGTAGTCTATGAAGAGCATTTTAACATAATTCCCCCTTCTAGTGTCCAAGTGAGTGAGTGATGTGTGGAGGAGATGAGAGATGGCATCGTCTGTGGAACGATTTGGACGGTAAGCGAACTGTAGTGGGTCCAGTGTGTCTGGTAGTGAAGAAATGATGAAGTCTCTGACCAGGCGTTCAAAGCACTTCATCACTACTGAGGTGAGGGCTACAGGGCGATAGTCATTGAGAGAAGCAGGGTGGGGTTTCTTCAGGACAGGAACAATGATGGACTCTTTGAAGCATGTGGGGATCACCGACTGAGATAAAGAGATGTTGAATATCTCAGTGAACACAGGAGCTAGCTGGTATGCGCAGTCTCTTAGGATACGACCTGGGATGCCGTCTGGTCCTGCTGCTTTCCTGGTGTTCACTCTCTTGAAGGCTCTCCTTACTTCATGCTCGGAGATGACGAGCACGTTTCCGGTGCTGGCAGTATCTTCCTGTCTGCAGCCGTTAGCGCCGCTAACACTAGCATTGTTGGAGACCTTAGCTGCAGCCTCGAAGCGAGCATAGAAAGTGTTCAGCTCGTCTGCCAGAGTCACGGCCGCGTTCGTCATACCGGTTGTTGGTGCTTTATAGTCCGTTATTGTCCTTAGTCCCCGCCACAGGCTCCTAGAGTCACTCTGTTGGAGTTGTGACTCTAGTTTCCTCCCGTAGCGCTGCTTCGCCTCTTTCACCGCCCTCCGCACGTTATATGACGCGGCTTTGTACGGGTCCATGTCCCCCGTCATGAGTCCCGTGTTGTAGGCAGCGGTGCGGGATCTCAGAGCGTTGCGGATGGTTTTATCCACCCACGGCTTCTGGTTGGGAAACGTTGTGATAGTCTTTGTCTCCACGGTATCATCCGCTAGTTTCCCGATGAATCCCACAACCGCTTCCGTAAACACGTTGACGTCATCGTCGGAGCTGTTTCTGAACATGCCCCAGTCTGCGTCATCGAGTGCGTCCTGTAACGCGGCCACCGATTGATCCGTCCAGCGCGCGACCTTCCTCTGAACCGGAACTTCCTGTTTTAGCCTTTGTTTGTATTTTGGCATGAGGAAGATGGCGGCGTGATCAGATTTGCCAAACGGGGGGCGGGATTGTGCCTTGTAGCCGTCCTTGACCGTAGTGTAGCAGTGGTCCAGTGTCCTTTCACCCCTGGTGGGGCAGGTGATGTGTTGATAAAAGTTCGGCGCTGTGCGTTTGAGGTTGGCGCTATTAAAGTCCCCCGTCACAATAAGCGCAGCGTCCCGGTGTTGTGTCTGGTGCTGTGTGAGTGCCTCATGCAGCTCGCATAAGGCGGTGACCGTGTCCGCTTGTGGTGGAATATAAACGGCACTTACAATGACCGATGTAAATTCCCGAGGTAGATAAAAAGGACGACACATGATGGACAGTAGTTCCAGATTTGGTGTGCAGGAGCGTGTGAGAGGAACAACGTTCGCACTGTTGCACCAGTTGTTGTTCACCATTAAACACACGCCGCCTCCCCTTGACTTCCTGAGTCCCGTGTCCTGTCCATGCGGTGAACCGAGAAGAACTCGGCCGGCTGGATGGCGTGGTCCGGCACCGCTGGGTTCAGCCATGTCTCGGTGAAGCAGAGGAGATTGCAGTCCCGAATGTCTCTCTGGAACTTTATCCTGGCCCTGAGGTCGTCAAGCTTGTTCTCCAGTGACTGGACGTTGGCGAGCAGGATGCTAGGCAGAGGTGTGCGGTGTGCACGAGCTCTCAGCCTGTTCCTGATGCCGGCTCGCTTCCCTCTAGGCCGCCGCCGCTTCCCTTTGTTCTCCCTCGAGATCTCACTCGGCCAGCTCGGATCCGGAGTTAAAAACTTCGAATTGTGAGTACATTGTATACCAATAGAAACAAGAGTGTCACTGTCATACCTAATGTACCCAATGGTGATGATTTTGCCGATTTAGAAACGCTGAAAACTAACTTAAAAAACAAAGACAAAGAAAAAGTGGTCGGAGCAGTCGTGACAGCAGCCGACCTCACCGGCGCCATCTTACATTTCTTACTGGTACATCTTACTGGTACAGCTAAATATCCCAGAATGCATTTCGTCCAAAACTCAAACGCGCCAATGGTGGACGAGCGGGGCTAAAAACTTGAATTTGGACAGCCATCGGCACGTCGCTGTGACGTAATCGGTCTACAAATGCGTAATCAGGAGGATGCAGCCCATGAATTTGGACACAACCTTAATGTTGTTGGCGCATTTTCAGGAGGACGCAGATAATAAAGCTACACAATTATAGAGTGAATTCGTGTTTATCATTATATTTTAAAAAATACCACAGTTTTTGCCTTGGTCGTATCATTTTATTTTGTTGTATTTATCCGTGACACCTTAAAAGCCGGTCCGTGAAAATGTTGTCAGACATTAAACCGGTCCATGGTGCAAAAAAGCTTGGGGACCGCTGCCGTTCATATCAACAAAGACATTAAACTGGGTATGCTTTTGGACGAGCTGAGCTTAAGAATGATCTCAGTGTCTCAGTCAAATGTGAATGCTATGCTGGTCTGCTGTGGTGAAGAGAAAGAGTGTGAAAACAAAGCTGTCAATTTCCCCTACGCTCACATATGGCAACATGCTGTTGGTAGTGAGTGACCGAAAGAATGAGATTGTATATACAAGCAGCAGAAATTTGCTTCCTTTGCAGAGGTCTGGGCTCTCCACTGCATTAACTGGACCTGCACAAACAACCCAAAAAGGATGGATGGATACAATACAAATACTTGAACAAATAATAACAATTAAACTTACTAAAGCTAAATAATATCTAAGCAAACTGCAGCATACACATTGTAAGTATATAAAATAAGTTTATTTAAAGTTTATTTAAACAGCTGTTCGCACTTTCATACTACTTATTTGATTTATTAAGAACACAATTATAATTTTGAGTTTCGCTTGGCTTTAGGTAAATAACTTTATTTTGATAGTTCCTGTTTAAACTGAATTTGCGTAAACATTTTCATCATTTACAGAAACTTGTGAAGTGGCTGCAGCAGCAGTCAAATGCTGTGGCTTCAGAAAAAGATTAACAATTTTTTTCAGTTGTAATTTTCATAGCAGCTATCTCCCTATCCTTATATCTTTGTATAAAACTATGATAGTGTACTCAAAGAAAATGTGTCAGTGTCAGAAATGGTGTTGTAAAACTTTAGTCTCTGTTTCCTGATATGCTCCTCAGTCCACAGCTGAGTATATAAGTTACTTTTTTTTAAATATATACAGCAGCATAAAAGGGTGAAGATCAAAGAATGTTTGCCCAAAGTGAAAATCTATCGGAGATATATTTCACAAATAGATATTGATAGAAAAATGATTAAAGCTGTGCAACACTATCTGAAATTAAAACTATCCAACACTCTTTACAGTAAGCTGAAGTAATGTATTTAATAATGTAAATTATTAAAACTATGCAAAGTAAAAATGGTAAACGGCCTGTATAGCACTTTACTAGTCCCTAAGGGCCCCAAAGCGCTTTACAGATTCAGTCATCCATCCATTCACACACTGAATGTAGCTACAGCCACCCCGGGGCAAACTGACAGAGGCAAGGCTGCTGGACGCTGGCGCCACCGGGCCCTCTGACCACCACCAGTAGGCAACGGGTGAAGTGTCTTGCCCAAGAACACAACGACCAAGACTGTCCGAGCCGGGGCTCGAACCAGCAACCTTCCGATTACAAGGCGAACTCCCAACTCTTGAGCCACGATTGTCCAATGCAATGCAATGCAATATTATTTATTACAACTGACTGTTGTCTGCGCTTATGCGCCATGTGGCAGTTCAGAGTACCCAGCCTTCTTGGAGTCCCTGGGTGGGGTGCTGGAGGATGCTCCGCCTGGGAACTCTGTTGTCCTAATGGGAGACTTCAATGTTCATGTGGGCAATGTCAGTGAGACCTGGAGGGGCGTGATTGGGAGGAACGGCCTCCTGGATCTGAACCCGAGTGGTGTTTTGTTATTGGACTTCTGTGCAAACAGTATGGCCATAACGAACAGCATAACGAATGTTTGAACATAAGAGTGTCTATAAGTGCACGTGGCACCAGGACGCTCTAGGCCGCAGGTCGATGATCAATTTTGTAATTGTATCACCATATCGCTAAGCAAAGGTCCCAGTGTCAAGAGATATATTCTAAAACACTTCTTCAGCTGAGAATCAGAGAGGAGAAACGCACAGTTTTACTTGTTGCTTAGCAAGGGTAGCTCTGAGCTCTCGCACGAGAGTGAGGGCTCAGGGACTCGCCGCTCTGAGACTGCCCTGGTCTCTATTTATACATCAGTGGGTGTTTGTTAGTGGTGTGCGGATCAATATTGAAATATCGATTGTTCCGATCCCAGTAATTTATGTTCTAGAATCGATTCTCATATTAAAATATCGATATTTTAGTACTTTGGGGTAAATTTGTAGTTTTTCATTAACAGGAACACAGTGGAAAGAAACTATATCATTCGGATCATCTAAATTGGAAGAAACTACTTCCTCTTATGCCTTTCATTGTCATATGCGAAATACGGCTGTATAAATGTGTTGCAGCCCCTGGCCAGTGTTGCCAACTCCTCAGCAAAGAAAATCGCTATTGGCTATGCTAAAAGTATCTAGAAGTTGCTAAACGACGTCATCGCCTAATTTGCATAATTGGTCATGCTAATATCATTGTAACCCACGTTGTAGGAGAGAAAAGAAGAAGAGACATAAAGTGAGTAAAAAAAACGTCCTAAATGCATTTAGAATTTATTTAGAATTACAAATTATTATTATTATTATTATTTATTTTTTTTAGCGATTATCGTTTTTTGTAGTAGTTTTAAACCTTGTGATCCACAAAACAACATAACAGTAAAAGAAGAACTGATTGCGTTACAGTCAGTGCGGGAGCAGAGGCTTCACTTATACGCGATTCATTTGCAGTTTGGACGCATAGGTGGGAACATCTCCTGCCCTGATAGCAGCTGGGGGAGGACTATCCTCTGCCCGTGAGCGCTTTGGCACGGGCGAGGTGCCCACAGCAGCACCCGCTGCTTGTTGAGAAGAGCAATATGCGCTTTCACGTCAAAAAGTTGTCGTAAATAAGTCTCCAATAACACCAGAAAAAGTCACCAGATTTGTCGCTAGTCGCTTTTTAGAAAAAAAAAAATTGCTAAGGGGCTCTGAAAACTCGCTAAATATAGTGACAAAGTCACTAAGTTGGCAACACTGCACCTGGCGTGCGCACTTACAACAATGGCTGAGCGTAAACATGTCATGTGTGGACATATTTTACCTCCACAAACAGCCAAGACGCGGCTTGCGATATGTGGCAAGACAGTGAGGTGTTGTGGCAACACCACTAACCCTCGTCAAACACCTCAGAGTAAATCATATCACAGAATATGATGAGCTTATGTTGAGGCGAACTGAAGAGGAGGAGAGGGACAGGTGCTGCTAGGGCAAGACAGACGTCTCTCACGGAGTCCTTTAGTGCTGCAGGCAGGCAACATGCTCAAATAGCACACAACTTCAGGTTTTTTATTTCTATATGATTATTCTGCATCATTAAGCAATAAGAACAAGTAGTCTGATGTCCTGTAATCATTGTGAAGCTATATTATTATTACAATTACATAATGCAATTCTATATTGTATTATGAAATACAATGAAACATTAAGTTTTTGTACAGAGTATCGGTATCGGATCAGTATTGTCGATACCACCCTGGATTTTACTTGGTATCGGATCAGAAAGGAAATCAGTAGTATCGCACATCACTAGTGTTTGTAAGCTAATCCGTAACTACCCTCCTTAGCTCGGTCCTGAGACCTAGCTAGCTAAGATGAGGACTCGGCTGTCAGGGTTCGTTTAGCTAACCCGTGCAAGTGAATGAATTTACACCGACTAAAGAAATCAAGAGAAATGCTCCAGGCTACTCAGTCACTAATTACTGTTACTGTACTTTTATTACAAGTATTATACTGTAAAAGCAACAGGCTGCATCCTGCTTCAGCTCCTGTGCAGAGCTGAATATTAAATATGTGCAAACAACAGCATGTTTTCAGTCTCTTGCCACATGTGTAAAGACAGTAACTTTTTTTAAAAAAAAAAAAGCTTGTACCTTGTAGCTCCTCATTAATCAGGAACTATGGATTAAAGTACTGTAGTGTACTGTAATACTGAAAAAAATGTAAGAGAAGAACTTCAGATCCTGAGTGTGTGAGGACAGAAGAATCAGCTTTATTTCAATTTTGAGGGATAAAATTTATATTTGAGTTTGATGGTTCTGTTCTCTTTGTGATTACAGGAGCTGCCCTCAGATTCAGACCTCAGCACCACCCAGTGACAGCAGACAGATCATCCAACATGTTCACATGTTAACTGCAAAATGAACTGATGAAAACTGTACAAAGGTTAAAGTACCACATGTGCTGTAGTGAAAGCTGCAGCTGTTTTATTGATAAAGTTAAAGGCAAAAAAACAAAAGGATTAATCACCCATGTAACTGTGTCACTATATTTCAGCATTAACAGGACCTCAGTTTGGCGTTTCACAAAGCTGCTGATCTCAGACCAGCACAGCTTCCGTTTTAAACACTTGATGTACTCAGCTGCATGAAGAGCACGTTTGAGTTTCTCTAACACAATTAAATAAAACCTGATGAAGGTCAAAGGTCGTCACTTGTACGTTGAACTACAAACTTGTGATCTGGAATTCTTTCAGTTTTTTGCAGATAGTGTGTTATTTACCATAAAGTGATGCAAAGTTATTCATACCAGAGTAACCACAGAGGATCATATATTTTTAAATATACAACTTTCTACAGGACTGAATATAATATCTTTATGTAAAAGTCCAGAGCCTCTGGGGAGTATCCAAGTATTTATAACATTACACAAACCAAAGGTCTCCATCACAGTGTTGATGAAATGCTGGGTTTATCCATCTCCTGGGGCGGGCCTACGGAGGAGTGCTAAAGATTTCCCTGTGAGGGAGCTGCTGGTGAAGATCATGAGTCCTGCTTGATTAATGCGATGAGCTTCAGTGTTCCTGGTGTTTCTTAAATGATGCTTTTTTTGAGTGGGTCAACAGAACTTCTGGCACAGGACAGCTGTGATGAAAGAAAAGGAAGAAGTTTCTCCAAACCTCTGGACCCAGAAACCCAGCTTGGTCCTGATGGTCTCCCTCACTAGTTTCTCTCCAGGGTGAATCTAGCTGTTATATATAATATGGATTATTATTAAATGAAAAGAACAAATTAGACTACACTAATGAAACCTTATGCTGCTGTTTTTAAAGTTTCCATGTTACCAGGCTGGAGAGATTTAAACAGTTTTAGATCCATTACACTCACAGTCTTAAATGTTAAAATCTCAAAGGACAGCATTATATTTTTGATATTAACAGTAACTCTGGGCTTCTGTGGAGTGTGTAGCTGATCTCATCGCTATCTAAAAATGGATTAAAAAAAAAAAACCCTAAGAAGTGCTGAATCCTTCAATAACACAGACTATTAGAGTAACAGGTGTGTAGCATCGCTAACTAGCTAGCAACAAGCCTCCAACACAGTGCATATGCTAGCGGCTCGTCTAGCAAACGAATTAACAACAGAGCGATTTTAGAACTATAAGATGATAAGCTGTGTCTTTTTTTTTTTATAACAGTGACATGCTTGTATTTACCTTAATTAAACAAGTCGTCAGCCGCGGTAAACCAGCAAAAAACTCGAGCCGCCGGGCTACGTAAAAAGTATAGGGGGGCGTGTTTGCGGTCACGTCCAGCGGGTATGTGGGCGGGAGTGTTACACAGTCGCTCCGCCTCAAGTCACTACTGCACAGACTCTGGCTGTATCCCAATTCAGGGTCTGCAGCCTTAAAGTACGCAGCCTCAACGATCCTCAAGGGCCGCGTACTCAAAGACCGCTAAGGCCGGAAGTGCGAGGCTTGTGAAATGGGACGGTCCAGCCTCCGTTGCGCTGCCCAGGTTGCCTAGCAACCATGATACTAACAGCTGGAAATGTGTCATACAGTTTTGTTTGACAGAAATAAAGGAGAAAATCTTTTGTTCATTTGTTTCTTTCTTTCTACATGAGCTTTGATCATTCTCTGTAAGATTAAGCTCAGCTATTGAACGGCGTATATTTTAAAGTAAAGGCTTAAAAACCAAGTTAGTACAAACGTCACTAATGTCACATAACTATGCCGACATGTTGCCAACAGTAATGTTTTAATGTTCTGCGTTATTAAACATTTGCACATAAATAAGTGACATAATATTCAGTACTTAAAGTTTACTCTTTGGCCGTTTTTTTTTCCCGGCAAAATTATCCACACCCACCGCCGCGCTATGCATTCTGGGATATGTTGGGCCACGAAGTCTACACTGCCACAGCCTTAAAATTCAGGGAAATGAAGGACGCATTTCAGGGCCGCATTTCGAGCAGCCTTTGAATTGGGACAGCCTTCGGCGCGCCGCTGTGACGTAATCGGCCTTGAAATGCGTACTTTAAGGCTGCAGACCCTGAATTGGGATACAGCCCATGGCTCCAAATTTGCAAGATGGCAGCTTCCACAAGCGGGATATTTTTGTGGCTTCATTTTTGCACAATGTTAGGAGGCGGTGTCACGTCGTCCATCTTTTATACAGTCATTGGTTTCTAACAATGACTGTGGTTTCTAAACTTACATTCAAAATAAACTCACCTTTTAGCTTCTGGTGTAGAAGTACTTTTCTAAAACTTAAACTCCGCTAAACAATAAAGAAAGAAAGAGCTTTTAACGAGGGAGACGTTCCCACTATGAGAATATTGAGGAAGGAGGTGAGGGCTGCAATAAAGATTGCCAAGATGAGCTATAGAAATAAGTGAGGCAGAACTCAGCAGTAACAACCTCAAAAGAGCTTGGCTTGGTATGAAAACAATGGCAGGGCTACAGACGAAAGGTAAAAGTAATATTACCTTAGAGGGGTTTACCTCTGACAAACATCTGGCAGACGGTCTTAACAGTTTTTACCTTTGTTTTGAGAACTTTGACTGTTCTAGGCAGACCAGCACACTGAGGGAAAAGACTGTCACTCCCCCATCAATTTGTATTGATGAGAGGGGGGTAGCTAATCTTTTTAGACACACTAAAAGTAAGAGTTCTGGACCTGACAACATCTGTGGACAGGTACTGAGAACTTGTGCTGATCAGCTGAGTGGGATTTTTCACCATATCTTCTCACTTTCTTTAGAGCTACAGACAGTACCCAAATTTTGGAAACATGCGATCATTGTTCCTGTTGCTAAGGGCAGTTCTCCTAAGGTACTGAATGATTTTAGGCCTGTGGCTCTGACTTCTTTAGTGATTAAGTCATTTGAGAAGATAATTAAGGAGATTTTAATGCATGTTGAACACCATCTTGACCCCTTCCAGTTCGCCTATAGAGCAGGGAGAGGTGTGGAGGATGCTGTTGTCACACTCCTGCATCTCTTGTATAAGCATCTTGAGGCCCCCCACACCCATGTAAGATTATTATTTGCTGACTTTTCATCAGCATTTAATACAATTCAACCCTTCTTACTTGCTGACAGGCTTTACAATCATTTCAAGCTTGACACTAGTCTGGTCGGCTGGGTGACAGACTTTCTGACTAATAGGTCACAATGCGTGAGGGTGAATAATGTATTTTTTGATGTGCTCTCCTCCTCTACTGGATCACCCCAGGGTTGCTGCCTCTCTCCCCTTCTGTTCATTCTGTACACAAATGAGTGTCGCAGCAATTTCACGAACAGACATATCCTGAAGTTTGCTGACGACACAGTGATCGTCAGTCTTCTAGTGGGGGATGAGTCAGGCCATGGACAGGTTGTAGGTGATTTTGTGAATTGGTGTGATGAGTCCTTCCTGTCACTTAATGTGTCAAAAACTAAAGACATGATTATTGATTTTAGGAAGTCCTCTTATAGCTCATCACCCACTATCATTAAAACTGCCGATATTGGGATCGTTGAGAGTTATAAATATCTAGGTGTGGTACTTGACCATAAACTGCGTTTTGAATCTCTCGCTGATGCCACTACTAAAAAAGTTCAACAAAGACTGTTCTTTGTAAGGAAAATGAGATCTTTTAATGTCTCATCCGAGATGTTGTCTTTGTTTTATAGAAGTTTTATCGAATCTGTGATGTCTTTTTGTAATTTTCCCTCCTGTGGCTGTGAACAGTATGGCTGGTGCAAGTTTTTGGTTTTTGATGTCAGATCAGCATCCTGATGTGGCACACCTGTGAGGTGGGATGGATTATCTCAATATAGCAGATGTGCCCACTACCACACATTTGGACTGATTTGTGACCACTGTTTGGGAGGGATGGTTATATTGTGTATCTGGAATGAATTTTAGGTCTCTACGTCCATCCCATGGGGAATGGGAGCAAAAACAAAAGTGTTGCGTTTATATTTTTGTTCAGTGTATGTAGTCAACCAATATATTACACCAGGGCTGGACTGGGACAAAAAAAATCGGCCTGGGCATTTTGACTAGAGACCATTTATTTTCATAAACTATTCATTTGCCACATCAATAAACAGCATGGCAGGGCAAAATATTTTTTCTAACATGGCAACCTTTAAAAAGTGAAAGGAGACAGAAAAACAGGTGAGAAAGAATAAAACTTAATTGACTTTTTGATGGAATTTTACACACAGTATTGGTACAGTATCTAGAAAATGTGGGAAAATACTGGCATCATATACAGTACTTACTTCTGAAGAAATTATGTTGGGACCCTGAAAAAAATTACTATGTACAATAATGGATTTCTATACATTTGACATCAGATGAAAACTTTGGTTGTAATATTCAGATAATTATTTGTTAAAAGTAATTAAAGAAATTTTAAATGAGAATAAGAAAGTATTTTTTGTGCCCTCCTTTCCCTGTTAATGCTCTACCTGCCCCCATGGCAAAACTTTGCTAGACCCGCCCCTGCACAGTTACCAGCTGTCAGCTACGTAGAAAAGGATCCTGGTGTTATTTGTCTCTCAGAAACAGTTCAGAACTTTCCTTCAACCCATTCATGTCACCTAAAGGTAAACCTGTTTCTCCATCACCTGTTCAGCTCTGATGATTCAGTAAGGACATCTCCTGATTTCATCTTCATGTTTCCCTGTTTCCCTCTCACCACATATCCAAACCGATATCATGACCAGCAGCTTTACGGCTGTGGCTCCAGCAAACATCAGCTGATACTAGAAAGTAATATTAAATAAATTCTAACAACAGCTGATCAAGTGTGAAGGTGCTTCTGCTGTTTAACGCTTCTGCTAGTTTCCTCTTTCTGGCGCAAAGTGAGAGATAAACAAGCAGGAGAGACTTGCGGCAGAAACGCCGATCAGCTAATCATTGATCAGTTTTGTGATTGAAGTAGCAGCAGGAGAGGGAGGGGGGGAGAATGAGATAAGAAGTGGCAGTTGACAGCGTAACGATGCAGAATAACTCCAGCTTTGTGTCTTTTTGTTATTCTAGCTGAAGTACGGGACAAATCGCGTTCATTTTCAGCTCAATACGAAACGCGTAATTTTAACTCTGAATACCAGAGGATTCCGTTTTTTACGGCACGGTTGGCAACTCTACTAACCTAACCTTATGAATAAAATAAAGTTCACCACTCACATCATAGCACCCGCCCAGCAGTATAGAAACTCCGTCATGCTAGCTAGTACGCACTATGAGTTATTGTAACTGACTGTAAAAAGTCAGCACAACGAAAATCAACTACACCTAAACTTGGTTTATATATGACCCAGATAGACTGCAGGTCATAATATCTCACCTGAAGCTCAATTCACCTGACAGTCGGACCGGCGGCCGCCTCGGGTCTCTCCTCTATGGGCTCAAATTGTGGTCATAAATATTTTGTACTTGTAAATCAGTTTTGTACTTGTAAATCAGGATTTGTATGAGTAAAAAAATTTGTGCATGTGTAAAAAAGATTTGAATGTGTAAAAAGAATTTGTGCATGTGTAAAAAAAGATTTGTGTGTGGACTTTGCCAAAAAATACACATGAAACTCTGCACTCAACTTTCAAGTTACAAGTACGAATTTTGACCCTATTTTTCTTCCTTTCACCTTCCTTTCACCTGATTGGCCAATGTCATGTCAATCACAATTTTAACTATCCACACAGATGGGTTTGGCTATTGGAGTGGTGCTTTATGGAGCTTCAGGTCAACAAACACTAGTGATGTGCGATACTACTGATTTCCTTTCTGATCCGATACCAAGTAAAATCCAGGGTGGTATCGACAATACTGATCCGATACCGATACTCTGTACAAAAACTTAATGTTTCATTGTATTTCATAATACAATATAGAATTGCATTATGTAATTGTAATTGTAATAATAATATAGCTTCACAATGATTACAGGACATCAGACTACTTGTTCTTATTGCTTAATGATGCAGAATAATCATATAGAAATAAAAAACCTGAAGTTGTGTGCTATTTGAGCATGTTGCCTGCCTGCAGCACTAAAGGACTCCGTGAGAGACGTCTGTCTTGCCCTAGCAGCACCTGTCCCTCTCCTCCTCTTCAGTTCGCCTCAACATAAGCTCATCATATTCTGTGATATGATTTACTCTGAGGTGTTTGACGAGGGTTAGTGGTGTTGCCGCAACACCTCACTGTCTTGCCACATGTATCGCAAGCCGCGTCTTGGCTGTTTGTGGAGGTAAAATATGTCCACACATGACATGTTTACGCTCAGCCATTGTTGTAAGTGCGCACGCCAGGTGCAGTGTTGCCAACTTAGTGACTTTGTCACTATATTTAGCGAGTTTTCAGAGCCCCTTAGCAATTTTTTTTTTCTAAAAAGCGACTAGCGACAAATCTGGTGACTTTTTCTGGTGTTATTGGAGACTTATTTACGACAACTTTTTGACGTGAAAGCGCATATTGCTCTTCTCAACAAGCAGCGGGTGCTGTTGTGGGCACCTCGCCCGTGCCAAAGCGCTCACGGGCAGAGGATAGTCCTCCCCCAGCTGCTATCAGGGCAGGAGATGTTCCCACCTATGCGTCCAAACTGCAAATGAATCGCGTATAAGTGAAGCCTCTGCTCCCGCACTGACTGTAACGCAATCAGTTCTTCTTTTACTGTTATGTTGTTTTGTGGATCACAAGGTTTAAAACTACTACAAAAAACGATAATCGCTAAAAAAGAAAAAATAATAATTTGTAATTCTAAATAAATTCTAAATGCATTTAGGACGTTTTTTTTACTCACTTTATGTCTCTTCTTCTTTTCTCTCCTACAACGTGGGTTACAATGATATTAGCATGACCAATTATGCAAATTAGGCGATGACGTCGTTTAGCAACTTCTAGATACTTTTAGCATAGCCAATCCGGTTGTTCAGTGATGACGCGACGAATCCTACTTCCGGGTCTAAAGTAGTCTGCGTTTAATATGGCTTTTGTGTTGTTAACATGTTTAATGTTATGTATTTTCTTCTATTTGATCTCAAAAAGCTCCTAAAACAGTCAGTGATCCCTGTTGACCTCCCTCGGCTTTTATTACCGCTAATCATTTATTTAAGCTCAGTTTTTAAAACCTTACGATGTAACTACAGCCCAGCCCATGCAGCAGTATATGAATGACTAACCTCGTATTGTGGATGGATTATCTCAGTTGTTCTCCTGGCTGAAGTTTGGTCCTTTTACAGCATCCTGCCATGCGATTACATTTGTTCCTGACCACCGAGAACACTCACGTTAACTTTTATCGAGTGGAAAAAAAGTTAGCTTGTTTATATTATGCTAACATAGCTGTGTCGCTAGTGGTCACGTAGCACATCATTATATACCAGCTAGCCAAACTTCAGTAACCCTACAAACGTCACTGCGGTTTAGTTTTCTGTCTTCATTTATGCTGGAAGTGATAGCAGAGCTGTACGTTTTAATTTGTTTCCAAAACCCCGCAGTCAGGACATGCTATATTGTATTTAGATAGAAGCTAGCGAGCTAACTCCCTGCTAACTTCTAACTCCGTTAAATGTCATAAATTCCGTTTTCATGGATGCCTGGATGTTAAACTCAATTGTTACACCTGGTAGGGCAGAACGCTGATCATTTTATTAAAGATGAAAGACTTTAGACAGTTTTTCAACTCTCAGTAATCCCATAGTGATTGTTTGATATATGGACCTGCAGCGGAGTTTAGACCCAGACACGGCTAGTGACGTCAGACTGAACAACCGGATAGCGATTTTCCTTACTGAGGAGTTGGCAACACTGGCCAGGGGCTGCAACACATTTATACAGCCGTATTTCGTATATGACAATGAAAGGCATAAGAGGAAGTAGTTTCTTCCAATTTAGATGATCCGAATGATATAGTTTCTTTCCACTGTGTTCCTGTTAATGAAAAACTACAAATTTACCCCAAAGTACTAAAATATCGATATTTTAATATGAGAATCGATTCTAGAACAAATTACTGGGATCGGAACAATCGATATTTCAATATCGATCCGCACACCACTAACAAACACGTTTAACTTACCGAAAAAGTGCAGCAGGGCCTCGTGTCCTTCTGTCGGTCACTTTACTAAAGAACACCTCAGGCTGTCAGGTTAAAACACTCGGTCGTGTTTTCGTAGCGTAAACGCTCGCCCTCGACTCAGAGCCTACGCTCTATCTGCTATTCCCGAACAGAGATACAGTTTCTCTGTTCGGGAATAGCAGAGTTTCTCCGTGACTGCAGCTGCCATTCAAAGCTATTATGATGACGTTTCACCCCTATTTAACATCACCGCGGTTGGAATTAGAATCAAACTTATGGGAGAGGAGACCCCTTGAACATCAATCAGCGTGATGAGAACTATTGATAACAAAAGAAAGAATCTTTGGAAAAAAATTATCTGAGGAGAATAGGTTTATTTTAGTCTGACCCCAGTCCCATCTGCTAACATGGAGAAGGCGGGGTTTATGACCTATACTGCAGCCAGACACCAGGGGGCGATAGAGACGTTTTGGCTTCATTTTTGGGGAGCTGTCGCGTCGTCCATGTTTTATACAGTCATTGTTAGAAACCTGCAGTCAGCTGCGACTGAAGAAGTCACTTGGATTAGTGACGAAACGTTTCTCCCACAAAACGCTACGTCCAGATGAACAGAATCAACTTTTGGAGAGTAAGTTTAGAAAGATTTGGATGTAGCAATTTTGCTAGCTTATCTGGTGCGGCTTAGCAACCGGCAAATTAAGTTCTGGTTTGAATTAGTTTCTTATAAAAATCACACACATTTTGCCCCCATAGTAACGGGTCACATTCTGTATAGACGATCTTTGATTGCGTGATTGCACCAGAAGGCAGACGTCTGTTGATAGGAGGAAGGACGGCACTGATCGGTCGGCGGGCAGGTCGGTGAGAAAACGGCGGACCGTCATGGACAGGACGGCCGTGGTGAAGGTCGGAGCCGCGGCCAGCGCCAGTGTGTGTGCTTTGTTCGGCGGCGTGGTTCTTGCCCAGTACATCGTCGCCAAAAAGAAGCGAGCTGGAAAGAAAACTAGGATCATAGAAATGGTTAGTACAAGTAGACAATTTAGTTTTATCAAGAGCGGTAAGAAACAGGAAGGGAAGGAGCAAGGGCTTCAAAGTAAAGGTGCACTTTTTTCATAATAGCTATTCCGTCTTTATTCCAAGACGAGCGAGTTGTTTAATGTGTTTATGTAGTAAAAAAAAAAACTTGTTATGACATTGTATTTTGTCCACTGAAACACTCACAGGAGGTTGGAGCATGCGTTCAGAAATTTTCGGCCGGAAATGGGACGCTCTGCTCTGTTTTCTTGACATTAATGGGCCTACACGATGCTGTACGCGTGCGCGACAGTTCCTTAAAACAGCAGCTGTTTAGAGGTCACCGGGCAGCTTTTCTCCCACAGAAAGAGCAGGAGCCACTTTTATGCAGTGACAGCTGAGCCTCTGTGTCAGTGATGCTCTGCAGCTCTTTCAACATTAGAAAAATGCTGAGTGCTACTGTCTACTACAGGTTATGCAATCATCAGGAGTGCAGGTAGGACTCTGGGTCCAGCTCTCTAACCATTCTAGCAGGAATCAGAATGGTCTGCTAAAACATTAACAGTTGACACAAAAATGAAGGTAAGAAATGTGCGGGGAAAAGTCATATGCCTGTGTTGTTAAAAAGGTGGGAAACAGCAGCACGTAACTTTGTTGTTATGTAAGAGCCATTATATAAAACAAACACACTGATAATTTAGATATTTATTTTAGTTTGTTCACACTGAGGTATGTACATCTTTTATTTTAGGAAAAAAAAAACATGCCATCCAAAGTTGGTGTCAACCACCAAAGAACTTTTAGATTGCCTTCCAAAACTAAACAGCAATCTAATAAAACATTTTTCAAACCACCTCCTGAAAGACTTCCTAAAAAATAATACTGAGGCAGGGAAAATCCTGGGTATGCAGTATGCTGTCCAACATTAGGAAAACCTTTACCACACACAACATATTTCTCTTTCATTTTTTTTTAAAATATATCTTTACCTTTAACTGTGTTTTTATAATGTATTCTACAGATACATAGTTTGACATTTGGTAGTTGGTGCAGCAAAGAATGTGAGATTTACAATATTTTGTCATTGAAAAATACATATTAAACAAGCTTTCATGCTAGATTATATCCAGAAGTACTGTAATATGTAATATAACACCAACTGAGCCATTATTTTGTGTTAGTCAAAGCTGTTTGTATACAGCTTCTATCCAAAACATTCACACACTTATAACCTAATTTACTAGAAAGACTCCCCTGGAATTCAGTTGGCACATTCACATTCTGAAGTGGCTGTAGCAGCAGTCAAATGCTTTGGCTGCAGATAAAGATTTACATTTTTGCTGATAGTAATTTTCATAGCAGGTATCCTCCTGTCATTGAGTCATAGTTCCTTTTTATGTGCTTTGTCTTGCAACAATGGCCTGTCTGCTTTGTATGAAGCTCTCATAGTGTACTGAAGAAAAACGTGTCAATGGACAGTTTAATGATCATTAATATGTAAATTGTCATGACCGTTGATCATCTGCCTCCATAATGACATCTCTCACCTTCTCAACGAAATTCAAAGTGTTCTGGATGTTGTGTTTAGAGCTGCCTAAACACCACATCGAATTAAAGATCGAAGCCAGAAACTTTGAGATGTTATAGGAGACTGAGTTGCTCATACGGACAATTGGTCTTAAAGGTACTAGAGATGGACCGATCCGATATTACGTATCGATAGCGGTCCGATACTGACCTAAATTACTGGATCGGATATCGGTGAAAAATAAAAAATTTAATCCGATCCATTAAATATCAAAAAAGCACCTCACAAAACTTGCGACATGGCTTAACTCAGCTCATAACCGTAGCAGTCGGAGCAGTATGTGTCACGTGATAGGGCACGCCACAGCTGCTCTATCAGCGGTCTGGTTGAGTATTTGTAGCCTCGCTACCAAACCAGCATTTCATCTCTGAGGAAGTTCCCCCAGAGAGAAGTAAAGCAAGTGTGTCAGTTCATCTCTGAATGTTTGTAAAGCATTCCCGCGTTAAGCTTAACAACCGATATATGGAGCGACTGCCTCTTCTCTCTCCCTCCCTCTCCTGTTGCTACTTCAATCATGAAACTGATTAATGATCAGCTGATCGGCTTTTCTGTAGCGAGTCCGTCTCTCTTCTTTGTTTTTTGGCCCACTTCGCGCCAGAAAGAGGAAACCAGCGGCTGAACAACAGCAGCACGTTTAAGCTTGATAAGCTGTTGTTAGAATTTATTTAATATTACTTTCTACACCAGGATCCTTTTCTACGTAGCTGATGGCTGGTAACTGTGCAGGGGTGGGTCTAGCAATGTTTAGCCAGGGGGGCCGATAGGGCATTAACAGCGAAAAGGGGGGCACAAAGACATACTTTTCTTTCTTATTCTCATTTAAAATGTCTAGCTTTTAATAAATAATTATCTGAATCTTACACCCAAAGTTTTAATCTGATGTAAAATATATAGAAGTCCATTACTGTATATAGTAACTGTTAAGTCTAATATACCCTACTAAGCTATAGTACTTTTTCCTTTGAGAAGGTACCATCTGTGCAGTCTGCAATTCTGTTGAAGAAAGATGTTGAATCTATTTAATTATTCTTGGAAAAATAATTGATTTCTGTGCATTTTTTTTCACACTGCATCAAATTAAAGTTGATTACGTCGATTAAGCATCATGCGGTGGAGGGTGGTTCCCTATTTTTTATTTATTTATTTATTTATTTTTTGCTGGGAGTTTGCAACCCTATTAGTTAGGTTGCTTACTCTTTAAAATACCAGAATAGGGAGGATGGAAAAGGTTTAAGTTTATTAGATTGATCAGTATTGTTGAACTATGAAATATTTTGGGTGCAGTGTATTTTTAGCATACAGATATAACAGAATAGCTTTAGTGTTTTTTTTTTTTTTGTTTGTTTTTTTTTTAACTTGAGTTTGAACCTATACAAAATGCAGCAAGATATTTAAAAAACAGTTTTATTGGTTAAAAACACACTATATTGGATTCATATCGGTATCGACAGATATCCAAATTTATGATATTGGTATCGGTATCTGACATAAAAAAGTGGTATGGTGCCATCTCTAAAAGGTACACCTTGTTTATGTATCTTCAGTAAACCATACAGACTTGGTGTAGTTTCCCCTGGGAATAGCCTGTGGTATGTGGTCAGTAGCATTGTCTTATTCTAACTGCTTCAGACAATCTATTATCTTCATCTAACCACTACCTGCATTTCATTTCAGGGGCTCATCAAGTATTTTTGCTACTAAGCTTAGACAAAATTTTCTCATGATTGTCTTTCTGGTTTTCTGCAAAACTGTGCACCTACCCTTGTCTGCCAGAAGGATGATAATTCTGTTGCAATTACTAAGTGATGGGAGTGCCTTCCTCTCCTCCATGCTGATGTTGGAAACTGGGGGCTTTGCATTGCTGAGACAGGCCAAAACTTTTGTCCGCAGTTACTCTACTTCCACATCTGCATTGTTGTTGTTTCAAATTGCTGATTCTGTGGCTGTAATCAGTTCCACTAGTGGGATTTGCCTCCGCGTCATAGCAAAGTTCATCCCTTTTGCAAGGATATTTTTCTCTGTTTGAGTGAGTTGTCTGTCAGACTTTTTTGGTCTTACAATAACATGTGCAGAAAAAAACTAGAGGCAGACAGACTGGCATGACCATAATTGATAGAAAACTGCAGTTTTCTATCTAATGAATCAGGTGCACATAAATTAATTCAGTAGCACGATTATTTATTTTTTCAACATGGCTTCTTTGGTGGGTGTTCCATCTCTGAGGAGAAACCCTGTTAATGTTGACATTAAAAGTCCAGTAAGTTCTTTGTAGCACGTGCAAATATATAATTGTCCAACATTAAGAAAACCTTTGGCGCACACAGCAGATGTGTCTTTGACTTTTTCTCAAGAAATCTTTAATCATAACTGCAAAAGAGAGATACAAGATTGAATGTATATATTTTGTTGCATTTGCTGTGCTAGTCAAAGCTGTTTGTATGCAGTTTCTAGCTAAACATATATGCACAGCCAGTTTACTGGAAAAACTGTTAGCTGAATTCTGCTGGAACATCTCCCATTTTATTTGTTTGTGGAAACTTGAAAAGTGGCTGAAAGAGCAGTCAAATGCTGTGGCTGCAGATAAAGATTTACAGTTTTGCCAGTTGTAATTTTCATAGCAAATATCCTCTTGTCATCATGTCATAATTGCTCTTTTATTTACTTTGTCTTGCGACAGCGGTCTGTCTAATTTGTTTAAAACTCTGATAGTGTACTGAAGAAAAACGTTTCCATTTGAGAAATGGTGTCCAAAAACTTTAATTTCTCTTTGCTGATACGCTCCTCATTTCACAGGTTTGAATTTATTCTTTTCATTGTTCCAGTTTGTTCCTTGACTGCTGCACGCCTGTGTGGAAATGTCAGTTTGGGAAATTAAATCTGTTAAATGCATCATAGTAATCTGATGTTATAGAATGAACATAAATGAGAGATATCAGTGTTCATCCCTGACAGGATAGTACTAGATGAGACATGAAACTGAGTAGTTGTTAATGCATCTGGGAATTGAGTTTTCGTAGTGTTGTCCTCAGTGGTATCAAGTGAGTATCTCGTTAATATTTACTGACTTTAGCATAAATATGTGTTGTATTAACAGACAGCAGAAGTTTAAATCTGATTTTAAGTTACACTATAGACATCTTAGATTTTGTAAAAAAAAAAAAGAAAAGAAAAAAAGTTAGTCCTTTTATCCATAGGCTTTCACTGTTTACATTGAAGCGGATAGTGATGTCAGAACCCTGCTCTGAGAGAATTATATATTATGTTGAACCTTTTCAATTTGCAACTTTGGAGGAAAACATCCCATATAAATAAAATGAAAACAATTACGGAGGCAAGAGTGCGACAGAAGCAGAGTGTTATCTGTAAAGAGCTCTTCTCTCTGTCATCGACTGTTAGAAGTACTGTATTTTTATATGAGCATTTATTTGCTTTTCCAGTTGACTAATTGCATTACTAAATGCAGAGGGAGAAACGTGCAGTCTTTTGGAAGTTGCCTTGTTGTCTGTCCTCCTCTTTTTATCTACATGATGATACTGATTACACTTACTGTGTTGTCTTAATGGCCTTGATAGTTGATTATATGAACAAAACATTTAAATGAATGACAGTCATTTCTAGGTTTCTAACATCATATTCAGCAGGCATTTGTAGCTGTGTATATGTTTCCAAGTGCTGCAGTTTGCTGCACTTTATGGAACTCTGATTGTAGAACCTTTCATGTTGCAAATGTAGTAAAAAAGAGGAGTTTGAGGCAAGTGGTGTTTATTTAGTTGCAATTTGCACTGTCACCGCTGGATGCCACCAAAACTTACACACTGGTCTTTTAGGTGAAGGAGCTTGCTGGACTGTGTTTAACTGTTGTGACCACTAGAGAGCACAACAGTGTAAATTTTCCCTTCTCCATCTCTGCCAAACCTTACTGTATATATGTATATATGCTAGGATTAAAAAAAACAAACAAAAACAAAACTCTATAATGTAGTTCTGCAGAGAAAAATGTGAACAAAACAACTTAGTGTTTGGAAATATATAGGCTTTAATGATGAATACACTGTTGTAAAGAAAATGTAACTCAAGTGACTGGCTGAATTGGGTATACTTTTAACAAGACAACCTATACAAAAAGCTGAACATGCTACAGCTGGTTGTTAGCAGAGCATTGAAGGGTTTATAAATTTATAAGGTGTTATACAGGTGTTACTATTATGTGTTATGATATTTGCAGACTATCTGTTGGTATTAAAGTGTGACAGTTTGGATAGCACTGCTGGATACGTACATAGACTTAATTATCTTGAAAAAGAAAACAACAGGGAGAGAGGTAAGTTGAGACTAGGGCTGCCACGATTAGTCGACTAGTCACGATTATGTCGACTATTAAAATCGTCGACGACTAATTTAATAGTCGACGCATCGTTTGAAGCTTTGTAAGATCACAAAGGACGCAGGAATGAGTAGTAGGATTTAAGGGTGTAATAACAGACTGAAACAGAAGATGGCAGCACTGCATGTACAAGGATGCCAGCTGCCGTTAAACCCCGAAGAAGAAGAAGCTGTGTCCCAGAATTCATAGCGCAGCCCAGCGCAGTTGTCAACAATGGCGGCAGCTAGTTAGTTTTAACTTTACTCTTATTATTCTTTCTGGGTCACAAAATAAACGTTTAACATATTTTCAGGCGAGAATGTAGCTGTGTAAACCTCAAATATCTGCTCAGTTTATCAAGACACCACATATTTTCAAAAGCTCTCCGACGTTTTCGGAGACGTCTGTTACCCACTAGTTCGTTAGCTAGGCGGGGGCAAGGCTAACTAGAGCCGTGAGAACACCGGACTCCCGGCAAATCGTTTTCAAACCCACCACTGTCTTTCGCTACTCAGGTTAAACATGATATATAAGTCACTTAGATAACTTAAAATGTTATTGTTTGGCTTTCTTTAGTATTTTATTTGTTCCTGAGTAAATCGGTTTGGCTAAGATTAAAGTTATAGTTTTTGCACAGCTAAATAAACTTCAAGCAGACAGCTGATCATCAGAAGTTTGAGACGCTGGATAATATACTCCGGTGTCCTGTTATATTTTAGAAAGCAAGGAGTTTATTAAACTTCACCGAAACAATCTGCAAATTTCATTAAAAATTAATAAACTACCATCTTGTCTTTATTTTTAGTTAGCACAAACACTTCAAGCTGTAAGCTAATGATAGTTATATAAGACCAGATGCTGCTGGTGCAATAAGCTGTACGCTGTACGTCCAATGGATGATGATCTGATTAGTCGACTAATCGCAAAAATAATCGGTGACTAGTCGACTATCAAAATAATCGTTTGTGGCAGCCCTAGTTGAGACTAAGGTGCTATGTTGAATGAATGAAAACATGTGTTACACTTTCAGTTATTAGATTTGCATAAGAAGAAATTGTTAAGACAAAAAAGGCAGTTTTGGTTTGTCTGTTTTAAGGCTGCTCTTGGCATTCAGTCTCTCAGCAGGTTGGCAGGCACTTATTCTACTGAACAAACTTTGTTATCATTAGGAACAGATTGCCATCATGCTGATAGCCATAGCAGCTCCCAGTGTGGGTGTGGTAATGGGACACTAAAGGGTTTCCTTAAACCTTGCACCATGTCACACGTTAATCATACCCAGGCTGGTATTGCTATCAAAAACATGTTTCGAGTTTGTCATAAAAGTAGTAAAGATTGGATTAATGTGGGATATCAGTTTGGATACATCTATTCATGTTGAAGATGGTGATTGTTTGGATGCTTTTACTGTGATGGTAAAGGATTTTACAGTGGTTAGAGTTTGGATTGTGGCTAGTGAGAACACTACTTTCCCTGCTGTTGTGCTAAAGAAGAGCTGAAATCTGAGTCTGTAAAATCCTTATTAGACCTGAATCTAAATGTTTGCGCTTAGAAAGGGGAGATAAATGCATTTGAGCACATTGTTTACAGCTCTGAGAGACAATGAAACTGTTGAAGATAAAATAAAACACAATAGGATCATCACATGAAAAATCAATCAAATCAATATTTAATGAAGACATGCAAAATTTGAGCTTCATACAATGGAAATTTCCTTATTTCTAATTAGAGATCACTCAATTTTTAGGTTGCGTTTACAGGTGATGAAATCCTAGTGCATGAACATCAGGGGTTACATTCAGTCAGGCTGTGCATTTAATCCTTAATGAACTTTGACCTGGTCATGCCAGGATTGGGTCACAGCATCCTGAAACTAACCTGTTCAGACTCAACATCTACTCCTAACAGGGGATTGAAAGTCTGTGGTTTTTTAAAAGCGAGGTGCTCATCCATCATTTGCCTATTTGAGAAGTCAAGATTTAATTGAAAGATCAGATGTTTTTGTTAGCCTGATCATTTCCGTGAAGTTGACTGCTTTTTGGGGTGCTTGGCTGATCTTACAATAACGTATTGTTATTTTTTGTATTTATTTATTTCATGCAGCATCTTGGGTGGGTGTGCTGTCTCTCCAAGGCTATGGGGGGGCTAGCTGTGTTAATTTTGATATTTAAAAATGCTTCTGGGTCTGTATGGCCACATGCAAATATGCAATATTTTCTAAACAAACACAGATTAAATCAGTGAAATTAAACAAACCTGAAACTGAAGTACTGAAACCTTTGTGCAGTGCATGGCTCAGGATAGCATTCTAATATCATATGATCTGTATGGATAAGACAATAATCCCAGTGTATGCCTAAAAATATCAGAGCCTGCCATTGTTTTATCCCCTGGAGCTGTGAATCTGATTAGAAGGGGCTTGATGGTGCAAGGATGGATGTTAGTTGAAGGTTTGCATTTTGGGAAGTGTGAAATTGCACATTTCAAACTAAAGGTAATGGCACAGATTTCCATTGGCTTTTTGTCACTTGGTTTGTGCAACCAAAATACACAAAGGCAGAGTTAAATCAAAGTGTGTTAGAACAGAAACAGTATTAACCTGCCACACAACTACACCAAACAGTCACTGGGCCTTTTCTTATAAAGCCGTGAGGCAGCTGTTGGTGCTGTGTCTCTGTGAGGCTCGTGCTGCAGGGACCTGTTATAGGGGTGAGATGTAACCGGAGATAGTTGACCTAATTTTTGGGTGTTGTGGTATGCGAGGGAGTCGAGGTGATCAGAAAAGAAGACAAGGTCATCTCACGATCCAGTCTCTGCCATCTTATAGCAACAACACCAGCAGCACAGACAGCAGGGAACCAAGCCTTGTTCAGCGAAAATCAAGCCTGTGGCATCGTGTCAGTGTCGCACAAAGGTCCAAATGTTGTTATGCAACATTCCCTTTTATGTTCTCTGAAATGCTGATAACAGAGTTCTTAGAGGCTGCACCCACTTCATGAGAGCTGTAAACAGACTTAAGGTCCCTCCAGATTATGAGCTTCAAGGAAACTTAGATATGTCATTGAGTTTCATGTATGCAGACTATATGGTGATAATACCTTCACCAATCCAATGCTGTTTTTTCCCATGCTTTGTGATCCTTTGTGCACGCAAGATGTGATAACTGGCAGAAAATTCAATTAAATTTTTCTTTTTGATATAGCGCCAGTTCAGAATAACAGTTGCCCTTAAACAATTAAAATGACACTGCCTTTAAAGCTCAATTCTAAACGCTCAACTCTTAACTTTCATTTGTAATTTTATATAGTCATCGAATCACTTAGCATTAGTTTCTTTGCTTCTTAGCTTCTTAATTTGGAGTTGTTGACAAAAATATGACAAACATGTGACAGCTGACCAGGTTTCTGAATGTTATCCATCACAAACTGCAGGTTTCTCAACTGAATACCAAGGCCAGTGATGGATTTTTAGTGATAGCTCCACTGAACAGACATTTTATTGATGAAATAAATTGCATATTAGTTGCATGATTGCAACTGATATGAGAAAAGTTATCTAGGAGTTGACTTTAATGCAAGAACTTGCTCAGCCAGAGTACCAGTTTGTGTGCATACATTTCAAAAAGAATGTTGGACGTGTTCAGATGCATCCAGAAATGTAAAGACAGTGTAGTTTGCATGTTTCTACATGTGTGTAGATCTGCATGATATATATATATATATATATATATATATATATAAATATGAGAATTTCCAGAAAGATGAGCATAAGATACGTAAAATATGTATATATGTGTTAACTTGCATTGAGTCACGTCTATTAGTTGATCTTTCATGCGTGACTGACCACTGAATGCCCAAGCAGCTCGATGCTCACACCGAAAGTTGACCCCTGTGACTTTTAATGCATCGTCAAGCATTTTGCTGCATTTGTGTTTCCACGTGGAGGGCCGTATGCTGTGTGTTTAAAAATGTGTGTGCTCAGCAGCAGTCATCAACCCATTCTCATTGATTTTAAAGGTTTCCTTTTTTTCCTCCCCCGGCTCAATTTCACAGCTGTTTATATGAGTTTTGTTTGTGTGTTTGTGTGTGTTGACAGGGACACTGTATTCTAGTGTTCGAGCCCTTCTGTATAGGGGGAGGGCCTATGTTTTCTAATCTATTTTGAGCAAAAACCCCTCCCTCCCTTGCTGTTGCTGTAGATATATAAGGCCTCTGCAGACACACAATCTTTTCTTCACTCTCGTTTTAGCTGAGACGCCAAACTGGAGGTAAGTGTGTGTGTGTGTGTGTGTGTGTGTGTGTGTGTGTGTGTAGGAGGGAGGAAGGAAGGGACGGAGGGGTGTTTGTTTCAAATGGTTGTACTCCAGGCTGCATGCAGTTTTGTTACACGTTCATTGCAAAAATTCATTAAGTGCAACAAATTCTTGCTGTCAATGTTCACAAAAAAATAAAATCTAAGCATTTAGCAGTTTTGATGTTTAAAACGTTGGCTTCAATTCTGAAATTGGAACATTTCCTAAACTTGTTGATTTGTAATGTTGTAATCAGCTGTTGCTAAGAAGATCATGACCGTTAAGTAGTCTTAGACACATAACATGTAAGCTGTGAAGCAGCGTTTCAGAATAAACAGGTTTAGATGTCACTGCCATCAAGGAAACACCCATAAACTGCCATTTCATAGTCTGAGTGCTTTTTAGTAGGTCACCCCTCTGGCAGCCTATTAAATCTCTTTTAAACAAATGTAATCTTATCCTTTTAACAGTGACCCAGAATATAGTCGTCACTCAACAGATGTAAAATTGGATAAGTTGTTTCCATGCTTAGATTCCTGGATGAGGCCTTTTTTAGGGTAGTTAATACATGAGACAAGGTCAATTTTAGCTTCTTAATGTTTTTGTGTTCATAATGTTGTGTTATAGATTCAGAGTAATTTATGAAGTGGTAACGAGTCAAATTCTACTGTAAGTGTAAATTATGTTGGGTGGGGGTGTTTGTGAAATGGTGAAACTGTTGTCTGTGTGCATTTAGTTGGTTCTTCTTCCTTCTCTGGTTGTTTGGTTGGTTGAGACCCAAACACATAACTGTGCTGCACAAGAGACATCACAAAAACACAAATGAGCAAAAACAAAAATGGATGATCACCTATTATTGGCTTAACGTAACTATTCTTTACTTGTGAAATAACGGGTGGGGTGTTATTCAAGCTGAATTGTTGCACAAGGTCATTTAACATCTCTACACAAATACACTCATTCCCTCAAACACATGAGGTCATCTTTCCAACAACCTTTAAGACTGTCCTCCACTAGAGACTAATTGCAAGACTATGTCTGTTATTAGTTGGTCTATGAAACTAAATTATATATATTTTCAGTGAAAGCTGCATTCACAGTGGAGGCCCAGGCTGTGTTTAAACTAAGTCTCTGAAAAACCCTAAAATTATTGAAGTGATGCATTTTCCTGTTGCTTCTGTTGTTAGTGGTTGTTTTTGTTTTAAATCTCCTCCATTATTCGTTCAACCTTCCTGTCCTGTATAATTCCTTAAACCGTAAGCATTAAAATGACTCCATGATTTGGACTGTATAAAGATACAGTTGGGTTTGGAATGTGAGGGATCAAACATTTATATGCAAATACTTATTAGTGACCATGCACTAGTAGGAACATGTTTATACTCAAGAAAAAACTGCCTCGTACCTCAACGTCTGGAGTGTGAGGAGACATGCAATATGTCATTTAGTTATGGTTCAACCCACTGAATATCTTAGAGCGTGCCTAAGAGCATCTTGCCATTTAGCAGCCATCTTGGTAATACCTTTGAGCAGTTAATTTGGGCTAACAAGACCAAGCCCTCGTTCTAAATGGATGATGAGATGGATACACGGGAGAAAATGCATGTAGAGAATCATTAATCGATCATTTGATTTATATATAAATTAAAAAACAAAACTTTACTTGGTGACTTTTCCCCGGAATAAGGTATAAATTATAAATCAGCATGTTCATTATGCTGTTCTGACACTAGCTCCTCCCAACACAACACTTGAACTAATGCCATGCCAGTTCATGTTATGGATACAGATTACCAAGAAAAATGACAAGCATCATGACATGACCTATATTTTATCTCAACTGCACTCCTCTAAGGTTTCATTGCTGGCTCCTGCTCAGTTGCAGTGTTACTGTGTTGACAAAGCTCCCCACAGAAATCCGGAAACAGACTTATAAACATCTGCCAGACTACTCATAACCACTTTTATGGTACTTCCTGCTACAGTAGATGTCACAGGGACCGCAAATTGACATGACCCACACACAAACTCAGACTCGCAAGGAAAAGACACCACCAGCCACACTGTTGCTAACTTGTAAAAAGTGATCAAAACATCTTTATATTTATAACTGAATGCTCAACTTCTTTGCAAAGTATTTCTTTTCCCCTTGATTCAGCCAAATTCTAAGGTTGTCTGGTATATTGTAGCTCTAATGTACACAAACTGATCTGAGCTGTCCTGCTGTGTGTGACATTTAGAAATGTCAGCAAATTAAAAGGCACAAATTAATATTAAATTAAACCGAATAAATAATAAAAAGCTCATCATCACCAGTACTTTGGAATGAAAACTCACAAAGAAAAGTTATGAGGTGGTGAGGCGCTTTGAGGACAGTCTTGTCTGACTAGGCAGATCTCATGGCGATGTGATTAAGTTACAAGAAAGGTTGAAGTTCACCCACTCTCTGCAGAGAGTCACTGTAGCTGTTTGTGTGTCTTTGAGTTCGTTATACAACACTGACAGATTCCACACATCAGCTGTTTCATGACCCGCAAACTCTGCATGTGGATCAGGGAACACTGTGTTCAGATATGCTCGAGGTGTTGATGCATAAAAATGCCAGTGACTGTAGTTCAGTTTGAGTATCGTGTGCATGTAGGAGGTGCATTCAAGACAGCACATGTCTCCATTTCCTTTGGCACTCTCTTTGACAGATACGCTTCAAATGTAATTAATTTCAGTTAAAATCAACCCAAAGTTCTCAACACACAAACTTCTCTGCAGCGTCCTCATTCTTCTCTCTATACCCAAAAGAGGAGGCAGGTCTAACCAGATGCGTTTACTCTGAGGTGCTTTTATTAGAACCAGAGCCTTTCAAAAATCTCTAAAGCTGAAGAATCTGAGAATTGAAACGATTATGTTGGTAAATTAACGTTTCCCAAATCTACACTAAAGGAATTTTTAAAAGTCAGCCCACACTAACTTGTCTCTCCTCTTCTTTGTCCCTCCAGATGCCTCAATTTGAGAAAACCACGGTCCACATGAAGGACCACGGGAAGGTGGAGGACATCATCTGCGGTCTCATCAAAGGAGGAGCTTCCAAACTGCAGGTAAAACATCAGTTTGTCATTATACTAAACCTGTCTGTGTTTCTTTTGGTAAAACACCACCACCTGGTGGTGAAAAAGCTTGTAAGGCTGCAGCAAATGGAAAAATATTTTTCCAATTATCACCAGTTAGCTTGTGTTTTACTGGCCCAGCAGGTTTCACTGGGCTTTAGCTGTGAATAAAGGTAAAATAGTCCACGTTGAGACAAAAAACAAGTAAACATAACTTTCATAGAGAACAGGAAGTCTTGACTCAGGTATCCCAGAAAAATGGCATTTGCCCAAATTGACTTTGTCACCAGTTTAGCTATTGGGTTCCCTAATTGTCTTACACCACCTAAACTAAAAAAGATTTCAGTTGGCAGTTATCACCTCCAGGGCATTCCTTTTGAGGGCCTTTGTTTCTTTTTGTGTCTGATTCAGGGTCTTTTATGGTTCTGGCAAACAAAGTGTTCTTCACTGTTTCAGATCATCACAGACTTTGACATGACGTTAAGCAAATTCTCAGTTAACGGCAAGCGTTGTCCAACGTGTCACAGTAAGTAAAACACAAAAAAGACATTTCTTTTTATTATGCAGCACTTTGCAGTGTAAGAAATGTAAACATAAATTGCAGTTCCCCTGTGTGAATCATACGTTCTGTTTACTCTGCACAGATATCATTGATAACTGCAAACTGGTAACAGAAGAGTGCAGGAGTAAGCTGCTAGCGCTGAAGAATAAATATTATCCCATTGAGATCGACCCTCAACTCACCATGGAGGAGAAATACCCGTTTATGGTGGAGTGGTGAGTCTTGCACACACCAGCACACTGTACAAATTCACTCGATTACTTTACTGCTGTGTGTTGCTTAAGTTGTGAGGTCTATCTTACTAAAAGTAAAAGATTGTTTTTGCATATTTACAGGTATTTCAATTCTCACCGACTGCTTGTGGAGCAGCGGTTAGAGAGGGACAAGCTGCCAGAGGTGGTCAGAGAGTCTGATGTTGCCCTCAGGTAACTGTAGAGGAAGATGTGGAGGAAACTGAATTACACGTGTGAATCCTGTTTGAGCACAGTGTAAAGGATAAACTGTGCCTGTGTTTGGTTTCAGAGACGGCTTTGAGCAGTTCTTTGACCGCCTGCAGCAGCACAATGTGCCTGTGTTCATTTTCTCTGCTGGCCTAGGAGATGTCCTAGAGGAAATCATGCGCCAGGCAGGAGTGTATCACCCCAACGTCAAGGTCGTCTCCAACTTCATGGACTTTGATGAAAATGTGAGTGTTTAATGAAAGACAAAGTCTTCATTTTTGAGTCTTAATTCTGGTGTTTACAGTTAATCTGTAGAGAAATAGAAGCACATTGGCTGAACAAGCTCTGCTGGATGTTTCTTCCTGTTAAAAGGGAGTTTTTCTTTCCACTTGTCTGGGCTTGTCTGAATATTGTTTTTCTGTATTATTGTAGAGTCTTTACTTTACAATATAAAGCACTTTGAGGTGACCGTTGTTGAGATTTGGCGCTATGTAAATAAAACTGAATGGAATTTTTTTTATTGTCTCCTTGTTTCGCAGGGCATCTTGAAGGGATTTAAAGGTGAGCTGATCCATGTGTACAACAAACACGACGGTGCCCTGCGGAACTCAGAGTACTTCAAACAAATCAAAGAGTACTCCAACATCATCTTGCTGGGCGACTCACTGGGGGACCTAAGCATGGCTGATGGTGTGAACAATGCGGAGAACATCTTAAAGATTGGCTTCCTCAATGACAAGGTACAACCATGACATGCATAGACAGATCCTTAAGCATAGTAAAAATGTCCCTGAACATTGAGTTGGCTGTGTTATCAATGTTACATCTACTTGAGGTCAGTAAGGGAATAATAGAATAGCAGTGTCTCATTGTCTGGGTTTATGGAAATGCCATGTTGAAGGCTTTCTGCCATCTAGCCCTTATACTTTGTAATATTGCACACTGTCAGCAAACATTTGTCTTTTGAATTTTATTAATTTATTTACTGAGAGATTATTACCCAGAGATTATTAGAGTGAAATTAGCCTTTATTCCTTTTCTCCTTAAAAAAACCCCTAACAATTCTAAGTCCATGCCATTTTTCAGATTTGAGGATAAATAGTGTCTTAATGTAAATCACAGAATACTTAAGAGTTGACCCCCAAAAAATTGGAAACATGGTTTTTAGACTGCTTAGTCAGGTTCACTTTCCCTGAAGGCAGGTGCTGTGGCTGCTTGAAGATTGATTAGATGAACTGTCTCCTGACCTTTTCTCTGTGGCCTCTCTTTGCAGGTGGAAGAGCGACTTGACAAATATCTGGACTCTTATGACATAGTTCTGGTGAAGGACGAGACATTGGAAGTCCCAAATGCCATCCTCCAGAAGATTCTTTAAGTCCACCTCTGAGCTGACCGCAAACCCACACCACACCCAGTACACCTCTCTGTCCCCCCTTCAATCTGGAGCCAGTTAGGCTTGACACCCTTTTTAACCAGCTCCACTCTGTCTCAGCACATCACCCTTTGACAGGCTTTTAAAAAAGACATTTTACATCTTGTAAATGAAGTCCACTCAGCATCAACAGACTGTCTCTGGTGTGTTTTGTCTGTTGCAGTTGTTTCTGATGTTTTTTTTTCTCTATATATATTTTTATGAAATAATAACATCTGAATATTTGCACAGTATTGTTATCATAGCTTTTTATAGGAGTATTTTGATTATGGTGATGTTTCAATACCATGTATGAGGTGCCCACAGATGGATGAAACAGTTTGGTTTTTTTTCTTTTTTTTTTTTTGGAGCTATCCCAGCATGCCTGTCACCTCAGTTACTCTACTTTTGCAACTTGGCAGTAAGATGTCATTCTAGCCAGTCTTGCAATGTAAACTGTTGTTGTTAGACATGCCACATATCTGTACAGGTAAGGCTTAAAGGTTGGGAAAGTAATTAAGAACATTTATTAATGGACCTTTTTATCAGTAATACTTTATTTTTTTTCCAATCTCTTGCTTGGTTACAGAAGCATCAGCAGCCAGTATTGGGGGGGTTTTTTTGTTTGTTTTTTTGTTTTGTTTTTTTAGATAAAGAAGAGAGATTTGGGGTGTCAACATGAAACTCATGTGATGATGAGAAATGAGATGAAAAGCACTTTAAATTCTATGTATGGGGAAATTAAGTCTCCTGTTGATGTGCAGAGGTGGCACAGTTTTGATTTATGGATGTTGGAACAGGTTCTAAGGCCATGTTTACATGCATTCACTTTATATCCAAATGTGCTCATTCATACTTATTTCCACCTGTTGTAATGCTACAACTGAAACATTTATGGCAAATGCCATTTTTGATTAAGGAGTTTACACTGCTCTCTTACGCAAGTATTCTCTGTGCCAGAGATAAAGGTTACAGAAGTATTAACTAATGCTGAAGTATACCTGTAGTTGTCATTAGCGGGAATTACCGGGAACTAAAAAGCCATAATAATTCCCGAAAATCTGGCACCATAAGCTTCTCTATTGAAATAAATATTACATTATTTATGAAGAAATGTATTTTTTCACAGTTTCAGTAAAGAAAGAAGTCACCTGCCGTCTATGGCTCACAAAAACCCAGCATAAGACCTGTTAAATGTAATGTGTTTTATCACCTTTACATTCTCAGTGAGCACTACCTCTAAAATATTCATCTTTATGTTTTGGGAGGTTCAGAACTAAAACGTCTCAACATGTTGTGTAGAATGTTGAATTTGTTTGTGGTTTAAATGTGCTGCTATCACCTGCATGTTGCCTTTTGTTATTGTTCAGTTTATGTTAAAGACACGGGACACTTAAAAAGATATATCAATAAAATGGAGAATACTGGCATACTGTAAATGTGGGCATTGTATCAAAATGTATATTATTTTACTGCATTTGGAGATATTTTCAGAAGTTTAGACTGGTGTGTTTTATTTTTATAAGCTGAAAGGCTTTATTTTATGGTGTGAAAAGAAAACATAATAAAGTCATTGTTGTCAGGCCGTGCGTGGACAGCAGACTGGATTAACTTAACTGAAAGCTTTGGGTTCATTGGGATTTTAATGTGGATCATGTAATGTAGGACATTAAATATTTGCTATCCATCAGTTAGTTCAGATACATTTGGATGTGGCTATTGCGTATAAATGTTGTATTCACCTGTTTGTAATCAGTTATCAAAAAATGGCAAATTTACTAATAAATATACTATATTAAAATTGGCCTCGAATAAAACAACATTCTTAAATGATTACAATTACTTGAATAATTATAATTCAGTAAAGTCAGCAGGAAATTGTAAAGGTCAAGATTAACAAACATATTTCACTCAGGCAACTATAGAATTACTTTATACTGGGAAGAAAGCTCAGTATGCCACTGAATTTCTAATTTAAGCCTACTAAGAGAGTTTCCAGAAAGAAAGAAAATCTGAAGTTTCTAAAAAAAAAAAAGGTAACTGCATTTCTACAAATGTGTTTAGTGGTCTTTGAAGTGATGTGTGCACAGTGCCTATTTTTGTGAATGATATTGCACCATATGTAATGTGCACACAAAGAGAATGTTTTAGAATATGGACTATTCATTTTGACAATTGCACATCAGCAGGACGTCATGATTTAGCCGGTGTATCACAAGATGTCCTGCAGATGGCGGCAGTGGACAAGGAGTGGATGAACTGTGGGATGCAATTTAAAGTTCATCAACGTGGCATCTTTGGATCCCAGAAATTGTTGTGTTCACATTTAGAAGTCGTGGCTCGTTGGTCTAGGGGTATGATTCTCGCTTAGGGTGCGAGAGGTCCCGGGTTCAAATCCCGGACGAGCCCATATTTTGTTAGAAACTCATTTTTGTTGTATTTGAACGAGCATAAACTATAAAGGACAAATAGTGGACATCTGGAATCATATTTCATTTTTCTTTAGTGGGTCAATACAGAATTACTACTCTGTCAGACTGAGTCAATGGATAGCCAAATGCAAACCATTACAATGCTTTTCCTGCAATGTTATTATGTGATATATGTCGATAAAGAAAATAAAGATATGTACTGATATACAGTACTTACTGTAATACTTGCTTATGCTGACATAAAGATGAAAAAAAAGTCACTTGGATAAGTGACGAATCGTTTCTCCCACTGAAAACGCGACGTGCAGATGTACAGAATCATTTTGGTCACATTGAACATGCAAATCAAATAACAGCAAAGATAACACGTATGCGTCACAATCGGCTAGGCTCACGTGCGCTTACATGGCTCGTTGGTCTAGGGGTATGATTCTCGCTTAGGGTGCGAGAGGTCCCGGGTTCAAATCCCGGACGAGCCCTCCCTTTTCGAGCGAATCCTACTTCTAAGCTTCCACATTTAGAAAGTGTAATGAATCTCCCAAGATATACCAATGGTTTAAGTGCACTCTTCAACAGTTCCTTGGTTAACAAACTAAATACCCTACCTACTACACATATGTCACTGTCATAAAATTTACAGGTTTTATCTCTATCAATATACAAATGAAAATAAAATAAACAACACATTATATATATATAAAATTATTATTATTAAAAGGAAATAATTATTAAAAGGAAATAATGAAAAATATCAATAATGATAGGAACAGCACCATTAGAATTCTGATTTAAATCTGTGACAGATGCCATAGCCACGGAGATGGTGGCAGAAGAATAATCTAAAATAATAATATCTAAAAGTTTTAAAAACATTGCTTTTGTCCAAATTTAATGAAGTTTAAAGGTTTTTTCACATTTGATTTGTGATTCGATATACAGAGTGATTAAACAGAGTTAAAAGAAATAATGCTTTAAAAAAACACTCCCCGTGGAGTTACCCGAAGACGCTTGAGTGAGATTTTTTTGGTCCACGAAAAAACTCGTTTTCCCAAACACCACCCCCTTGTATTTCCGTTCATGCGCACTAACCCCCGGCTTCTCTGCTAAGCGTCAGTGCCATGACAACAGGACGATGGCTGCAAGCAAGAGGGTGAGAAATGTGATGTTTGTGTGACCGAGAAGTAACGAATCTTCGACATTTTTCGGACTAGGTCATTCCTGTGAAGGTAAGAGGTAACCGGAACAATAACAAAGGCGTTTTGTTATCAAATGAGAAACCGTGAAAACAGCAGCGACCCTGTTTCTGATCTGCTAGCGTGTAACTAGGGAACTTGAAGGGCTAGCTAATTAGCCGTCTAAGCTACAGTTAATTCAGCCGGCTTGAGTGTAATTGCAGGGTAATTCACCTGTGCAGGTTCACAACGACTTAAAACCGTTCTTGAATTTGTGTCACTAACTTTACTGTTTTTAACGTACAAATATGGAGAGTGTTGTTGCCCAAACAAGAGTCCTTATGGGTGTGAAGCAATAAATCTACAATTGAATAGCTATTACAAAAGTCTAAAATCCAAGAGCTTTCAAAATTTAATATCAGACTAGAACAATAAATTTACTTCTTGATTTATTTTTCCTTTCTATTCTTTGATTGTTGGACTGACTCTCTACTGTAGCATTTAACTCGAGAAAGATCCTATCTTCTCTTAATATTTATAGGCATTGTGCACACATTTAAGACTCCAAAATACGTGGAACTAAGTCCGAAATTAGGGAAACAAACCATTGGAAATGACGGGCTAAAATTACGTTTCCCATTCCACTTTTATTTGTCTGATGTTTGCACATAATTTAAAGTCTCATTCACAAAAAGAAAAAAACACAATTGCCTAACAAAGGGTTTAAAGTGTCTCGGTTTTTATTTTTAAAAAGTAACTCATTTATGCTGAAAACTTTACTTAAGGAACCTCAAAATATATTTAAAGCTAATTGATCTAATCTGGAGACATTGATGAGCAATAGACTGCCCCAAGCAAAACCAGTAAATTAGCACAAAGCCATGCAAATAGTCAGAGGATGATACTGTAAGTTATTCTGATCATAGAGTAATACTGATCAGATTCTTAACCTTTTAAACCTTGCTTTTTATGCAATGACTCGTCAATGTATTCCTTTAACAGCCTCCCCTTCCTGCATGGCAGTGCACTCTGAATAGGTCGGATTCTCTTTGTATGGATTAACTGTCCGTTCCACCTGCTCAGCACTTAGCAAGTAGAAAAGCTGCTTGCCCCCAACTATACACCTCCTTATTCCCCCCTCTATGCTCACATGCACAATCCTGAGGTCACATGACTGGCTCCCTTCTCTGCCATTGGCTGTAGTTGTAAGTGTTATGTTCAGAGCACTAGGGCTTCCTGGGGTAGTGGGTCAAGCTGTCACTATGCAAATGGCTCAAGGCAAGCCTTTTATGAAGGAAAATAGATGGTGGATTGATTTTGTGAATAAGTAGTCCTTAACCCTTCTTTATACTTGCTGTGGTGATGCTCTTAACATTTCTGGCGTTCTACCTAGAGCTGCTCAGTGAACAGGAGATAATGCTGTGAAAAGTTAATGCCTTGTAGATGCATACTCTGCTCTGTCTCTTTGCTCATCTGTCTACAATGTTTTTGTACCTATAGTTATTCAGTTATACAGAGAAAGTCATTAACTGAACATTCTGTGGTTATTTATTTTGTTCACAGCATCTAATCCTTCACTTCTTCTGTGTTCCTGTCTGGTCAAATAGAGGCGGCATGTCTCTGTTCAAGGCACGTGATTGGTGGTCAGCAACACTTGGCGAAGGGGAGGAGTTTGACCAGGGATGCCTGTGTGTTGGAGACGTGGACAACAGTGGCACTGGACACGGTCAGTGTGTTGTGAGGAACTGATACACTAGCCATCCCATTTATCTATCTTTCTTAGTACGTCACTTCTAGTTTATTCTGTCAGGATAAAAACACATCAAGTTAAATGTGTCTACTGGATATAATTTGTGTATACGCACTTACTACTAGATTTCTGCCAACTGAAGCTTTAAACTGTTATTATTAAATTTAATTGTGATTGTCGGCAACCTGAACTAGATTTTCTTCTTATTGTTTCGGAGTCTAAGACTAAATTGCCCATAGGTGTGAATGCGGGAGTGAATGTGAGTGCGAATGGTTGTCTGTCCCTGTGTGTTAGCCCTGTGACAGTCTGGCGACCTGTCCAGGATGTACCCTGCCTCTCGCCCTATGACAGCTGGGATAGGCTCCAGCACCCCCCGTGACCCTGAAAAGGATAAGTGGAAGCGAATGGATGGATGGATGTTTCAGAGTCCTGAATTATCTTTATTTATCTTTGTGAAGGCTCCTAGTTCAGTCCTTTGTGTGAACAACACTTTAGTTCCTCTCCTTTTAAATGAACTCTTTTCTTATTGGCTGCCCTTCTCCATCCAAAAGCACAAAAGTGAGAGAGGTGTTCACCTGAGATGGCCATAATACGGACACCTGCCGTTACTCACTATCTGAAATTTGAGCTTTTGACTCATAGATAGCGGCACTCATGGCCCTTCAAAGTCACCTCACTATTTGAAGCTTAGGACAACAAAAAAAAAAAGAAAAAGCATAAAACATCCCATTTAGATATCCTCAAAGTAGCCAAAACACAGAAGTATGGGAGCATAAATAAAACCCTTCTCATTTTGATTTGCAGTTCAACTCTGCATTATAATATGTGTTGCTAAACTGTATTTTTTTCAAGCTGGTTGAAAGAAGAGCTGATGGTAACACCGCTTGAGCCACTGGACCTCTTTTCTTTGCAGTATGTCAAACTCCAAAATAATAAAAGTTAGACTGCTACCAATGAGTAATAACCTCTATTCTCTCTGCTATTTCCCCTCTTTGTGATGATAAATTTGCAGACAAAGTTGTAGTGGGAAGTTACATGGGGATGCTGCGAATCTTCTCCCCGCATGCCAGTAAGACTATTGAAGGAGGTCAAGCTGATGCCCAGCTGCTTGAAGTTCAGCTTCAAAATGCCATCATCCAAGTCGAACTGGGCAAGTTTGTTTCGTAAGTATGCAAATCTAACCCACAAACAGTGGACAAGCATACCAAAAACATATGACAATGTACCGTAGTCATTGCTGGTTCTTTCTCTAAATTAAGCTCTTTTCCCCTTTTTGAGTCAAAGTTTTGTCAACATTTCTTTTCAGTTTGTCTGAATGAAACTAAAATGGATTTGGTCTTTAGTGTCACTCCTGATAAGTCAAGTCAAATCACCACAGCCTTGTGTTCTAACACTAGGACCATTGATTATGTTGCTAATCCCTCATTGCACCTTATCTCCTGCCTTCTTGGCTGCCTTCCACCATGTCAGGCCTTGACCACTGTGGTGGTGTTGTGTAGGACAAATTGATATAAGCACTCCCAGTCACAGTCTCACAAAAGTGCTACCTCACAAATTACACATTTGCTCTTTTAAACGGACAGAGGCAGGCAGAAAGAGTTTGTCGACAGTAGATGTTAATGCTAACATCAAATCTTTTTAAACCATCTTGCTTCCGATTGGTTGCCTCTCACAAAAAGGTTGAAACAAAGGTTTGGTGGGGCTTGCTCTAAACACATGCTTTAAAACAGCGGTCCCCAACCTTTTTTGCGCCACGGACCGGTTTATGCCCGACAATATTTTCACGGACCGGCCTTTAAGGTGTCGCGGATAAATACAACAAAATAAAACTAGTACCGGTACCGAAAAAAAGAAGATTTATTCATAACACACGTGAAAAGACCCAGGAAAACAGAGTTAAAGATAAAAACGATAACAAAATAACACTGAAAAACGATAAAAACCCTGAAAAACATACATTTCACACCCGGGCCTCAACTCTCGCGGCCCGGTACCAAACGACTCACGGACCAGTACCGGTCCGAGGCCCGGGGGTTGGGAACCGCTGCTTTAAAACCTTTAACTTGAAACATGTATGTCCTCAATCCAGCTTCGCAGAGAGCATACATTCACAGAGCATTGCTTGTTGGTACAAAATAGAAATGACATGTAGTGTTTCATGTCCACTTTAAATACATCCACTCTCACTGACATCATACCGAGTTCACATGCTTGATTTGAGATGAAGCATTTAAATCAATCTGAAATCTGAGCTTTTAGATCATTCTTGCAAATATGTGTGTTTGATGTGAGCCATTCCAGCAATCACTGCAGATTTAGGCAAAGCAAGACAGGTCTTTTTGAAAAGTAACCAGTCTTATATTTGCATTGTCTTTGGTGGCTGAACAGGTCAGAGGTCACAGTTAGAGAGGATACTGTGCAGTTGATAGAGCTTTAGGAACTGAAGCAGGATGCACAGAGGAGCTGCCCTGTAATTGAATGTTCAGTGTCATCTGTTACATATGTGTGCCTTTCTGCAGTAATGAATCACAGGGCTTTCTTGAACTCTGTGTCATGACCTCGTGTGAATTATAAGCATTCATAGTATAGCCTGTAATAAAGCCTTACTTTAAAATGCCAGGCAGAAATAACCATTTGTAGCTTAATGCTCTGCTTTTTCATTCATAGAAAAAAGCATCCCTTCTGTTACTTACAACCACATTAACATCTTTTTCCACTGCAAAGTATGCTAACCTCAAACCAAGATTGCCAGGAGTTTCTCTCCCGACTCATGATTTACACGATCTATCAGTGGCCCAAACATAGTTGTGCTTATAATGTCAGGCTAACCACTGAGTTTCTAGCATAGTTTTAAAACCCAGGGCCACTTCCAGCGATGTTAGTGCATTGCTGGATACTACGAGTCAGTCAAGTGTAATGTGCAGATGTGTCCAGGAAAAAATCACTTGTTTTGAAGAGACATTGATCAGGTTTCAAAACTATGTAAATGTGGGAAGAAGGATAAAAGCAATTATGGGGGATAGGGCAGTGTTGATTAGATATAGGATTATTGTGGTAATTATTCAGAGCTGGAAAAAAAGGAAATTAAAGCAGGACTATAAAGATTTTGAAGGATTGAATATCTCAGATTTTCTATTATATATGTAATTGAAAAGTTGAAGTTATGACTAAAACACACGCTTGCTTGATTCAACACTGCACTCATATTTTACAGCTACATTAAAAAAAAACTTCAAATAAATAACTTAACAAATTCACTCCTTCTCAGGCTCCATACCTTTTTAATCCATGACGGTTAATGAAGTGAGATAAGAAAACCTCGACAAATGAAGAGAAAGTGAGGGACCTTTAACTGCTTGTAATTAGAATTTGTAGACCCTACTTTTAATTTTTGCTAGATGTGTTCTTTGTGAAATATTCTTAAGTGTTCAAATATCGATGGTTAGTGTAAATGTTTTTTTAATACCATCTTGAAGGGCTCCAGACAATGACTGATTGCAGTGTGGACCAATTCCTACTTGATGTAGCTGCAACCCCCCCCCCCCCCCCCCCCCCCCACACACACACACACACACAAAAAGAAAAAAAAAAGAAAAATCAAAACACTAGAGATACAGTCATTGTCATTGAAAGGTACTGGTAACATTTGGCATGGTTTGCAAATCTTAGTTTTATCCCAGCAAATCCAAAAGTGCTGTACCTGGGGACGGCAGCAGGTCACAAGACAATGTGGAAAAGGTAGGTGAGACAGAAAGCAAAGTCAAATAATGTTTTCTGACTCTAGTGATTGTGGAAATTCTTTGGATAAGACATAGAAGAAGAACATGCACTGTGTAAATATAGTAAAATGTGGTGTTGCCCTAAGTGCTCAAAACATTACAAGCAGCATGTGGCACAGACTCTTAAGGGAGTTTTGTAGTTCCCATAAATCAGCAGCTGTACAACTCATGCAGTAATGTCACCAGTGTGACAATTTAGTCCTGAACCATGAAAGAAACTAGAGATTCATATAATATGTGTAGTATTTTAGACTCATTATTTACTGTAGTAAATACACAGTAAAATCCAAACCTTTATTTATCTGTTAAAATAATCAAGGACTTGAATCTGTCTGTGAAATTGATGCTGCCTTTCTTTAACATTAATCTCAACATTAATACCACACATTGCCTCGCTGCGGCTGCACAGGAACGTCCTGGAATGGAAGGTTTCTGGGAAAAGCTGTGGTCTGTCTCGAAGGCTTCCCACATCATCACACTGGGAGCAGAATCCAACTAAATCAGTCTGTTTGGAAGACGTTGTGTTTAGTTACCTGCGGTTTTTCGGCACAGCATTCTTCAGAGACTGGTGGGACATTTTGGACGCTGGCCTTGATAGCAAAGCACGTTGTAAATATTGTGGAGGCAGACCGAGGTGGGCAGATGGTGAAAGGTTTTGTTTTCTTGGTTTTCTAAGAAAGAGCGAAAGCTTGTGGTTTTCAGTTTTCTAGTTCCTTGTTGTTGTTCTCTCAGCAAACATAACTGCAGTGGTTGAAACTTAGTAAGACGCATTTGTTCTCAGCCCAGAAAGCGGACACATTCCGTCTCAGTGGTTTTGTGGCAAGGTAAATAAGTGAAAAATCTAGGATCAGCATCACTGGAACATCATCTACACCTAAACCATAACCAATGTTAAAAAAATGCACCAGCTGTTGCAGTAATTATTTTAGACGAATGAGAGAGAATAAGAGTGGATGCCACCCTTGAGTTAAGAACATGGATTCAGCCACAGTGGCAGGAAGCATCTGCCCTGCTGGTGTCTGAGAAAGAAACTCTATCTTTACCAGCTGCAGGGCCGCAGTTCTAGTGTTATTCTAGCGTAGTGATTTTAGCTGTTATTTGGCTTATAACTAGGTGGTCTTGTTAAATAATTGTGGATTTTTAGAGGTATCCATCCAAAATAATCAACATGGGGTCCTGTTAAGCTGTAAAGGACATTACCCAAATGCACCACTGCACAACACAGGAAATAATTCCTCTCCATCGAATGCACAGTACACCCTTTTGGACATGCAAATCACAAAGTTTTACAGTTTAGAGTAAAATGTCAATCAAATATGTTTAATCTCCTTTAATATTCAGTATATTTATAATTGAGCTATTTGTATCTATTAGAGCAATTTTTTATATTATGTAACTTTGTAATATATTGTATCTTTGGTTAAATTTGGTTCAGTATCTTGGAGTAACTGTAACACATAATTTCACACAAAGTATTCTGATTCTGATAAAAGGGTTTTAGTTTTGTAGGTTATCGTATTATTGAACTGCTTTAGTACTTTCTTTGCTGTCTTTTCAGGTGTTCAGAGCTTCTTCACTTGGCTGTTCTCCACCCCAGAAAGCTGTCAGTCTACTCTGTATCAGGTAAAATTTACATAAACAGGGTTTTCATTATTTATGTTTAGTAAATGGACTGATAGTTATAAGATGCTTTTCTACACCACGGAGCACTCAAAGCACTTACATTACAAACCACATTCATACACAGATTGTTCTCTGCTCTTTAAGTTCCCTATATCTGTCACACTCACACGCTTATGGATGCCTTATGGCTAATTTGATGTCCAGTATCTTGCCCTTCACCATGCAGACTGGAGAACATGAACCATTGATCTTCAAATCCCAAACCACTTGCTAAGCCACAGCCACCCTTTTTGGGATCAGTTTTCACTTTTAAGGGTGTCATTATATCTTCTCTTAATTGAAGTTGGGTTTTTTGTGTGTTTTTTTTAACCTTATGCAGGCACTGCAGGGAACGTGGAGCATGGTGACCAGTACCAGCTCAAGTTGGTTTATGAGCATAACCTGCAAAGAACAGCCTGCAACATGACTTACGGCACCTTTGGAGGAGTCACGGGTACACTAAATTCACTTTTTTCATAATATTGTTTTAAACAAGAGAGATGTAAAGCTGTCCTGGAATCACACAAGAATTTTGGTGCATAATAACTTCTCTTAGTAACAGCTTTCTGACAGCAGTGCCATAAGCCATGCACACACATGTAAGTCATTTATACCAAAGAAAACTTTATGTCCACCAGGAATAGTGGCTGGCTATAAAGGGTACTTTTACTGCTTTACAAGTTCTGTGTGTCAGCTTTTGCGTGTGGGTTTTTCTTTTGAGTATTTAATAAAGGAAAGTCAAAAGGCTGAGTATAGGCATTTAGTTGTGTTGATTATCATCAACATCAGTGAGGGACCTCACAAATATATTGAAGTGCAAGCGGTGTGCATTAGTGAACATCTGTGCATGTGTCTTGGCATAAGAGGCAATTGGCAGCGCTGGACAAATACATAAAACTATAAAAGTCTATAAGAAGAGTGAAGGAGGAAAAGGGAGAGAAAGAGAGAGGTCATGTAGCTGCGCTCTCTTTAGTCTATTGGGCTTTTGGAAAAACCAAGTAGGGGAAAGCCCTAATGGAGTAAGCATCCAAGAAAAACACACATACACGCACACACACACACACACACACACACACACACACACACACACACACACACACACACACACACACACTCACAGAAACACAGGGAACCCCCTTTAAAGGAGAGAAAATGACATTTCCAAATAAAGCCTGTATTGTCAAGGTGTGTGTGTGAACAGAGAGCTTGCCAGACTCTGTGGCCTGGCATGATGAATCCGTCATTCACTTCATGTTTAGAGAGCCTGTCTGTCTGTCTGTGTGCAAGTGCTCATCTGAGTGTGTATTTGATTGATAGAAAGAACAGTGTGGGCTAATTAAAACCAAAACCAATACCTTGGCCTGTACTGAGTGCACGTGTGTAGGACATACCACAAACCAATAACTCTGACTGTGTCCACGTGTTTTCTGGTTTCCCCACACTGTGCAGGATGTGTTTCAGATGTCAGCTGAGCTCTCATGTAAACTTGTGTTCTTTCACCCATGCTCTCTACTGTCGCCAAGTGCTTCCTTATAGGGCAACTTGTGATCTCTGGGGTTCTTGCAGTCTAAAATGACATGAGGTAGCTGATTGTTGTGAAGTAGTGTGGTGTAAATAAAACTGGGTCTTTGTGACATGTCCAAGTTTGACATCTGTGTACCTAAATGTTTTAGCGATCCTTACTTATGACTAAAAATAGACATGCATTCCTGACCATTTGACCTTGAACTTTATAACCACAAGTAAATGTTTCAACCCAATGCTGTTTCCTAACCTAAACCTCTGGCTAACCCCTAAACCAAGTCTTATCCCTTAAACAGCCCTTGACCGGAAACTCGGTAAACACAGAAAACCATACAGGCAGACTAGTATTCACTTTACATCTCTAGTCTTTTCCTATAGTGTACACCAGTAGATGGCAGTACAGGCCCTAGAACTGCTCTTCTATTTCACCTTGATACTGAATGAATGAGGTCCTGTTTTAATTCTTGTACGGGAATTCCCCTTTCCCAGCTTTCCCAAGTAAGGAGTTCTGAGTAGAGATTTAGTGCCTTGTTCAAGAACGGCTTCATCAGAATGGTGTGCATGTTTACACATGCTTTATTTTGCAGATAATGGTAATGCTTATTCTTTCAAAATTTTTATTTTATTTTACATTTTTAGATCATTTTTAGTGCTTTTAAATGTTTATGAGTGTAAGACTATATATATGTGGCAATAATCCTAAAAAATTATTAGAGAAAAATCCCCCAAAATAAATGACATTTGGGGAAATCTGAATCTATTTTGATGTTGCAACTCTTCATCTAAATTCTCAGTTTGCTGCCTGCCTTTTTTTAACCTTGTTTTTGATTATAATTGTTATGGACGGATTTTTTTTTTTTTTTTTTTTTTGCATTTTAGATTGGATATAGTAGAAACAGAGGAGAGGGGAAAGGATGATGTGCAACAGAAGTGCTCCCCACTTATTTTGCACTGTTCTGCATTATTTCTGTCTTCTTTGTTTACTGTAGCAGCTGTTTAGTTTTGTAGTCTAAATTATACCAATAACGATCAATGCTTCATTTATAACTGAAGATATTTGTGTTCTGTTTGACTACATACACACAAAAGAGGCTATTTTTATTTCTCTTTTCCTTTTAAAGGGCAGATGAGTTTTTGATCTGTGTGCGTTTTATTGGGAAAAGATGTTCGCTGTTTGCTCTTTCCTCACCATTTCACATAGTTTACAAGAAAATGAGCCGATCTCACAGTTGATTGGATGAAACACAAACATACACATACTCGTAATGATTATCTTGCACACACACACACACACACACATACACACACACACACACACACACACTGGACAGTATTTTCTGTGTAGTTTTACTGCATAGACAGTGATAGTCACAGCTCTGAGGCAAGAGCAGACTTCTGAAAATGTATTTCTTCCACAGATGTTGTGTGATAAGACTCTGTGTGTTTAGATCACAGTTAGTATAATAGACAGATTTGGTCACTATGACATCATCCATTTTTGTGGTTGTATTTTGAAACCTTAACATTTGCTTGTGTTGTGGAAGTGTTCTGGAGTATTCTGGAGCCACAACTAACCATATTTTGATGAGAATTAATTTAGTGGCATGTTACCAACTAACAATAGAAAGCTTGGATAGTACGCTGCATGCATACACTGTAAGGAATAAACGCCCTACACAGATATCTTGGTAAATTTGTGCTAAGTAACAGACTACTGCAATATTAAAAATGTATCAAAACAGATACACAGACTTCCTGGTGATTCTGTACCACACAGCAATCCATTTTAATTATGAGATAATTCTCTTAAAATGCCCAACAAGCCACCAACAGCACAAATGCAGTGGAGAGATCCAGCTCATTAAGTACATTTAGCAGAGTTGAGGACTAGCAGAAACAAATTGCTTTTGGCTGCCTGCCTGGGGACAGACCTATCAGTCAAAGTGGCCATGCCCCTTAAATCCAATTTCTAGATGGAGGAGTTATAATAAGGTTCATCCACTTTAAAGCTGTTGTGAAGGAAGTAAACTTATGTAGTGGCATAAAACATTTTATTACCAGTCTGTATGAATGCTTTTTAAGGCTGTAAAGTTGGTCATTTTAACATTGGAGTTTACAGGTACTCACTCACTTTTGTAGCCAGCCTCAAGTGGCCACTAGAGGTACTGCAGTTTTGGCACATCCATGTGGGTTCATTTGTCACCCGTGGAGGTTGCTGCTTGGTTTGGATATGGAAACTAGCGTGTGTGCGTGTGGGAGTGTTTTTGCAAGTCGTGTCTGCTGTTACACGTGAGTGTGTGTGCGTGTGGGTTTGCATGTGTTGGTCTATAATAGCACCCATTTAGCAGTGCTGTAGGCACTGTAATAGCAGCTCTGTATTAATACTACTCTAATAGCTGGGCTGCCATTTGGTTTGGGTCACTTTCAGGCCACACACTTACAGTCGAAGTATAGACTGGTCTTACACACACACACACATATACACACATATACACACACACACACATATATATATATATATATATATATATATATATATATATATATATATATATAGACACATAGATGCATGCACTCACATGTTGTGGTCCCCGAGCCAGCACATTCACATGTACCTACAACTTTCCCTCTTTCTCTCACACTCTCACATTTTCTCTCTCATATTTACACAGAGGCGAGGTGCTGCCCACAGCAGTGTGCGGCCAGCCTCTGTGCTTTGTTGGCTGCTCTGTGTGCTTGTTCAACAAGTCTTATTAATGACACTAATACAGGCCTGTTTCCTCCACTGTGTCTGAGCAGTGGCTCTCATACTGGGCTCTTTGACACACTATACCTGGCCGTGGGCGTGTGAAATTACATTTGGACAGTTGCTGTTATGAAACAGCTTGGCTCTCGTTTTCACTCTGTATTTCTTATTATTGATGATACAGAGTCATGTCAGGCTGTGCTGAGTGTCTGTTGTTTTGACCCTTGAGCTGCCTTTGAGGGTCGGAAATGACATCCAGAAACCTGACAAATCGGTGAAGTGTTTGTCTGAGACAGGTCTTTACCTCAGCCTGTTCACACAGTCTTGGTCTGCTTCGAGTAGAACAATGACTTAAGAAACCAAAATGACTTTGATCATTTCAATGCTGTTGTCTGTTTTTCCCTTTTATAATGCGGTAACCTGTTTCCAAATCTGATTTGTTGCTTATAATTGATGGATTTCAATAATGCAGTAGGTTGTGAAATATTTTAGCAGTTTATTTTTTTGTTTTACTCTCTCATGATAATATCCAGCTAGTATCTTGAACATCCGATAGTATCTGTTATTGTTGCGGGAGAAATGGTGATGTAAAAATTTTCAGAAGAATTTCCTTGAGTGACTGATTGAATTTATATCAGAACATACTTAATTGAAAATGTACATTTTTCAAATAGTCATTATTTATGTCCGTACTACTGTAGGTTAGATTATTATATATAGATATTGTTAGTGATTTTTTTTAGTCTATAAAAAATGCACAAAATATTCATCTTTAGGAAAATTTCAAGGAAATAAAATTTATAAAACCAGAAGTCATTTTCAAAGAAATCTTAGTGACCTTTATAAAATTTTAATACTGTATATTTTCCCACCAACAGAAGAAGTTGCCTACCACAGCATACCGTTTTGGATGGTACAGCATTTGTTGACATTACTATTCATTCTAACGGAAGTTTTCATCTCACAGGCCTAGAGACCAGTTGGTGACCCAGAGGCAAAATGCTTGGTGTGTGGTTGATCGAGGTTGCTAGCTATCACCAGGTGAAATCTGTCTCAAAGAGGGTGTCAAAAACCTCCTTTTGATTCCTTTAGTCACTAGCAAATTGTTTTGTTTGCTCATAATTTGCATTAAAGACACTGAGTTGCCTGCAAACACTTACATTTACTTTCATACTCAAATCGGAAACCGAGAATGTTTCCCTCAAAAGTAAAAGCTTTGCCTTTTGAAATGTGTTGGTTCCAGTGAGAAGGCACAACTGTTTCTTCAAATGCAAACTCTCTACATTCCCAGGTTGCATCGTATGTTTCACAATTTCACTACCACCTGGTGAGTAGTCTGCAACTGTTTGCAGACAAGTTCGTACCTTTCTTGGAAACTACTGGCAACCACCACAACCTGCTATCTACCCAAGCTCCTCAGTTGATCACAAAACTGCATGAACCTGCATGAACCAGTTGTGGAGTACACAGTTTTAACTAGTGACTGCATTTATCACCGGGTCACTAATAGATTTCTGGGCCTGTATGAAAGAGAGTTGAGCAATCAGTTGCATGCAATAGCCAACAACCTCCAGCAATGACTCACAACTATTCCGGAATCTGCATTTTTTCCCCAACGGTTTCTGGGTAGTCACCAACAGGTCTCTAGGCCGGTGTGAATGAGGAAAACAATACACAGCAACAGGCAAATGCAAGTAGAGAAAAAAGTGGAAAACAGACAATGAATCCACCTGTTCATGACAGAACACCATTTATTAAATTAAAAATTTTAAACATAAATGACGTATGCTGACATTTAGGACAAATTGCTCTTTATGGCAACCTCAGCCAGCTGAATTTAGGGTTGTTTTAGCTTTAATTTAATTATATTGAACATAATATAAATGAAAACAATCACAGTCTGGGTCTGTTTTAAGAAAATACAGAACACTAGTGTTTAAGAGACACTGTCAACACTATAATTGGCTGCAGCTTGTGCATTTCCACAAATTTTCCACATTAAGGACATTTGGACAGCAGACGTTCATGACTTACAGTTTTGAACTAAACACAATGCACTCGGTCCTCAGAAGACTACATTTGTTTTTCAGATATATATATATTTTTTAACTCCACACTCAAGAATACACACTTGTGGCTGGATGTAATCCACCCATATGAAGACATGCACATTCTGCTTCAACATTTGCTGTTGGCTCTCCATCAAATATTGTGTTTAACACACTTTTATTCACAGGGTGTGTTTGCGATGTATGAGACCTTGTCCTTCAGTGTGTTAATGGCCACCCTGAATGGCCGCTCATCACTCAGGCACACACACACTCTCACACACACATACTTGTTGACACAGAATAGGTGTGTAGGAGTGTGTGGCTTTTCTGTCTAAATCCTTGGTGATAGATGTTAAGTATGTATGTATGTGTTTGTGTGCACTGTAGGTGGCTGTCTCCCTGACCTCTAGTTGATGGCAGTGTGAGTTTTAATAGCGCATTGAGGCCTAATTATAGTTCTCTGGTCACACAGCCCCACTGCTTTATGGCAGTGTGTGCTGCTGTGTATTTTGTGTGTCGGGGCTTAGTATGTCCTACACCAGGCCTTTCCTAATAAACACATAGTCTTGAACACATTTATACTTACAGCCAGGTGTCTGTGTGTATGAGTATGGAGGTGTTAATGGAGATATCAGATTCAGGCAGAGGGAGTAACGCACCTCACAGCACAACACAACATCAGGGCTGAAATTAAACAAAAGCCACAAAAGTCCTCCAGGATCTTTGGTGCTTGTGTTATTAAAAAAAAGTGTTTTTTGTTGTTTTTTTTTATTGAGGGATGTAGATGAAGCAGCCAAAAAAGCAGCCTGTATTCTTTACATGAATTAGTTTGTTTGCTGTGCAGTCTGACCTTGTCTAAAGGCCAAAGTGTTTCGAAAGGTGGAGCTAAAAGTCCCAGAGAGTGACTGGACATGATGAGTTGTACAAATGTAGATAATGGTGTACACTTTGAGATGGTTTCTGTTCAGTGACATTGATGATGTTAGACTAGGTTGTTTGTTCAAATTGTGTCAGAGAAACATGGGGGAAAGCTTAGGATACACTTAAAAGTTGAAGCTCCACCTGTTTTTACGCCACCGACGTTGTTAATTGCTACATGAAATTAACCTCTCTCTGAAAGCCAAACTGGAAAATACCTAGCAAAACATACCTGAGTTCACAGTATAACATTGTATTTAATTACATTGTTTTTTGTGTGTTTTTGTTTGCTATTATCAGTTCAAAACATTTTAGCTTGTGAATAAATCTACTTTGCTGCCCCCCACTCTCTCCATCAGGTCATCATTCCCTCTGTATCCAGTCTATGGACGGGATGCTGATGTTCTTCGAGCAGGACAGCTACTCTTTTGGCAGGTTCCTCCCTGGTTTTCTGCTGCCTGGTCCCCTGACTTACAACCCCAGAACAGACAGCTTCCTCACTGTATCCTCTGCACGAGAGCTGGAGAGCTACAAGTAGGCTTTTTTATAATTCATTTATTTATTAACTTTTTTCATCTTGTGTTACTTGCCTGAAGACTGCAGTGTTGTAATCCCACAAATATTTGCAAGCAAGATAGCTGGGATAAAGTTACAGTATAATACTTTCACAGCTTTCAGTGAAGTCCATCACATAATAATTTCTACAACATACATCTCCAGATGCCCTCAAATGGCATCAATAGTCTTGTCTTTCATTTCTGATTGTTGGTGGCATCAGATGAGTCCATAGTCTATGGGAGAATCCCAGCTGAGGGATTTTTGCAATACAGCTTCGAGTCCATTTTCTTCATTGCATAGACTTTGTATGTATGCACTATGAGAGGAGTAATGTTGTATGCTGGAATGTATGTAACTGATTTCTAACAGCAAGATCCTTGATATAGGCCTATATATTAGTTGCTAGAAAATACTGAAGTTTTATTCTAAGATGGAAAAAAAACCCAAGTTGCTATTAAAAAGGAATTCACATCTGTTTACAAGTAATATTTAGGCTCGAACAGTATAAACTTTCTTAAGGTTATCTGATTCACAGTCTTCAGTATCAGCTGCTGATGGTTAACGAGCAGTGCTGACTAAATCCCCACCATCCGAACACCATCTGCTCCCAGTGCAGATCTTGTCTGGATGGACCGAAACACACACACAGACGCACTTGCGCACACATGGTTTGATCGGAAAGTACCTCATTTTAATGTAAGCACATGTACACTTCACTCTGACTGCATATCGTTAAGAAGTCTTACAGACTGCGTGGGTGTACGCTGTGCATGCGTGCAGTCTTCTCTTCCAGCTGTTTGTTATCTGGGTGCCCCCCACCAGTATCAAGACACTCTCCAGACTAGATATCACAGTGGAAACCCTGACGTCACCGTTCTCACTGGACACACACACAAACACAGCCCTGCAGTGTACAGACTGCAGTAAATCAGACAGAGCTCAGCAGACGTATACAAGCTTTCCATAAATGACAGCACAGCATTACGAATGCAACAAACTTATTTCCTTTACACTGTGCATTAAACACCTCTAACCAACGTAATGTCTCTGCTATAAATAGAACTTCACATTTAGTGGAGACTTTAGAGTTTAGCCAGAACAAGACTTTGATGTGTCACAATAAATGTAAACACTAAATAGCATGCAGTCAGAGCTGTTCAGTCAGTACAGATGAGCATCATTAGTTAAAGATATGAAGTGCTACATAAATGATCAGTTGATTAGGATACCTACTAAAAAATAAAAGTTAAAAAAATTGCTAGAAGTAAAAGTGTTTTGCTCCTTGGGATACAAGTCACCAACACATACAATTTATGATTTATACCTTGCTCTTCCTGTCCCCATATTCAAGCTTGCTGCACATCCAGGAAGCCCAAGTTATCACCGTGTTTGTGTGACTAAACATTTTCATAACAAGGATCACTCTGCTTGAAGATTAATTAAATTGATATAGCATCAAAAAAAAAATTTGTGCATTAAATTTTAGAAGTGATGGCTTTAATAGAAATAATGCTTTATTTGTATGGGACTTTAGGAACTGTTAGAAGGTGCCTCACAGTTTGGATAAACATTTGAACACATACATTTGCCACATAAAGTACATAAAAACACACATCCAAGCATCCGCTCTTACATAAGCATCTCTTTCCATGTGGACTTTGGATTTGGTGATGAGCATAGAGCAGTTCCTGTTGCAGATGCACGATAAATGGTTTTCATATCACACAATAGCAGCAGGAAATGTATTAGCACTAAAACAGTGGATGCATTAATGATGCGGTTCTGGGAGAGCATTAACAAATCACTTTTCGACTAAAATACTTTGTGATCAAGATCACTGGTATTGACGTAAGACCCTACCAATTAGCAAAATCGAATAAATAAATGGATAAAAAATGTTTATCTGTTTATTTATGCAGTCATTATGTATGGGTTAAATGTTTTTTCTTAACCCCAATTTTGATTTAGATACTTTAGAAATGTTCTAATCTTTGAATGTGGTCAGAGTGATGGAAATATATAGACACACCATATCAGATGACGGGGTCAAAGCCATGCTGACTGTTATACATTTAATATCATATGACTGGTCAAACAGTTCTGCTTGGCTCAGTTTATTTAGCTTGCTGGACCTTCTCCTGCCCTGATGAATGAGAGCTTGATTTGGTTACAGTGTATGTGTGTGTGTTGGCGTCAGCTTTCAGCTTTTAGTTTGTGTTTATCCGTTACCTCAGAAAGCGTACATGCTTAGTGTGTATTTGTGTAGTTTGCGTGAATGTATATGCTTATTTGATCTGTATGTTGAAGGTAAGTGTGTGTGTGTGTGTGTGTGTGTGTGTGTGTGTGTGTGTGTGTGTGTGTGTGTGTGTGTGTGTGTGTGTGTGTGTGTGTGTGTGTGTGTGTGTGTGTGTGTGTGTGTGTGCTCCTTTCTGAGAGATCCTCTTTCATATAAATGGGATGTTTGTTTCCTCAACCTCAGTGTCCTAAACTTGCACGATGACTGATACTGCCTAAACACACACTCCTGTACACACAAAGTCCAACCCGCACACCATGTTCACTGGAAACAGTATTTTAATGACAAATAGAAAAAAAGTATGTGTATATCACTGTCAGTGATATTTGTCTTCCTCCTTACATGCTGCTCATGCAGGTGAATAACCAGATTTCTTTGGTTCTTTCTCAAACACAAGGCTTTCTGTGATTATGTTTTTTCTTCTTTTTTGGCCCTCTTTCATATTATACACACACCCACCCACACACACACGTGCGCATGCATGTCCAGTTTTAATTCAGTCATTTGACCTCTTATCCCATGATTAGTAAAACATCTAAGTGAAGGGTGGAATAATTATGAAATATCAAAGCAGAGTGAAAGAATATACTTATTTTATAGTGTTGTTTTAGTATTATTAGGCTGAATTTAATCCCTTCACTCATGCAGGAGCTGGTCTGTCGATCCATTGAGTGTTGCCTTAAAAGCTTAAAACCCCTGACATGTTTAATATATTTTTTAGTCCATTTTCTTTCCCAGGAAATGGTCATGGCGTGATGAAAAGGTTTCTTTACTGGCAGTCATCCATAAAGCTCATTAGTCTGCTCGCCGTTTCTCAGAGAGGGCTAAGCGGGTAGCGCTACTGTACGGATGAGTTCAAAACTATAAATCTTGCATTGTATTGCAAAAATCAAAGGTTAGAACACTTCATTTACTATTTTATACAAAATGTTACGAGGAATTAGCATCACTCTTCGAGTCACATGTGGTAATCAGGTTTATCCAGGTATAAAACGAAAATGTTGTTAGAGGAGTGGAAAGGGGAGAGATGTGAGTGCTCTCTGCAGTGAGTAATACATGAAATAAGTAAAATTCAACCAAAAGAAGGCAGTCACAGTCTTTTTATGAAAGCCATACTGAGCTGCATGTGAAGTTACAGAGCTTGAAATTTGATTTATTTTTTTATTTACATTTTTGTCTGGGTTAGAAATTACAAATAGAAATTTGTAATTCAAGTGACCAAAAGGCCTACAGTGTATATACTAAAGCTTTGCCGCAGTTTCATACTAGGTTACATACTAACCCTAAGCGCATTTTTGAGAATGACACTGAAAAGCATAACAAAACTAAGTATGCCCTGAAGTCAAAACTCTGTGAGAATGTAACTTCAGCACACTTACATTATATGCTAGTGTTTAGCTGCAGATGTTTTCCCTGTCCGCTGTTTAAATGCTAACGTGATAAGGTCAGTTAATTAGATACACAAAGTACAAATGAGACTATAGTCGATGCAATTTGTAAATTAAAGTAAGTAAATAAAATTTTATTTATGTATCCCAAAATCAGATTCAAAGAGCTTCATGGGCATAAAAACATATTAATAAAAAAGCAGTTATTTAAATTATTAGCATTACAATTTTAACCTGTTAGCAGCTCCACGTGTGGGTAGTATACATAATGAATATGGTGTACTGAAAGTGCTGTTGCTTTGCACAAATATTTGCGGACTCAATAAAAAAAGAGGCTAAGATAAAGTATTACTAGTACCCTTAAAGTAGCAGCCATGTTGGATTGTGCTTCTTCCAATAAAGGTCAATTTCAGGGTTGCTTGCTTTGATTAACAACAGCTTTGTGTCGAAACATGCAAAACAGAGTGAGAAGGTTGGTGGATAAATGAGTAGTTATTTAGTGTTTGGTCTGGGGTGTGCAATTGGGGTCAGTCAGGTTTGGAGCTCTGTTCATCCAGGTGTTTGGGAAGATGGATAGATTCCCACTAAGCTGCTATGACTGCCAGCTTCTTACTGGAAAAAGCCTAACATGCAGATGCCAAAATCAACTGACCACAGATCAGTCTGACCACTTTATCCTTAGCCAGTGGCCTGCGGCTCACTGATTAAAACTGATAGATCACGGTTCGAGGGAACGGTAGGTCTGTGATGTGTTGATTGACCACAGAGAACCTGTAAAAGAGAAGGTGACTATAAAATGCTTGCAGGGGTTTGTTTATTCTGAACACGAATTGTGTGCTGTTGTTGTGGTTTTGCTCTAATGGTTGAGAAACTGTGTAGTTTGGCTTTTTAGAATAGCTGGGGAATATCTAGTACTTTTTGGACAATGGAAAGTGTCCTAGACCAACTCTGTCAGTTTTTTCACAATTTAAATTTCTCCTACTGTGTTTAAAAAAAAAAAAAAAAAAAAAAAAGTTATTTGTTTTCTGTCTGAGACGACGTACACAGAAAAAGTAGCTGTCTGTGTCTTTTTTACTGTCAGGTATGAGACTCTCGCTGTGGCTACAGAAGCAGAAAGTCGACAAGATCCCAACTTACCCCTTAAGACTGGAGGCAAGAGGCTGACGGTGAGCACTAACACACACATATTTTTTTTTCTTTGACATGATTGTTTGTTTATCTGTGTTGTGATTAGTGTTTAAAGACTGTAGGTTGAGTGATATCTGAATCTCGATAGTTCTTTGGGATCCCCTCATTTTCAGTCAAATGTGAATAATAGAATCCAAATGTCAGAGCACTTATGAATGTACTGTTCATGCTATTTGAATTTTTCTCTACCAGCACCAAAGGTCGCCACTATTGCCTTGAATTCGAACATAAAAATCTTTATTTGCAGAGCTTAAAGTTTCGCTGATACCCATTTCTATGGTAAATGGAAATTAAGTATCTAATAAAAAGGCACTGCACAACATTTTATCAAGCGTGTTCAGACAACGCACATGTCAGGCTGACATTCACGCATACAATTTTTTAATTTTTTTTTTGTGCAATAAATGACATTGTTCTGTGTCTTTGTGTGTTCCCATAGCCTGACTGGGTATTTGTGCTGGGAGAGCAGGCCCTGGATCTCTGTGTGCCCTCTTTCTCCCATGCTTCTTCCCACATCTTCATCCTGGGTGAGAGGAACATCTACTGTCTCCGTGACAATGGGCAGATCCATTTCATGAAGAAGCTGGAGTTCAACCCCAGCTGCTTCCTGCCATATGCCTCGGGTAACCCAGGACACCAGACAAAAAGTTGACACACTATAAAAGGATATTTCTCCTTCGCAGTCTTTATTGTAGTCTTTTTGTATTATTCTTATTCGTACTAGGAATAACAATATTCCTTGTAGGTTTTTGGCAGGATTTCTGCTGCAGCACTTATTTAGGCTGAATGTGTAATAATAATGATTTAACAAACATGTTAGACACAGAGAATTGAGAATAGGATGGAAAGTGATGGCTGCTGAGTTTCAAAAAAGCAAAGCAAACACCAGTCATGTTTCTCCGGACAAATCATAATGCAGAAACAAAACAATTTGTTTCCAGAAGAAGGTCCAAATTGTATATTTTTCTTCAAAGGTAGTGATTAGTTTTAGTTTTATAGAAAAACATGGACCTGTTGTCAGCATCACTTGTAACAAAGAGCAAAGGTTCACACGGCAAGCTAAGGGATAAGGCTTTTCTTTTCCCTTAGTTTTCATATTTTGCCAAAGCAGCAGAGGCAAAGTTCAGATGTGTTCAGCCTGGAGTGAGGTGAAACACAGAATCACAACATTCAGTATGCTTCAGTGCACCTGCCATAAGCAAACTTCCAAAAGACTAACTGGATAAAATACTAAAAAACAAAGCAACTGGAATGGCATACTGCCATGTGAATGGCTCACAGGAAGCTGCTTTTGGCAGAATGTGATGGAATAAACCGAATAGCTCTGCTACATAAATAAAACTGACTGCTGAACAATAGAGTTTATAGACATGTGCCAAATGAATAGCACATATAATACAGAATCATACAGGTAATAAACTTTATTTTTGTCCAAAAATACTTTTTATATGTAGTGTATCTTTCTTTCTTTCTTTCTTTCTTTCTTTCTTTCTTTCTTTCTTTCTTTCTTTCTTTCTTTCTTTCTTTCTTTCATGGAAACTGAAGCGATAACTGCTCCTTTGTGAGTTAGGCTAAACCTCCATTTACCTTCAATTGTACTCTTAATGAACGGCTGAATAAGATATCTGGCTCTTTAGCATTTAAATAGTCACTAAGTATGATGGCAAATCTGTGTCTTACTTAATCTCTGGCTGCTGTCTGTTGCTAAATAACCACCACACATGATTTTTTTTTCTTGTTTTTTTTTTTTTTTTTAATTTAAAAAAGTTGAAAACTGCTCTCTGCTGTGTTGTGCAAGTACATTCAAGTGCTGGTTTTGAATCTAAACAATGAAACTTCAATGAAGCCAAGGAAAGCTTCAGTCAACAACTGAATAGTCCTCAGTTCAAGTGATTCGCTTTTTTTCTCCACATTGCTCATCAGTCAGAACCATTTTCGAACAGATTTAGCTAAATGCAGCATCTCAGTGATTAAGATGTGCATGCATTGAATTGCTTGGCATAACTGTTCCCATGTCCAACCTACAGCAACGATAAAACATAGCAGGAAATAACAAGCTTCAATAGTACCTTTTGTTGTCAGCAAGAAGTAATTTAAAGATATTTAGGTACGGGAGGATCCGTGATCACAGGATTCATTTTGTCATAATGAGTATGCAGCATATTGAAATCATAGGCGTTACTGTAGGTACACCCACGGGTACGTGTGTGTGTGTGTGTGTTTGTCAAACAGTAATGGGTTCCAGCTTTGAACACCTCTCCCTGACTTCACCTCTGATGGGGAAAAAAGAGAAAGAGGTGTACAGTGTGGTGATTATTAGCTGCATTTGAAAGGGCGTCACATCTGAGGCAAGAGGCTACTGCTTATCATGCACACAATGGACAGGATATGCTGTGGGTGGATGATAATTAGTTCTGTGTGTTAGCCTGGCTACAGATGTTGAATTGGTCTTAGAGAAGGAGGCGATGGAGGCCGACTCTGCTGTCATTTTTACTGAAAGCTTGCACCTGACTAAATGAATCGATTTTCTCCCCACACACACGTACTCACAAAGTTCCATTATTCAATAATTAGCAATTAGCGGCGCAATTGTATCAAATTGCAGCCTGATTGTGGTCATTTAGAATGAGTAATATGAGAACATACACAAAAAGAGGTGTGCATAAACACATTCTCACACACTGATGGTGAATTTATGAGTTTTAGTTCCATGCACAGTGGCCTATGGTCACGCATCCATTATTTGGGTTGATGTTGTGGTTGCCTAAGAAACCAGTATGACTCAGAAACCCTTTGATTCAAGTGCATAAAATCGATCTGTATCCAGAAACCATTTTCATAGCTTTGTTTCTGTTTTAAACCATAAGTTTCCGATAAAACTTGTTAATTGGACAAGAGTGCTTCCAAAAGCACTTCAATAAAGTATTGCTCTCCTTGTTTCTGTCCCATTAAGTTGCACTGGCAGCTGGGGACAGCTGTGATTTTTATATTAAAATTATTAAGAAGAAAAAGGGTATGCCTTACCTGCATGGTTATCGATTGCTGCTTAACTGTCACTTTCAACCCTAAGCAACACGAATTATATTAATGTAGTTAGCAGTACAGTTCTGTGTATAACCTCCTGAAAATGCAGCCAAAACAACGTCAAAAGTGCTTCTGCCCACTTTAATTTATGCAACAATGTACTATAGATCCATTTTTTAAAGTGTATTACGTTTGATATAAAATACTCTGACTCTATGGAGGAAGGATCCAGAATGGAGGCTTCATTGACTGACTGCAAAAAGTGGCCATGATATCTGTTTTCAATTTTACAATTAAAATATCTCAGCTTTCAAAGTTCCCTCCAATGTCTACTCTGAATATTATTTAGATTATTTAAATTACTCTTGGAAATTGTCTATAAACTCAATCCCCAATGTGTCATTTCAACAAAAGCAACTTTTATTGGGACATGATTGCTGTCAACAGTCAAAACCACATAAAAATTCCCACATGACTGAGGGATGATGACAATTCCCAGGAGCATGACTGCTGTTGCAGACTTCACTCTCAAAAACAAACAAAGTCCACTCTAGAGTTTATTTTTAACAGTGTGATATTTAGTGACAGTCTAACTGCTGGAGCTGCCACCCAACAAGCAGCAAGGGCTTCTTTTATTATGCAGGGCCATTCAGTGGATTTCTATAGTGTATTCATAGTCTAGAGATTGGAGTAGATGAGGATAGGCAACAGTGCTCTCCTTAGCATTTCCTATTGCTTTCTTTCTGGCGCTCATCTTCACAGCTGCCTGCTCGACCAGTTCCCTCGTCCCCCCAGTCTACCTCTTTTATGCTGTTTGTATCTTATTTTGTCATTTAACTTTATCGGCTTCATTGCTTATATGAAGCCTTACAATCAAAGACCAGCTCCTGCATGATTTTTAATGATTCCTACTTCTAGGAACATGATATTCTAGGATCATGATAACATGGGTGACAGATTCATTCAGATAGGATCATGATGTGGCACCTATGATGCGGAGGCCAGAATGGATGTGGAGAGAGATGTCAGGATAAGGAAAAGGAGAAAGAAAAGAATGGGATGTGGAGAGATCAGTGGGCCAGGAGGGTAAAAAAAAAAGCCTAGAAAGGAAGGAGAACGAAGAACACCGGTTGGAAATTTTTATAATATGGTTGTAATTATAAGGCTGATGTGGAGACGAAAGGTGTGTATTTTGCTTTAATGTGGCACCAACACACTCTGTCATTTCGACCCCTGCACTGTGCCACCCTGCTGACCGCTGTTACTATATTATAACTTACATATTCCACTGTGTGAGTATGTGTACCAGTGTGTGTGTGTGAGTGTAAGTGAGGTGTGTTTGTTTTGCGTGTGGCCGTCACCTCAGATCTCTCCTGGTGGTAACTGCGCCATTGGTGGGATTGGCTGGATGTGTGTGTGTGTGTGAGTGAAACATAAGTAGTAAAATGTAAGTAGTATTTATACTGAAGGTTTCAAGCCATGTGTCATGAAAGAAAGTGTATGTGGAACTTCAGTTGTATATACACCTATAAAAGGTTACCTTGTCTCAAAATGAAAAATCGAGATGACAAAATTTCTATATACAAACCAGACGTGAAAAGTGATTTTCTTTACTGTGGGAACTTCTTACAGGGCAATGCCACCCACCAGAGGAATTTATTACTATGCTGCATGGTAAAATTTGTGAATTGAAATTTGAGAATCTGACACAAAACTAGCAAACTAGTTTAGCTTTTCTCTAGCCTCTTTTTTTAGGTGATGGAGTCTGAACTTCTGAAAGCCAGTTTTATTTTATTTATTTTTAAAAATAAAATGCTGTGATATTTAAGGTCTGTTGTTTCTAATCTTCTTTTTGTGGTCGTGTTTAGTGACAGATGGCACTACAAACCTGTTGCTAGGTAATCACACCAACATGCTGCTGGTTTACCAGGATGTGACCTTGAAGTGGGCATCCCAGCTCTCCTTTATCCCCGTGGCTGTGCGTGTTGCCAACTTTTTGTGAGTATAACCTCCAGCAAATGAAGGAATCTGATGTTAGAATTTTCCTAGTTTAAAGATGACCATTCGAGGAATATAAAGATGAAGGATAGCTTAGGACAGCTCAGTGCATGTAGTGTACACAGCAGTGATTATGCATGTAAACAAACACACACCTATAGCAAATATAATGTTGTGTTTATCAGCTTGTGAAATCCAGTGTGTAAACTACTCGACAATGTCTTCCAGCTGGCCAATCAGAGCGTAGTGGGGAGGGGCCAGCTATAGGCAATCCTTTGTCTTTTTCCAAACAACTCCAATCAAAGCCCAATTTGATACAATTACAATGCAAAACACAAACACGGTTGAAAAATGATGTGGTTTTGGTTGTGTGTGTGTGCCTGTGTGTTTTAGATGTGGGAGATAGTGTGTGTCTGGGTAGCTGTTTGGTTTAGTTTGAGGCTGTGTTGTTTTAAAGCATTTGATAATCATCGGGTGATTTAGTGTGTTGGTGGGACACCGTGCAGAGTGTGGGATAGGAACACACAAAACAAAACCAATACACACAAAAACAACATATGATCACTTCAGCAGCTCATTCTGGCTAGCTCTATTTGATAGCAGTGCTCTGGGAGTTCTTGTGTTTTGGAGGCAGTATTGCATTTTATTGCCAACCCCAAATTAAATATTCTCACCATTTTGGGATCCTTCAAGTTTAACATGGACCAAATCTGAATCAGAACTGTGAAGACTCAGAACCTGATATATATTTATGTTAAAACTGATCTGAGAGGACCGTTATTAAATAGAATGTTAAGTTAATTCATAGAAATCGAATCCAGGCACCATCAGCAGTGTAACAGTTGTAACTTTGACACAAGCTACAATTGTTAAGATATCTCATGCATACTTGCTGTCACCTGTAATGATCATTTATGCAAATAGCCTCAAGAAGCATTTGTAGCACTCAAGAACTTTTAAAAAAGGGGGAAATGAACCAGACAAAAGTTTACCTTCAGTTGCTCCGATGGCAGCTGAACCTATTGCTCACTTTGATAAATATACTATGTGTTATTGTTGGTAGATAGTGCTCAGACTGGTTTCAGACTGGTGAACTTCCGCCTCTCTAAGATGCTCTTTTTATACACTCATGTTACTGACTGGTTGCCAGTTAAGCTAATTAGTTTCAAAATGTTCTCCTTGGTACTACTAACTTTTCCAGCCCTTTTTCGCCTCTGGCCCGCTTTGCTATGACATGTTGCTACCATCACATTACATCTTAAAACCATACACTTCTCATTATAAAGAATGTTTTTATATATTCTGTTGCGAATAAAATATGGGTTTATGAGATTTACACTTCATTGCATTCTGTTTTTATTTACATTTTATAGACCTTCTTTGGAACTAGTGTTGTACACTACTACAATATTTTGAGAAATATTTTCAAACCTGGCAGCACGGTGGCACGGTGGTTAGCACTGTTGCCGCACAGCAAGAAGGTCCTGAGTTCAATTCCACCATCAGGCCGGGGTCTTTCTGTGTGGAGTTTGCAGGTTCTCCCCGTGTTTGCGTGGGTTCCCTCCGGGTACTCCGGCTTCCTCCCACCGTCCAAAGACATGCAGCTTGTGGGGATAGGTTAATTGGATAATCCAAATTGCCACTAGGTGTGAATGTGCGAGTGAATGTGAGTGCGAATGGTTGTCTGTCCCTGTGTGTTGGCCCTGCGACAGACTGGCGACCTGTCCAGGGTGTACCCTGCCTCTCGCCCTGTGACAGCTGGGATAGGCTCCAGCGCCCCCCGCGACCCTGAAAAGGATAAGCGGAAGCGAATGGATGGATGGATGGATTTTCAAACCTTGATTTGTGCAAGGTAATAAGACACTGGAACGAAAAGTGTACACAGTGCCACATTTTTTATTACTTTTTTTTTAAAGATTGAAATAAATTCTGGCAACATAGTTTTGTATTGTCACATATCTTGTATGTATGTATTACCTAACACTGCTGGTAGATTATGTGAGTTCCTTTAGTTGATGCGTACGCAACAATCTTTCTCTCAGTTGAACTTTGAGCTATTATTCAGCATGGTCTGTGTGTGTGTGTCTGTGGGCTTTAAATAAATGTGAGAACCATCACTTTTATGAATGCGTTTCTGTAGCATTTGGTCATGGCTCTATGAATATAAATTTTTCTGTGTACGTGTGTGCCCGTGCGTGTGCGTGACAGTGTTTCCGCAGCAGTAAAGTGAAAGTTTTATGCCCCCTCAGACGCCCTCCTGTGCAGGTGTGGAGCCGGCTGCTGCTCTTGACCTGAACCCCCTCATGTGTGGGTCTGAGTGTATGTGTTATCGTCTCACTGGACTGGAACAGAAAACACACACATACACACACAACACATCTGCAACCAGTTAGCACACACACAGTTAAAACACATTATTGCATCACTCAGCATTTCTTCATGCTCTCCCTCGTTTAATCTGGTTTCATATTATAAATTAGTTCTGAACTTTATATTCAGCTTTTTCTAAAAGGATTAAATAAGCATTTAGCTTACTTGTTTTAAAGGAGCAAATAACTAATTTTGAACTACAGTAGACCTTTTTGGCAGACGTTCTTGACTAACGACCAATAGCACACTAGGAAAAAGTTAACTTTCCTCTTCTCTGCTCTTCTCAGGGATGTGAAGGGAGTCGTGGTCAGTCTGAGTTCAGATGGTCAACTTCTGTGCTCTTACATGGGTACAGATCCCTCTTTCTTTTCAACTCCGAAGGTGGATGCCAGGGAGGCTGACTATGAGCAGGTGGAAGCTGAGATGAAGAAACTGCAGAAATTCATCCGAGAAGCCACCAGGACTCAGGGTAGGAGACTGCTGGAAGCATAATACACATTTTCTAATTATCATAAAACCAAAATATGCCCTTAAGAGGCAACTTTTGATCCTTCTTGTCTGATCCTAGGTTTATCTAATCATATTGTCATTCTTAAGTGACTCTTTCTTTGAATCAATTGACTGTCTACATTCACTTTAAAGTTGGTAAAATTTCCCATTGGAGTATCTGAGCAGCAAGTATCTGATATTTTTACTCCTTAAGGTGACCTTTTATGTCCATTTTTAGCTCCATATTTGAAATCCTGGACTCTGCTAGAGTGGCTTTGCTTGATTTACAGTTCAAAATGATTCACAGTTCCATTTTTTTTTATCTTAGACTAAGATCTGGTCCAGTCGCTAAGAATGAATTTTTTTTTTACTGAAAAAATCCACCTTAGTTTCACTTGATATTTATCACCTGGTTGTCAACACCCCACCTGCAGTGCATCCATACCTCACCAGTTGGGTTTGCCCCACAGTTCGACAACCACTGGTTTAAGCTAACTGCCTTCTGAATGGGAAACAGAAGCCTTGGAAAGAGGTGGGAGGGGCTGCTGTGCTCATAGCCAGGTCTATGTAAGAGAGTGAGAGAGTATGAGATGACCATAATTAAGAAATTACCTTTTTTGACATCTAACAGGTCCAGGAGGTTTAGAGCAGTCTGAGGCTTCTGGCTCTTGTACATACACTGACCTCATTATTTGAGACTGGCCATGTTTAATATGAGCATCAATGACTGTAACAGTGTGTGTGTGTGTGTGTATATATAAAATAAATTTAAGACTGCCACACAAGGTTTAATTTAAACTGCCTTTAACAACAAGTCAATGTGAATTTTATCTTTTGTCCTCTCTGTATGCTGGTTGATTTGTTTGCAAACTGACCAAGTATCATGCCTTCTTTCAAAATGTGGTGAAATGCTATATTGACTAATAAACACATCGGTTCAGTGTTTTGAGATTAAACTGTTGGTATTTCAGACATTTTGCCCAAAACCGATAGTGAGGATGACCTGTGCATTACTACCACTGTTTCCTCCAGCATGGACAACCCATCGGTAAACAAACACAAAACACACATAAAAAAACAAATTCACATTCGCACATTTAGATGCATATGCAATAATAAACATAGAAAGTTATATTTCCCTTTTAATATCTCTCCATAGCAAGCCCTGATCCACGATATCAATGGTCTGCCTGTCCCCTCGGTGACCGTACAGGTGAACCTTTAAAATCATTGTTTCTTCTCTCACTTTGTGTGTCAGAATTCTATCTGCCCTTTACCAGTATCCTGTCTACATCTAACATCATCATTTTTTTTTTTCAGGTGAAGGTGAAAGCCAGTAGTGTGGTGAAGTCATCTAAGCTGAGCATTGGTGTCCAGCCTCCTCTGGCAGTTACTCAGGAGCAGTTTGTCCTTGAGGCCATGGGTCAGTTAATTGTAGCTGTAGTCTTTATATGCGAGTTATGATTGGGCGTCTGTCTATGTGTATGCCTGTAAAACCTTTTCTTCTTCTTTTTCCTATTGTTGGTTCCAATTATCTGACATTCTGATCTGTTTCTGGGATTTCTGCCTTTGTCCATGTTTTTCCACTGGAGACAGTGGCATTGACAAATAGACAGGTTTAGCTAAAGGTGGTAGATTTGAAAATCCAAAGGTTTTCATTGGGAATGACCAAAATGGACAGATTAAGAATGATCGTGTCAGAAGGGCAGTTCAGGTTGGGTGCTTGAAATGCTTGAAATGCTTGAAAATTGTGTGAAAGTAACTTTTTCTAATTTGTGTGAACTAGTTCCTTTAAATCATGATTGTCCTGATGGAAAACTTATGAAACAGAATGCCAGCACTAAATAAAAACCTGACAAATATTACAGAAAGGAATACATGTTTAATAGCAAATCTGACATATAACCTTTAGCAGTAATTAGTACCTTTTTCTTCTTGAGGAGACGTGCAGTGTTGGCGAAATGCACAAAATTAAAGAAGTGCCAAGGAAAGAATGTAAGGGTGTATCGTAGGGGAATACAATGACTGCATTTTTATGGAAAATCTAAGCAGCTAGTTTGGTGTATGATCTTTCATCATCCAGTGTCATCAATCACTTTTTGTTCTTTTGCAGCCTCAGTCCATCTCTGAATCATTTGAGGGCACACCCACACACACACACACACACACACACACACACACACACACACACACACACACACACACACACACACACACACACACACACACACACACACACACACACAAATTTTATCCAATCCTCCTCCTTTTACAGATGAATGTGTTGGCCTCGACTGGGTGAGAGGTGTGTGTTTATTTTCTCAGCTCTTATCAGTCAGTTTTAGTCTTATGTGTTCTCTAGTCTAGCTGCTGGCCACTGAGCGCAGACAGCGGTAACTTTGAAATGAATTGCCCAGACACTGCACACACATAGCCTACTAACCCCAAACAGTGATATCTTCTGTCGGCTCATTAAAAGAACATTATTCATCCTGTAATACAATGTTCATCCATCCATCCACTTTGAGCTGTCTGTATGTCCTCTGTTTTGTTATGTTAGATTTTTTTTAACATGTACTCTGTGTGCATAATGTAAAGCAGTTGGAGGGAGTTTTTTTTATCAGAACGTCCTTATAGTGCGATGAGAACATACTTTTTAAAAATGTGTGGGCCTATTGGGAGTTAAACCTCTAACCCTGTTGGTGTCGGTGCTTTGCGCTGCCTGTTAGTCTACATATGGAGTGGGACTCTTAATCTTAGCAGCGTTCAGTCACGCCTACAGATTGCTAGTAGTTTGAACCAGTGGTTTCTTCTGCTGCATTTATATATCTGTTTAATTTTCCTTTAAGAGGCTTAATTATAAGCTTCCCAAGACAATAAAAACAATACAAGTGAATAATAAGTTTCTTACTATTAGTAGGAGTCGGATCAGTAGGAGTTTGTGCAACTGTTTTTTTTCTCAGGCTAGATGTTTCTTTATAAACCAACAACCACAAGAAAGGCCAGTCTTTCAACCTCTCTGTTCTTGTCACTCTCTTCTGTGGTATCGAGATCATATTTCTAAGTAGCTGCATATGAGCATCTGTCCAGATTCTTGCTATTGTGGTTACACAAAGCTTTCCAAGCATTTAGATGTTATTTGTCTTCATGCCACCCAGAGTCTTTTTGTGTTATGGCTCTTTTAGACTGTCCACCAGAGTTTTAAAAATTTGTCACTTTTCAAAAACACAGAACATCAGAATATGTCTTCACGCTAAGACAGCTTAGGAAAAATCTTTTAAAATCTGCTATCAGACTCAAAATTGGACTCCATTCCACATACAAAAGTGCTGTCCATATTTTGCATTTAGCAATCTGCAACTGAGTGAAGAATAAAGTCAGGAGTGACATTATTATAGCATGGACCCAGTAATTTCCTGCTGTAAATGGTGCTAAAATGAGCATTGTTGTCAATGGAATCAAAGTCTAAGTCATTTAAATAATGAGAAGCATCTTTCTTGTTTTGTTTTTTTTTAAAAAGCACAGAAAAAAAGCCACGATTCATTGATATGACGCAGATGGCATGCAGTATCAACACGGATGGTGTGTCTCTGAAGAATTCTTGTGTGTGAAAACAAACTTTTAGGAACGAATTCTGTAACTGACTCGTGTGCCAAATTTAACAACACCCAAAATGCAGCCTTCAATAAGCTGCTCCAAACAAAAAAGCAGCTTTATCATGGCACTTTTATCTCATTCCAGAAAGGTAACTGAGGTTATTGCCTCACTTTGTAGCTTGGTTAGTTGGCATTTTGCAGTTTAAAGTTTTGTACAAACAAAACACTGTCAAGTTGTCTTGTGATTTACAGAACTGTCCCTGTGAGGGTGTAAATCTCACTAGAGATGTGGTCATATGTCAAATGACGCACAACAGGTTGTGCAAGTTATTGTGGATGGTGTTGGCTGTCATTTTCCGAACCTATGCACACAGGCACAGAAGCTGGTTTATTTCCAGAACATGGTTCTTTTTAACTTTAAGACTGGTCTCGGCTTTTGCCGAAACAGTCATCCATCACAGAGGAGTATTCCCCGAGTTTTTTGAGAAGGACCAGAATGGACTGTGAATTTATGATTTCAAGATGTGAACAGTATTCTCAGGCGGTTTGAACACCATCCATTTATTCTGAGCTCTGACTCAAAGTGACCACTGGTTTACCATGATTCATAAAGTGTCATGCAGAAATGTAATGCATTTTACCACAGGCATTCTTATCTCTACATATACTACACATGACCCATCCAGCTGTTAATGAAACCATGATGCACTTTTTGAACAACAGTTTCTATTAAATTCTTGTGTCAGCGTTCATTAATATTGATCCCTTTTCATATGTCTTGTATTTCATAATATTTGCCATATTTTATGCTGCACGTTTAATTCCGCCTTTTTCTATTTTTCTATCAGTTTTAATCCAGACTTTCTCCATATGTATATTTTTACCACTAATGCTACAGTGCTAGAAGTGTATATTATGTATGTCAGCAGTATCCTCATTTGGAAATCTCCAATCATTAATTAATTTTTTTTTCACATTTTTTTTACTGCTCCATCCTAACTTATTCAAGATGCAGTTCGAGAAAATAATATGTATATAAGATTCCAGGTGGACCACATTTGCTCAATTCTCACCAGCCACTTTTGTACACCTATTTTACTGCTTGTTAACACAAATATTTAGTCAGTCAATCACATGAGAGCAACTTAATATACTGAGGAATGTAGACCTGTTGAGGTTTAAACCAAGTATCAGAATTGGGAAGAAAGTTGGATTAAGGAGCTTTGGATGTAACATGGTTGCTGGTGACAGATGGGCTGGTCTCAGTATTTCACAAACTTCTTGAATTTTCCTGCACAACCATCTCCAGGGTTTAAAGAGGATGTTCTAAAAAGAGAAAATATCCAGTGAGAATCACTTCTCTGCACAGAAATACAGAGATGGGAATGGCCAGTCATCTTCGGAACTGACAGGAAGGCAGCACTAATTTAAAAAAAAAAACTTTCAGTGCAACCGAGATATGCTAAAGAGCCTCTCTGAATGCACAACATGTTAAAGCAGATAGACTGCAGCAGCAGAAGACCACACCAGTTGCCTATTTTGTCAGGTAAGAACAGAAAACTGAGGCTACGGTTCACATAGGGTCACCAAAACTGAACATAAGAAGATTGGAAAAACATTGCGTAGTCCAGTTGCGGTTTCTGCTATGTACTTTAATGGTCGGGTCGGGTCAGAATTTGGTGTAAGCAACATGGATTGATCCCGCCTTGCATCAATGGTTTTCTGGTGGTTTGTGCAACATTTTCTTGTCACCCTTTGGCACCCTGAACATTGTTTAAGTACCACAGCTTACTTGAGTATTGTTGCTGACTGAAATATGCCATATTCCATAGTTTCTTTACATTAGAGGACTTTTCTTGTGTTAATAACTCTTTTAGACATTCTGCTTGTCATGGTTCTGGGTCATTTGACATAGCATTTTGAGTTTCATGTGTTTTTTGTGTCATTTTGTATTATATTATGATTCAGGTTCATTTAGTAGTCTTGAATTTATTCCATTTTTTGAGTTTCTTATGTTTCCTGTTTGGTTCCTTTCCTCTCAGGTTCCTCTTGTGTCTTTGTCCTGTGTCCTTCTTGTTTCCCTTTTCTGTTCCCATGTTCCCCTCCATGTGTTCATCCCATGGCTCTCCTGTCTGTCATGTTTATTCATGTTTTACCAGCCTGTCATGTGTCCCCCTCTTGCTCTCTTGTCCCCCCTCACACCCTCTCTCTTCCTCTCTCTTGTGTCCCCTCACTCGTCTGCCTTTCCTCCACTCGTCCCGTGTTGCGATCTCCCTCACGGCTGTGTGTTTCTCCGTGCATTCAGTTCCCAAGTTTCTCCTGGTTTAGTTTGTATTATCCCCGTCCAGCACTGCTTGAATCAAGTTTAAATCAACACACATTTTTTAAAACAGTTTTGAGTTTTTACATTTAGTACATTTTCTTGTTAGTATTTTTGATTAAATTTAATTTTAAATGATTTGTGAATGACTACATTTCTGTTTTTAATTTTTAACTTCTTTGGAAACAAGGTTGTGCAATGAACCACATAATCAGTGGCTGACTTTTACAAGATGGTTTTAGACCCTTTGATTGGACCGGTCAACATATTGCTGCAATTGAATAACACACTGCAAGTATGCAAAGGTCATGAACGACTTCTTATTTAAAGCTTCCCAAGTCGTGAATTAACAAACTAAAAGCTTAAGAATAAGTTGGTTGGATAAATACTTCCATGTCTGAACAGACAATAAAATGTTTGCCCCCCCAAAAAATCCAACAAAATCAAAAGCAACTTTATTGGACATGAAGCCAAAACAGCTTAAAAAAAATCCAGGCTCATCTGGATGGTTTGCTTGTTCTGTTTTTTTCTTCTTGGCAGCTGTTTTGAAGTTTTCACCGTTTATATGGAAGATCAGAAGCTCTGATCAGAAGCTCTGACTCACTGCGCTGTCACGTTTACACCACTAAAGAGATGCTTTGTTTACATGAGTTTAGGTAGCGGTCAGACGGGTCAGATTCAGAAGCCCGCAGTCAAGCACATAGGCACACATACTGTCACAGACCTCATTTCAGCACTCACACATGCATAACCATGGATGCATGCACGTGCCACACAGTGCACTGTTCAAATATAGACACACACACACACAATCAAAGTAAAGTAGCTGTGTGTGTGTTTATGTCACGCTCTTTTGTTTTCCTGCACACAGAAATCTGGCGCTGGCTTTCAGTAGTCATTCAGCAGTTCTCTGCTGCGAAACATGAGAGGTACTACACACACACAAACACATTGCATACAATCGTGTTTCCATAGCTGCAGAGGACATTACATGACTTACATTACACTTCCTGAAGTCTTACCCTAACCCTAACCATCACCACTGCTTGCTTATGTACACACAGTGTATATATATATACACTTTGTGTCATTCTTTTTCCTTTCTTAACTCCCTTCTCTGCCTCTCGCTGGCCTGCTCTGGGCCAGCCTGGCGTGTATCAGGACTGCAAGAGCTGAACCACTTCTGCTGACCCTCAGTGGTCAGATTTGGCCCTAAGGCGAGTGCTTTACATTGGTTAAAGTCCTGAAAATAAGGAAAAATAGATTAATGGAAGCTTTGTGAGTTGTAATGAATACCAGGACATGACTTAAAGGAGCTGGATCCCAGTCACATAGCCAGAGTTTACTCTGTGATTTGTCCAGAAAATTGCACCCTGCTTTATGGATTGCAGGGGAAGTGGCTGCTGAGCTGTAGATGGAATAGCGCCTGGTGTAAACAGTGCACCATGTACACAGAAATAAATCATTTTGACTATCACTATTAAAAATACAATGCTGTAAAAAATACTTTCTATTACCCGGAAATGTTTAATTAATTTTACTGCTTTATTGTTGAGGTACAAACAGGTAGCTTTGAGTTAGACTTCTGGACTTAATGCACCCAAGTTGGGGCTTTTGTTTCTGTTTTTTTTTGGGGGGGTTTTTCAGCTCTTTAAATTGGTCTCCTGTTTTTAGTCAGAGCTTCAGTCAGAGCTTTGTTGCTGAGATTAATAAATGCCATGTCATCTTCCCATGTCAGAAGCAGAAACAAATAACCACAGAAACAGCAACTTTGGATGAGACTGGTGCAGCAATAAAGGTTGCTGTAGCTAAATTTCAGAAATAACGACTCTTAAATCCCATTTCTAAATCTGCTGTCATGATACACATTAACCGTTCCCATCAACTGCTGACAATCCCTTGTTAACGGGACAGATGTGTCACTTGGTTTTGATTTGTTGGGATAAAATAAAAACAAAATGTACAGATGCCCTTAAAGTAAAAAAACTGTTTTCCTCCAATGAGGATGTCCTGACTTTACTGCAAAAATGAAGCCAATTTTAAGGAGCAAAGGTTTTCGTAATGGTCATCATTCAACTAAAAACTGAAATCCCCTGATCTAAGATGAGCACGTGTAGTTCCAGTCTATTTTATTTAGTGTTTTAGCAACTACATCTAGAACTTTAGAGAACTTTATTTCTCAGTTATGTACAGTACAAGTCCCCTGCTTCTCTTTTTTCTCTTGTTCTTTTCATGACTCATTTTGACCATTTTTGCATAAAAGAAACAAAGCCAGAGGGAAAAACAGCTACAAATACAAGTGACGAAGGAGCAGGTGTTATAAGAAAATGTGGCTGCAATTTTGAGGAACACTAGCAACACTAAAAACAATAACAGTGTTGGGGACGACACCTTGCGTGTCTGCCTTTCATCACTTTTCTTTTTTTGTGTCCTCCTTTATTATTTCCCTACAGTGCAACATGCAAGGTTTGTCTTTGCTCAGATGTAAACATGCAAACATCGCATGCACTTTCTCAAATCTTTGGCATACGGGATTCGTCTCCGTGGAAACAGTATGTTTTTTTTTCCTGCTACAGCTGTTGCGTATCTGTTTGTGTGCTAGCTGCCGCCCCATGTGTCTTTGATTCTCTAGCTCAGTTTGCGTCCACGCTTGTTTGCAAGAGTGTGTGTTCACTGTAAGTGCAAGTGTCAACACAAGTTTATTTCCAAACTTTTTTGCTGAGATTTGTCACACAGTGCTTTACTGCAAATAAAGAACGACCAGTGGTGATGCATGTGTGCGTGCGCGCGCACAAACAAACATGCATGAGGACCGGTTGTGCAAAGAGGAGGGGAGGTAGCGCCTTCTGACTTTTATTGTTATTCCAGTTTTTATTCGTCTCAGATGGCGACTCAATCCCCTGTTCACCACACACTGCCTCCTTTGTTCTCACTCTCGCCTTCCTACTCTCGCTCTCTCCCTTCTCTCTCTACCTTTCCATCTTTTCCTTTCTTTCCTCCTCTCTTTCATTTGTCATTTTGCCCTTTAGTGACTTTAAATGCCGTCTTCCTCCTGTTATTCCGGTTTACTTCCCCTGTTTTCCATAATCCCTTTCATTATTGTTCATTGTCTTTTCTCTGTAGTTGACTGTATGCAATAATATGCAGATAATATCATATTTTTTTTATAATTTGACTCACTCTTAGGCTGTAGCTATTTTCATTTTAAGGTCAATGTCAAATTGCAAAGGAGTGATGAGATGGCTTTTATCAGCTGGAACATGCAATTAGCTGGACTGCAATTAGAGTGCCAACTAAACATTTAAGTATGCATAATACGTAACTTGTTATTGAAGTTGTGTGCAATAACAATAATATACACAAACATATTTGCAGTTAAGGTAAATATATACAACTCTTATACAATCAAAACCTTTGGAGCTAATCTTTCTGTTTGGAGAGAATGTGTTTTTGTGTGGTTAGCGTGGAACACAGTATTAATGTAGAGAAGAAGTCCAACATTTTAATCTAACTTAGAAATTAAACACACGCCAACTTTGTAGTTTAATAGTTTGGCATTGATTGTGTGTATTTTATTTGAAATCATTAATTATCAATGTGTTTTAGTTGTTTTGATGGTCTAATGCAGTCTTTGTACACCCGCACACTTCCTTTTTCTGTAGCTGTTACTTTTACAACTGCTTACAGTTATTTCAGCTGCTCTTCTTTAGGGTTCAGCTGGGATGCATCCATAGATCAGCGCTTGTCTTTGTGAGGTATGTTTCTTGTGAAACTCAAACGTGTTGACTTTTGCAAATTAGGAACAGTCAAATTACATTAAATTGATTTTTATCACCGTACATGTTCATGTGCAGTTTATTTTTTCAAGTGCAGTAAATCAGTCAATTCTAATATGATGCATTTGTATTTATATGCTGTCATATTTTATTTTTTTAATACCATTAAATGGATATTCACCATTGCCGGTCTATTCTGGCTGATCCACCTTTTTATCTAAGCAGTTCAAGTTGCTTGAGTCTGCCTGCTGATACAGAAACAAATACACTCAAAAACATGTTAGTCTCAGCTGCTGCTGGTCTTTTAAATGTCTCTGAATTTGCTAATAATCTTCTTGATCCTTCGCAGCACCACGGTGCTGCAGTGATTAGCACCGTTGCTATAGAGCAAAAAAGTTTTGGGTTTAAACCTGTTGGTCTGCTGGGCTTTTTTATGTGGCGACTACATGTTGTCCCTGTAATGTACCTGAGTGGGTTTTCCCCTGGTTCTCTGGCTTCCTCTTACAGTCCAAAGACATTAATTTGTAATTCTGAATTAGCAGTAAGTAATGTTATGACCTTGAATAGTTATGTCTTTTTGTGTTTCACCGTAATGAACTGGCAACCCAGTCAGGGTGGATCCCGCTTCTCACCCTGTGCCAGGTGGGGTAGGCTCTGGCCCATCTTTGAATCTAATCATACAAATGATTAAAAAATGGATACATAAAGAGGTTTTCACTATATTTTTGTCTTCATCCATATTAGATCATTTGCACACATGTTGCAACAGAGTCATCCTCATTATCAAAGCCTATGTTATTGTGCTTTAGTCTAAAGAAGCGAATTCTTCTATGAGTACAATTTTTGTATCTCTGAGTGGACATTAGGTTAAGTGGACAGACCCAACATAGTAATGTGACCTAATCCTGACCTGAATAGGTCAAAGATCAATGTTTAACACCACACTGATGGTGTTTTCTGCTACAGAGTGACATCTGTGACTCCACACTCATACTTGCACTCAAGCCAGGTATCCCTCAGATTTGAATATCAGTATTTTGTTTTTATATTATTTCTCAGTGGAAATCAAAATGCAGTTAAATATACACACCTTTTCCCCATCTGCTTGTGTGGCATAGAGCTCATCTCCACCCTCTTGACTTCTGACCTCTTGTTCTAAAGTCAGTGGTCAGTTTAACCTAATCTGTCAAGTGTTATAACCTGAACCCTGATAGCTACAGTGCTACAGCGCCCTTTGAACCTAGAATGAACTCCCACATGTAAGCTCACATAATTAAAGCAAAACAGAGATCAAGTCTTTTTTCTTTTTTTTTTTTAGTGAAAGAATGAGTGGGAGGAAGATGGGTGGAGAATACACAGTGAAAAAGTGACAAAAAGAAAACAGTCAGTGAGGATGAAATAAGAGGTGAAGAAAGGTCCAGAAAGAAGCGGGTTAAAACGAGGGCAGAGCAGGAAAGGTGGTAAAGTGGGGGATTTTAGTCTGCTTTGTCAACTCTTTTTGTTGGCAACACTGATAATGGTTTAATGTGCCTGAGAACACTTGAACCAGTCTAAAGCCTCTGACTGGGTTGGTCTTTGGGGTCACACAGACACGTTACCTGATGCTCACAGGTTTGACGCCCACAACCTGTCCAGATGGGCCTGAATATATAATGACAAACTGAAGTGAGAAAAAGAAAACTGAGAGAAAGAAAGGAGAGGAAAAAAAGCAAAGAAGAGGGATTACTTTGTGTCTTTTTGGTCTTGTTTGTTAGTCTAAATGGGCCTGGGAACACTTAAAGCACTTAAACCAGTCTGACCAGTGTGACCTCCAGGGCACCGGGGTTAAAAGCCTTCTGCTGACAGACAGAATGACAGGGAGGGAGGGGCCAAGGGAAGTGAAAAGAAAGCTAGAGAGAATGGTAACACACTGAGGTGGAGGAAAGCCTCGTAGTAACAAGGATGTGAAAGACACAAATAAGGGAAGAGAATAAAAGTAAAGCTAGAGGAGACTTTATTAGAGCCTGATGGCATTAGTGTTTCATCTGCAATCTTTATTTAATCATATTGTCTGTAAAATCCTCAGCATGGTCATTGTTTCATTCCAGACAAATTACTTGTAATTCTCCTCATTGTAGGGTGAATACAAGACTCTATGTGTGTACACTCACATGCCTGCCAGTTGTGAGCATGTGATCTTGTCTGCACAGATTTGGGCACCAATCCATAACATAATCCAGCAAAAAGTATAACAGTCACTCAGCTGTGGAGTCCACATCTATCCGAACCTCCGTCTGTTCCTAGCCAAACTTTTGCTCAACTACCTTGCCCAGTTTAGTCTGAAATTTACATTTTACAGTGCTGACATTTATGAAAATTAATATGTTGCTACAAACTTTTTATTTACTCAACACATAAGCACTTGATCATCAGAAAAAACCCATAAAGTCAAGTCCTTCTTCAAAAAGTATAGAAATATATAAGAATGTATGAAGAAATATAAATATATATATACAATAACAGCAGCTGTACAAGTATTAAATGGAAATGAAGAAATATAATGTCCAGTGTTGTGCAATCCACCTTTGTAAGTGTCTTGTGCAGTGCAAATATGCTTAAAGTGATTTAGTGATGAAGTGATTCGATTAGATGACCACGCATCTAATTGAATTAATGTAAACAAAGTCCAGAATGTCCAGTGTGTGTGTAAGAACCATATGTGTGGGTCAGTACTGTGTGGTGGTGTGATTGAGAGACCGTATCGCCTGCGGGAAGAAGCTCCTCCTCAGTCTCTCTGTGTTGGTCTTCAGGGAGCGGAATCGCTTTCCTGACCTCAGCAGAGAGAACAGTCTGTTGTTGGGATGGCTGAGGTCCTTCACGATCTTCCTGGCCTTGGTCCAGCACCGCCTGCTGTAGATTGAGTGAGGGTCAGGGAGCTCGGAGCGGATGGTGCGCTCAGCTGACCGCACAACCCTCTGTAGAGCTCGTCTGTCCTGCATGGTGCTGTTCCCGAACCAGGTTAAGATGTTTCCCGCCAGGATGCTCTCTATGGTGCACGAGTAAAAGTTCCTGAGCACCTTGGAGGGCAGTTGGAAGTCTCTCAAGCGTCTGAGGTGGTAGAGACGCTGTCGGGCCTTTTTCACCACGGTGTTGATGTGACAGGACCATGACAAGTCCTGCGTGATGTGAACTCCGAGGTATTTGAAGCTGTCCACTCTCTCCACTGGGCACTCGTTGATGACGGGGGTCTGGTAGTTCCTCTCCTGCTTAGTGCTGAAGTCCACTATCGTCAGCAAACTTAATGATGGTGGTGGAGCTGGTAGTGGCCACACAGTCATATGCGTATAAAGAGTACAGCAGGGGGCTCAGAACACACCCCTGGGGGGCTCCAGTGCTGAGAGTGATGGAGGCTGAGACATGTCCACCCATCCTTACTGCCTGTGGTCTGCCTGTTAGGAAGTTGGAGATCCACTGACACATAGATGAGCTGAGTCCCAGGTGCTCCAGTTTGGTGGTGAGTGTGGAGGGAATTATGGTATTAAATGCAGAGCTGTAGTCGATGAAGAGCATTTTAACATAATTCCCCCTTCTAGTGTCCAAGTGAGTGAGTGATGTGTGGAGGAGATGAGAGATGGCATCGTCTGTGGAATGATTTGGACGGTAAGCGAACTGTAGTGGGTCCAGTGTGTCTGGTAGTGAAGAAATGATGAAGTCTCTGACCAGGCGTTCAAAGCACTTCATCACTGCTGAGGTGAGGGCTACAGGGCGATAGTCATTGAGAGAAGCAGGGTGGGGTTTCTTCGGGACAGGAACAATGATGGACTCCTTGAAGCATGTGGGGATGACCGACTTTTAGGTCACAACTGTAATAACACAACAGAAAAGAATAGTTCAACATTTTCAAGTGTTATGTGTGTTAAAATGTGTGATAAGTTCTTCAACTTCCAGCCCATGAAAACCACACAATCTTAGGTTTTTGATTCTGTGTTCAAGTTTTATATTTAATATACAGGCATGAGTGGTACCAGCTGTCCAATCTCTTACTCAGCTCAATAAGCCCATTCTGCACAATGTAGCCTTCAAGGGATTTTGTCTTACTGGTGATTTTTAGTTTTTACACTTATCGTTAGTGTCACCACTGATATTAAAAATCCCCAAAGTGGCTGGGGTCTAGCTGTTACACAGAAAAGATGAAAAGGTCGAACAGAAGATCCATTTCTCAGAAGAGGCTGAGATGGGAGGAGCGCGGGGGAAAAAAGGAGATGGATGCTTGGTGGGAGAAGTGAAGAGAGCAGTGTGGGAGAAGGATGAGATCAGCTGAGAGAGGAGGTCATGCTGTCAGTACATCTGAAGAGTGCGGAGAAAGTCTCTCTCTCTGCTTTTTATCGTTTATCTTCTCTTCTGTCAGTCGGCGAGTGGGTGTCGCCATCTCGCCTTTCATCTCCTCTCATCCATCTTGCTCCCTCCTTCTCTGTCTATCCTCAGCTGGAGCGGTCTCGTTTCGCTTACGGCTGCGTGTGCGCACACCTGCTAAACGTGTTCAATGAGAGTTTATACAGTTCTGAGTTATATTTTGAAACACACAGTGACATAGTCTCAAACTTTTGGCACAACGTCTCCTCGCCGTCATTCATTACCTGCAGAATGCCTGTAAGTTGCGCTTCCATTAGGACACATACACACATACTTGGGATTCAGTCACCTGTAACGGAGTGAGCTCAGAAACATCACGGCCCATTACACCATCTCACCGCCCTGTGTGTGCATATATATGTGTGTGTGTGTGTGTGTTCTGCTGCATGGAGCCATTAGCTGTAATGTATCCTTTCCTCTCCATCTATATTTGAGCCCTGCTTTTTCTCTCCAGCTTATTTGCGCTCTCTGCCTTTGTTTTTTTTTTTTTTTTCCCTTTATCTTGCTCTCTCTGGATTTAGGGTATTCAAAAGGAAGCTACAAGTCATCACCTCTGCCTCATGCTTATATAATTAGTTTGTGTTGTGTGTATGTATGTGCTCACAGTTTTAAAAAATCTGGTTAATAATATAAGTCACCTTCCATGGTGAGGTTCAAACTGCGTGTGTGTGTGTGTGTGTGTGTGTGTGTGTATTCACATTAAAGGGTCTGGTTTGTATTAACCGTACTCCGTCCTGTTCTGTACGTATCTTGAAAAAGCTGACACTTACACTTTGTGTGTGCGTTTCATTGACTACCCCGTTTCCTCATTCATCATTCAATGTCTTTCTTTTAAAGAGTGCTGGAATAAAATCGGTACTTCTGTTCCAAAAGTAAGAAAGTTTTACTCAAAATTACATTGACATTTGTAATAACACAAATTAGCTGAAGGGAAACTCCAGTGAGTTATTACGGCACTTTCATAGCAAATTGTGTGAGACTCAAAATTGAAGCAGAAAGGTCAAGATATTTAAACTTTTTGTCCACGGTGCGGCTCAAGCTACAGTGCATCCAGTATTTACTTCTGAAGCGCCTTTTTATTAGATTACATCCTTGCTAAGGAATAATATTAGCGCTCAAGCCAGAATCAAAGTAGCAAAGATAATATTATTAGGATTATTGTTTAAACCTTTTTAGATGTACAGAAAATCGTGGACTATTCTCACACTTTCTGTGATTATAGGGACTAAATGCATAAATAGTGTAAGCAAGGGACAACAGGACAGCATGTGTTAATGGCGACGTGTTTGTGCTTTGCTTTCAGGTGTTGGTTCATCCAAAGTCGTGGTGTTTTCAGCGTTTCTCAATGGCCACTACCCCCCTGCTGACCTCACCGGAGACATCACTGTGTCCTACAGCTCGCCGACAGGTAAAAAAACCCAAACCAAACCATGTGACAAATTTTCTGAATGGACATGTTTAATTTAACCTAAAACTTACAATTTCACAGAATACAACACAATTATCCTAATTATTACATGTTGTTGAATTCATTTAAATAGATAGAGTAGTATTGCAGATGGGTCCAAGTGGTAGCAAGAAGACAAGAGTAATCCACAATTTGTAACAATAAAATTTGTTTATTTTTAAACTGCTTTGACATATTATCCTGGTAAATAAAGTCCACTTCATCAGTATTTTAAATCTTTTAAAAATCCCTGATTGGTCGGGCTCTATCATAGAGCCTTGCTCACTGTCTGATGACAAAATTTACTTTCTCAGACCCAAGTGGACCCTCACAAGCTCACAGAGGCAGAAGTTAACAGAAATTGGACAATGACTTAACACTAGCTAACAAAGAGTAGCATAAATTTGCAAACAGAGTGAAAAGCCAAGCGTGATGTTATTCCTACTTGGCTTTTCGCTCTGCTTTCCTGCGATGGAGTTAAATCTATCAGTCTGTTCCAGCATTGCCGTTAGAAGCATTCTGGTCTATAACATCACTTCCAGTGTTGTGTGACAGTGTTGAACACCAGCTGCTAACAGTGTGCTGACTTGAGGTAATGACATCTGGGCACTTTCCAGACAAGCCCAGTTCATCCCCCTGCTGCCTCCAGGCATCTGTTTCTAGGCCCGGCAATATTTTTGGAAGATATTACTTTCCCCCTTGCAAACCAACAAAACCACTCTTTATTTCAAATGTCACGGGCCTCCTAGAAAAAAAAAAAAGATTTATTTGAATATTTGTTCAGAAATCAGGTCATGAAAAAAACCCCTGTTTTCTTGCTATTGTTTCCCTTGGATTGAATTTGCTTTGGCAGGCCTCTGTTGGTGGAACAGTCTCTCCGCCCCAGAAGCACATTTAACGTGAAATGTCTGGAAATATTGGGAAGTGTTTCTTTTTTGTTAAACTTTATTGTGCTGCTAAAAATAGCTGAAAATACGGAGTCTGGAGTAGTTCAGCAGATCTTAGTAGCCAAGCAGCTTGGGGAGAATATGTTGGGAGCTGATCTTGGGTTTGGAAAGAGAGCCAGTGGACTGTAAGTAGAATTAGAAAAAGTTTACTGCAGGTTAGAGGATGAAGACAGATGAATAACAGGATGGGGACCATGAATGAGGTACACACAAGTTACGTTTAAATGGAACGGAGAAAGAGAAACAGGGAGGGTAAACATTGTTGAGAGAAAGGATGGGAAGGAGGAGGACGACAAAAGCAGAGGAAAATGGGAACTACAGAAGCCCTAGGTATAAACTAAAAGAAGGCAATCTTTGTTAGAATGAGGAAGGAAAAGCAGGGGAGTAAATTAAGCTTATTCTCACTGCATGGTCAAACCTATGAGGACACTTATGCATTACAACCACTGTCTGCCAAATATTAAAACCTGGCTGCAGGACTTGTTCCCATTCATATACAAGAGCATTAGTCCAACAAGTGTTGGACTGAAATCAGGGATCATTAAGATTTCCTGGGAATGGAACGAAGAAGCTTTACCTAAAATCTTAAAAAACTTCCCCTTTGGCCATGTAATGTAAATTAGAGTTGGCGGTGTTGAGGGGAATGTGGACCTCAAAACTGATCTGGGTAGTAGATTAGTAGACAGCACTGCCATTACTGAATCAGAATATTTCTCAACAAAGATTCCAGGATTTATTTAAAAAAAAAAAAAAATCACTCATTCAGTTTTGATATATGACCAGGTGCGATTTAATCTGTGAGTCACCAGAACTACTTTAGATTTTTAGTAAATGACTACATTTATCACAGCTTGTACTTTATTCGTGAGTAAAACTTTATTTTTGCTGGAGCTGTGATGACAATGCAGGTGGATGCATTTATATGAAAATGATTCATAAGTACACACAGCAGTCATGCCGCATTCAGGCCTACTTCGGCTCTGCCCCGTTGAAAAAACTCTGTCTCGCTGATCAGAAAGAAGGGCAAATCGGTGCAGCGCTGCCGAATAAGCTTCAGCGTAGTGGCCTGCAGACAAGTGTAACACTGGTCACATACATGCAAATAAAACTGAAACCGATGTCCTGACAGGTTTGATTAAAAACATTCAACGTGAGACACTGCTGTTTGTGTCTTTGTCAGTGTATCTTTTAACAATGACCAGTCCATTCCTTGTAACTCCATGGTTGTGTGTTAATCTCCAGCAGTGCCTCATCCTATCTCATCCTCTCTCATCCTCTAAACGCTGTCTTGGCTTGGGAGGAATGCATCACTTTGTTTCTGTTGCTTTCCTTCTTTCCTCATTCCCACCCAGGGGTGATGATTATGCCTTCACACCACCCACTTATATAACACCATCCCACCCTGGGGCTACTGTGCCCTTCTTTAAGCCCTACAAAGGCTCTGACATTTAAGAAGACTGCTGACTTCTTAAGCCCTTCAAAGGAGGCTTGACGGTGTCAGGAGTTGTTACAATCTAGAAAGAATTTCATTAGTGGCCCTCTTTGATTTTCTTAATACTTTGAGAGAGAGCTCTGCACAAACACACTTGAGAAGGATCAGGTGGTCAAGTTGGCGTTTACAGTATACTGTTAGCTCGTACACAAGCTAACAGTATAGTGGCCATTTTCATCTGAACAGGCAAAGATACATTGTGACTGTGCGGATACTTTCCATAAAACCCAGCCAGCCGTGATTCACTGGTTGCTAGGCCAATTCGTGTGGAAACCTAGGAAGCTAGTTGGCAGCCTTTATTGTTTTCTTCTGTTTTACTGAACTTGCCAGAATGACCAGCATCTCCATATGTTGATGTCTCCAGGACAATGCAGTATTTTTGTTGGGTCACTCCTCTTTTGACTACCAGGCCTGAAATCCATTTGTAAGGAACTTTTGTTAAGCCAGCTGATGCTGATGTTGGTTGCTACGTCTGCCAAGCGGATCATGTTCTAAACTCTCTTTGTTAGCGTGCTCTGTATTACAACAGCTTAGTAACAGATTTGGAGGAATGCAAGGCCACAGGCCAGGAAACAAGTAATGTAGGTTTTTTTTTACAGGATAACTTGAGATTTAAAAAAAAAAAAAGCAAATTAATATTTTCTCATGAGCTGCAAGATCATGTGATATGTACAGAACCATATTTGTCTGTTGTTGTATTTTTATTAGTATTTTAATGCATACAGCATATCCTAATAACCCTTAATTTAACTTTTTTATTAACCTTATACAAAAACAGGTTTTCAGGGTTAAGCTTCTTTGAGATTTCTACTCTGTATTTCTGTTCCACTAAGGGGATATTTGGAGGAATTGAAAAACTTGATAGAGCTGGATTTAGTTTATCTGAAAGGACCTTAGATGGCAGAGTTTTTCCTGGCTCAAAATATGTCTTTGAGGGGGACTGTGCACATAACTGTGTTTGGTCAACGTGTGGATAAGGCAGTGACTCAGTGTTACTTTGCTGACAGAAATCTATGCACTTACCAGTTATTTGTGGCCAAAATGTATTTTATGTATGAGTTAATATAAAAAGAAGAAAAAAATTAATCTTGATGATTTCTCGTTTTAGAAAGGGCAAAACCTCATCTGCACTTTTAAAGCATTTTTTATTGAAAATTTAGATTGCATGCAAAATATTTTTTTCCTGGATTATAGTTTTGCTAGTTTTCAAATATTTTGCATGCAATTGTAGAGTGTTCAGAGATGAATTGCATCTATTAATTAAATGTGTGTGTTTGGACAGTATGCATATTAGATATTCTTTATTTTGTTCTAAATTTTTTTTTTCAATTTTTTTAAATTTTTATTGTCAGTAGACCTGAAAAATCAGTTTTAGCGAAAACCCTAAATGAGCATCATTGAACTTATTGATTTCCGTTAGCTGATTTGTGCTTCCTACTTGGATGTTTATTTGGCATTGAATTTCAGACTTTTTTACAAACTAATTCATGGATGGCATCTTGAACCCCTCATGAGTTTTCAGTTTCGCATTTATTCAGAATTTTTGCTGGCAGCAGACACTCATGGCATATTAAAAGCTTTTTCCTCTTGCTACCACAGAAAAGGCAAAGACTGTTCAATGAGAAGCCCTCATATATCAGTGCAGACAGAAGAAAAACAAGAATAATAACCTTTTATTGTCCATTGTGCTTTGTTCATGGACACTGCAGCACTGTGGAACATGGATTCAAACAGTGAATCTCCTGTGGGAAAAGTAGCGCCTTACAAAGATGCTCCTCTGTTATGTTCTCAGTCCACGAGCCCGCAGTTGTGAACTGATGGAGGAAAATATAATCCTGATGTTGTACTTTCTTGTTAATCTAAGGAAAACAAACAAACAAAAACAAACAAACAAATAAAAACATTGGTTTGTGCGCGAAAGGGATGTTACAAAGTGGAGAATGGATTTTTCGAAAGTAAAAAGATTTTATTTCCAAAACTCTTAAAAAGAATGAAAACAGTTCTGAGCTCTGTAATTAATTATAAAAAGAACACCTTCTCAGCTTCTTCGGCTATTATTGATATAATAAAGGCTTACAGCCGTGAAACATTAAACTTTTCTAATTCTACCGCAGCAGCTAATGGATCCAGAGTTTCACTTGAAGGAGATTTTTGAAAACCGAAGACTGATTGACCATTGCCTGGCAGCTGGCCAGAAGCAGCTACACACACTACTGTGTGTGTGTATCCATCCACGCATGTGTATGTGTGTGCGTGGGTTTTTGCTATGTGAGCCTCCTCGCTCCATTTGACATGTCTTTTACATTTAAAAAATGTAATGGGTGCTTTTAGGTCCTTCTCACTTTTCTTTCTCTCTCGTCCATTTTTGTGTTGTTTTATCCAGTCTTTTTCTTCCTTTTTCTTCCCTCCCCGTTATGGTTTTTCTTTCTTTTCGTTGGCAGTGTAGAGTAGTAATCTGAGCCCCAGACAAAGTAATTACTGGACTTAGCATTTCAGGATTAGATAATACTGCTCAATATGAAGACATTATGGGATTTTGTAGGTATGCGGCTGATCCTGCATTTCAGGTAGATTAGCCATCAAACTGCCAATAGCGTCGATGTTTCTTTTTTTTTGAATGATGCTCCGTATAGCAGAGCTACATTATCAGTGAGTCAGGACAGAGGACCAATATGCTTGCAGCAACATTACTGCTGAGAACTGAAAGAAACTTTATGTATGTAGGAGTATTGTAGACTGTCTTATTACCAGGAAACAATTGTGGTAATAATTTGGGTGCGGTAATATTGTGACCCATAGCTATGTTTTCAAGTCAAAGAACCTCAAGCAGCTGTGAGAAGAAACTTAAAGGCACATTTTAGAGCCAGGAAAACCATGCACTTTTAACAAAAACAAATAGGTAGTTAAAGCAAAACTATAATATTGTCAGGAAATGGATCAAACTCCAGTCTCTTGTGTTGTATTTGGCTATGTTTGTGCATATATACGAAAGCACGTGAAGTCGGTATGTGCAAATGGTGATGATGATTGTTTAATAAGACAATTTAAACTTTTAAAAGCAAGAGCTACCTCTGCATTTGTTTATTTATTTTGCATAAAATTGAATAAATAAATAAAACATAGGAAATATTACCAACTAGACATTAGTTCAACTGATCATTAGTTGTGATTTGGCGCTATATAGATAAACTTGAATTGAATTGATTCAGACCCAGCTAAATATATTGTTAGGTACCCTGTATTGTTAACAGTATATATCCTGCGCACTTGGCATGAAATTATATCTTTGAAATACAAACTCTTTAAACTGTAAAAAATCTTGCTTCTTAAAGAAGTGGCAGAGTTATGACGAGAGGGAGCGATGGAGGCAGAGTTATTACAGGAAGGAGAGGCAGCCATAGGAAGCGCGACTTTCATCAGGTTTAATAAGACGTGAACCTTTTGACTCAGCACCTCGCTGCCTTTTCATTGGCTTGCAACCTGCCATCTGCTTCTCATTCACCTTCGCAGGAAATCCTCTTCAACCAATCATATCATAGTTTAATCTGCCAGACTTCTGTTGCTGTGAACTAAAGGTTAGAGGAGCAGCACGCTGACTTTTTAAATCCCAGGGCAGCTGGAAAAATATAGCACTGAGGAGCACAGAGAAGAGATGCTGTCTTATCACAAATATTTTTGTGCTGCTTTTTCAACCCTGACTTCCTTCACATAAACAGACAGACACAAAACAAAGTAATTTTTTTTTTTATCACCACAAGGAACACACACACACACACACACACACACACACACACACACACACACACACACACACACACACACACACACACACACACACACACACACACACAAATCCTTCATATATTTTCATTTGAAGGTTAAAACTATCAACCAAAACTGTTTCGCTGCATCATAATTGAATGCTCCTTCTGGTTCTACTTAGGCCTTCCACAGTTTTCTTCTTCTAAATGAGTTAATACTGATCAGGTTATAAGAAGAGACGTCTCTTTCTGTTGATCCCGTCAGCCCGATTTCCACACAAACCTCATGACGATAGACTATTTAATTTTCGATTTGGACATCTTATCATATTCACGATCGGTATGGCTGAGTCAGATGGCTGCCTTTTCCTCCAGCTGTACTTTCCAGTTGTGTGGGAAGGCAAACCAAACACTTGAGAGGAATTTTTTTAGGTCTGTCTATTTCCATATGAAGGAAGATGGAGGTTTTCTCAGGGAATTCCCTTGCCAGTTCTTCCAGTTCTTTGTTACTGGTCCGACCAAATAAAACTAGATGGGAGAACTGATAACACTTAATTCTTTCTGTTTTTTCATTCCTTCACCTTTCATATTATAACATTTAACTCTTTCCTTTTCATTTCTGCAGAGCTTAACCCTAAAGGTAAGTGCTTTATTCGTAGAGCTTCGTAGACTAGAGCAAGTAGAAACACAGTCTTTTATTAAAACATGTACTCTAGATATACACATAAATAAATTTAAATATATATGTTCTACTGAGATCACACCCTTGTATATTCATGTACACTTCTACACTTACTGAAACGTAAAGATTATCAAAACTACGCCATATACTTTCCAAACACACACACACACACATACATTCAGAGCTGTATATACAGGAAGAGCCTGCTGCCTACTGTTTATGTTCCTGTTATGTGATATACTTGGCAAGAGTCTATACACACACATACTCTAATTCAAATACACAAACACACTTATACACACACACACACATTTTCCCGCTTTATAGAAAATGTAAATATCCCTTTACATCCATTTATTCTTTTAAACTGTGTTGAGTTTACACAGAAATATCATCTGTCTCACACATACAAGCATAAAGTGTGTTGACTTGCTGCGCACACATGCACTCCAGCAGTAGTGCTCCTAGTTGTCAACTGGCATTTATTTAAGATTGTTTGTGTTTGTGAGTTTGTGTGCTTTGATACGGAACTGGACCCCTATGATCTGTAGTGGCTCTGCAGCAGTACACACACACATGTTTGTATGGCCATTTTTTGAGGATATTTATTCACTAGACTAGTGATTCTCGGGCAGTGATGCATGTTTTTTCAGGAGCACTATTTAATCTAGTAATTAGGGGAAAAAATCTAATTAATTAAAGAATTTAGTTTACCTGTTGGTTATGAGAGGAAATATTGGTGTAGGGTTATGGGAGTCCCTCTGACAGGCCTGTGAGAACTTGTTGTCAGTTGATTTAAAATATGTAGGACATAAGTGAAACTCTAGTATGCTAGCTAGAATTCTACACAAAACACCTTTGAATATGATGAACTACAAAACAGCAGCCCTACCATCAGGGTTGATCCACTGGATCTCCTGTCCCGAGTCATGGGTAGCCCTAGATAATTGTTGTATTCAGTACAAACTGGACCGTAGCTTTGGGAAACAAAAGTTTTAGGATTGTTTAAACCATCACGCCTTGTTAAATAACAGTGTATAGATTTATGCAGAGCATAAATGCCAGATTACTAATACACTATAAGAGAGGCGGAGGAACTCACCTGGATATTTAATGCCAACGTGTAGTGCAGGTTAGTTGTAGCATGTGCACATGATTTATTGAAGACCAGACTGTGCGGTAATTATTATTATTTTTAACTTTTATTGTTTTGCTTGGGTCCACACACAAGTAAGGCAAGAGGATATGTGCATGAAATGCAGAGTCGATTGACATGCAAACACATCTCTGAATGTATATAGACACAAACACACGAGTGACATCACCACTGCTGTAGTAAGAACCTGATACTGTACAGTGGTCTCCTTCTTAAATAAACTCTGTGGTCTCTCTCTCTCTCCTTTCCCCTTCCTTCTCCCCCCTCTGTCTCTGACATACTGTGCCGCAAAGATACATCTGTTGGAATCAGTCTTCTCATATTACAGTGCGATGGAAGTACACTTCCATTCAATTACAGTACATTGTGACTTTAAGTATTTAACATTTGTTAATAGAAATGACTTTATGGCTTTATTTCCTCTATCTCACTTCCCAACCCCACCTGTTTTTGCTAGGAGCTATCAGAAAGGAAGTTAAGGGGTTAGAGGTCACAATGTGTGATTTGTAGATTCAAATGCACCTACACTTTTTTTCAATTTATACATCCCCAAAACATCAACAGCTTACAGAAGACTCAGGAGAGGCAGTGGATGGATTAAAGAATCTGTAAGAAAAACAGGGAAACCTCAGTTTACTGTAGCTGAGAAATTGTGTTTAGCCACTTATTCTTTGGCTTTAGTCTTACTGCAGGCCTCAGTTCCAGTTTCTGAATTGAAGCATTTCCTCAAACAACAACAATTTGAACAATTTGCTGTTTTTCTTTCTGCTGACGTCCTTCTCAACATACAAACTGACTAAAACAGAGAAAAAAATAACAAACTACAATATTAAACATTTACTTTGCGTGTCTCAGAGTGCAACTTTAGCAGAGATATTCTGTATTTGAGTTATTTTAAAATAGTTATGATATGCATCTACAAAAACATGTATCATTTATCTGCATTTAGAAAGCATTGATAGATGAACATTGTGTGTCTGAGACCACACAACATTTCTTGCCTCTTGTAACTCTTTAACATCGGAGTTGTTATCATCTTATCAGGTCCTTTCTTTCTTTGCTTTTTCACTTTTTTAATCACTTTATGCAGTTTAACCTCATCTAATTAGTCTAAAATCTTGATGATGAAAAAGTATGTTTCATATTCCAAGTCATTTTTGAAATAAAACAGTCAAAATCACTGATCTCAATGTTAGTTAAAGATCATGTATGCATTTCTTTGATAATTGTTTTTAGTCATCCCTGGGGTTATTGTAAAAAACGAATATAATAAAATGAAAAAAATAAATAATATAAACAAATATAAATAATATGCAGTAAAAATAAATAATTAGGACTGTGTAGAACTCATGTATGTGAATATATTACCCCAAAGTGCACCAACATCACGTATAATGTTGAGAGGTCCAGGTCAGTGAGGTCTAGCAGCTACACCGTTCTACAGCTGCCTGTGGCAGAATCTACTTGGATGAGTTTAATACAATTGTTAAGAACTAAGAGAAACTGTTCATTTGTACCAGACTATAGACATGCCTTTTAATCCTGTTCATCTGGACACTTTACCTTGAGTCTATGGGGATTTATTTGTTTTTTGAGACAGCCTCAAGAGAAACAGGTTATGTATGGGGATTTTTTTTTTTTTTTAAATACATTTTGGCCTTGTTCAATTGTAGTAATGAATACAGCAACACAGACACAAGCACAGACACACTAACTGTGTCTCCATGCATAAAACTCTGGACTGGAGGTGACCAGAAGTATTTTCCTCGTTTCTCGTTTGTTTGTTTTCCAGATTTTTTTTGTGATAATCAACCGAGTTTAAATTTTAGACAAAAATAACCTGGGCCACATGGTGCCTGTGTGGGAACTCCAGTTTTCTCCTACAGTCCAAAGACGTGCATTTAGTGGGGTTAGCTTGATTCATAATTTAAAATTGGCCATAGATGTCAGTGTGAATGGTGGTCTGGCGATCTCTCCAGGATGTACTCTGGTGGAGAATGAATAAATGAATTTATTTATTAAGGAGAGAAACCTTCCTGAGGTCTAAAGACATTTGTCTTTAGATTGTGGCATTATGTAGATAGATTGGCTTTGGGACTGCAGTGAATCAGGGTCAGAGAAGTTGGAACAGTGGTGAACCTTCCCAGGAATGGCTGGCCTAAAAATTAGAGTGCATTGACGTCTCATCCAGTAGATAACAAAAAACCCAGAATAAAATCTAAAGAACTGCAGGCCTCTCTTTGATCAGTTAAGGTCAGTTTTAATGACGCAACGATAAGAAAGGGACTGGGCAAAAATGGGAGTGCTCCAAGGCAAAAAAGACTGCTGACGAAAAAGAACACAAAGGCTTATCTTACAAAAATGATCTTGATGATCCCCAAGACTTTTGGGAAAAACTTCTGTGGAACATCATGCCAACATGATAATACTATGGTCTGGGGCTGCTTTGCTACTTTAGGACCTGGACGACTTGTTGTAATTGATGGTGCCATGACTTCTCCTCTCTACTAGAAGGAGAATGTGCAGCCATCAGTTCATACCCTGAAGCTTAAGAGCACTTGGGACATGCACCAAGACAATAATCCCACATACACCAGCAATTCTAACTCTGAATGATTCAAAAATACAAAACAAAGATTTTGGAGTGGCCTAGTCAAAGTCCAGACTTAAATTCAATTGAGATGGTTTGGCATGACCTTAAACAGACCATTCATGCTCAGAAACTCTCCAGTGTGGCTAAGTTAAAACAATTCTGCAAAGAAGAGTGGGCCAAAATTCCTCTCTAGCTCTGCGAAAGACTTATTGCCAGTTATCACAAATGCTTGATTGCAGTCTTTGTTGCCAATTGCAGTTCTTGCTGCCAAGGTTGGCACAACCAGTTATTAAGTTTAGGGGGCAATCACTTTTTCTCACAGGGTGACGTATGTTTGGGTAGCTTGTTTCTTTTAATAAATAAAATCATAATTTAAAAAAACTCACTTTGTTTTTAGTCAACGTATCTTTGTCTAATATTTAAATTTTTTGATTAAAACATGTAAGTGTGACAAATATGCAAAAAGGATTCAAGAAGGGGGCAAACACAGCTTCATAACACTGTATGAAGTTGGCGATAAGTGTGCACACACCTATGCCACCTCCTATTAGTCCAATTCATTCTTCCCTGTCTGTCTCACCGTCCTTTCTTCTCCATGTTCAACTCTTTTTTTCTCTTTGTTACTTTGTCAGCATTATTTTCCTCTAATTTGTTTCCATCTCTTTGTCCTTTCTTTGTCATTTTTCCCTACTTGTAACTTTTATTATGTGTTTATATTTCCTCCTCTTGCTTTCCAATTCCATCTTAGCATTTCTTTAGAGTTTCTTGTTTAAATGGTAAGATCAACAAAACCAGCCTGACTAAGCAAACAGTGTTTGAATTGTGTTTTAAACATAAAACATCCCTTATTATTACCTTAGTAGGGAAGGACCATGAGGGTAAAAAAAATACCATCAGAACACATAATAAAAGGATTTAAGTGGCTGCATTCACCATTCACTATATATCCTATAAACTTTACCTTAGTAGGGATCATTTTCCAAAGCTATAACGACCTTTACTTGATACCTTGGTGTTTTTGATTTTTTAATGTTTTTCCTTCCTTCCTTTCGGGCAGCCAGTGCTTTCATTCATTTCAGTATGTTGTGAAATTCAACTTGGAAACACTTGAAACTTGCCTGAGTCAGCCAATCCATCACAGCGCACATCATGTCTGCCCTGATTATCATCAATGTTACTTTAAAACACATTGGTCATCTGTTATATATTTAAAAAATTTGTGATGTTTATTAAATGAGCTTGAATGCAAAAGCACATAAAAAAAGATCAAATTGTTTTTTTATAGAGTCAAAACGGGAAATTGTATTTTCTTGGAGATCCGAATTGGATATTTTCTGTGTTAAGGCGATCATGTTCAAAGGCAGGAACTGAACAGTCAGCTGGACGATAAAAAAGTGAAAAATGGATCGGCGTGTCATGACCGGTAACATTACTTAACAGCGCTGAGAATAGTTTGCGTTTAGATTGATTTTTATATTTAGTAAATCTGCAGCATATTCACTTTGACAACATGTATATCTAACCCTCTTTGTTGTGTTTGTTGGAAGTGATGTGTTGTTTAACTATCCAGCCATCCAGAACGAAGGGTCATTGAGAATTTAGCTGAGTGAGGAAAGAAGAAAGCAGGCCTCAGTCCGTCTTGCTCTTTAAAACTTTGAACTTTTTCTCTCTCTCTCCATCTTCCTTTTCCCCTGTTTTCTACTGTTTTCCTTGGCTTTGCCTCTTTGCTTTTTCTCTCTAGGCCTCAGTGCATACATTCAAACCAAATTGAATTATTCACATAATCACATAATAATTGCTTGTCTGGGAGGAAAAGGTGCACAGTAGTTGTGGGTAATTATTACTATCTGTAATAACCTGGAACTTTCCCTAATTAAACCGTCCCTTCTCATATTATTTTCCTTTCAGTCTCTCTCTCTCTCACATGTTGGTTTATTTCCACTTGTTTTTCTGCTCAACTCTCCTGTCATTAGCTCACCTCCTCTCCTCTGGTTACTTCGCTCCATCTCTTCCTAACAACTGTTTTCCTCCATCGCTCCTTTCCCTCGCACTGTTATTCTAGCTAAGTGTACATTTCTGCCAAGCTCAGCACTCCATACACTCTGAACATAGTTGTAGTTGGCCTTAACTCGCCTCCTCACTTCCTTTTTCTTTTTTCTTGTCAGTCAGTCCCCACCATCTTTTTCAAAACTTCCCTTTCTGATCTTTGACAAACTCACCTCCACACTTGGCGTTGATGTCGAGTCTCTCGTTCTCCTAGCTCTCAGATGCTCATGCAATAGGAATACCTGAACTGTTGACTGTGTGAACAAATGTTAACTGCGATATCGAGGCCTCGATTTAAGATTTTAAGATGAGCAATGCAGAATTACTTTATTAATAATAATAATAATAGTAATAAATAGTCTACCTTTTTGAGAATCTTTTCTGACTATAGTGATGGTTCTTATTTGCAGGAGTTCCCAAGGTCCTCCAGTCCAGGTTCAATCTTCCTCCATCATTGGTGTGTGTCGCTTGTCCTCCACCCAAAGCCACCAAGTTTAAGATAACTGTGGACACCAACCAGCCACCAGTTGACCTCAGCTCCATCTTCCGAGGTAATAGCACACTCACTCTGTATGAAAACACTTGACAATGATGTGCTGGTGGCGCTCTGTTTCCCAAACAATTAAGGTTCTGTATTTGAATCACAGATTTCCAGAAACCAAAGTGCGCTGTTCTGTTTAAGTCATTGTCTGTGGAGATCGGTATGCAGTATTAATGTGCATTTGTTTAAAGTGGGTTGTCCACTTATTGCAACTGGTTGGCTTGTGCACACGTTGAAACGTAAACCCACACCAAAAGCTTAGCTCTAGGTATAAGTTATAAATAGGGAACGAATACTATATAAAGCACAAATCAGTAAAATGTCAACAATTTTTTTCATGCACACTTTACCGTGTGTGTGTCTGTTTAGTTCTTCTGAATTGACTACATCTTACAGTTAATGATTCGTAATAGCCAATAATCAATGACGTGGCTACCTAAGTGTTTTACACAAAACCAGATGATTTAAGCATGAATGGAAAGCTAGTGAAGGCAATGAGAGATGTGTAGCTGTGCGAATGTGTATACATTTATATGAATAATCAACGGTTATGTATCGGTGTGTGGTTGTGTATTTATACGAGTCTGTTTATGCGTGTTTATTTGTGATTCCGTGTGTGTGTAGGTCTGAGCTCTGGGAACGTCTGTTCTGCTTCCCAGTTATCTAACAATCGGCCACAGTCAGCAGCTCTGACGTCTAAACACACACATATAGTGTTCATACTGAGTGTGTGCTTTTTGTGTGAATAGAGATTTGTGTAAGCTTATTTTGTGTTTGTACATGCGACTGTATCTTGTTCTCCTTTGTTGGCATCCTATATCACGATAGCCTGTCCTATCTGTCTCATCTCATAGTTTTTTGTCTTTCTGTCTCTCTCTGCAGAGTTTTCAGCAAAATCAGAAGATAAGGATGGGAATAGTTTGGCTTTCCAGCTTCTGTCAGGAGCCAAGGTTACTGTGCTAGCCTCCAAGACCTCCCGTAAGTCTAACAGCACTGGATAATGAACGGGATTTTAATAAGATTCATCTTTTGGCTCCATTAAAGCTGTTTAATTGTGGGACTAAAACAAGTCTTGCGAATTATCTGTTTCTAATACAGTCCTGTTCCAGGTGTCTATTTTTTTTTACCAGATGTCTTTCTCATAGGCTGTCTTCACCTGCTAATTTCTTTTGATAGGTTTCAATTACTTGTGATAGAAAATCCTGCCCTTTTGTATTTCTTGGAGTCTTTGAGGACCTTTTGTTGATACCTGTTGGATTAAAAGAGAATAGGTAGTTTGGTAAGTACAGTGGTCCCTCGCTATAATGCGGTTCACCTTTCGTGGCTTCGCAGTTTTGCGGATTTTTTTGTGTATGCTTTTTTTTTCTTCTTCTTCTTTTTTTTTTTTTTTTTACAGCGCATTGTGTTCTGCATCCTGATTGGCTGTAGACAATTGTCAGTCAGTCTCGTGCCTTTCTCATGTACAGTACAGAATGCATTCAGCTTGTCGAATTTACATAAATCTTCGATCACTAGCAGTGTGACTCTGAAGTGCTGTACTGTATGTTTGTAAGTTTTCTCCCCAACAAACACAACAATGTCGATGAAACGTTTTGCACCGCCAAAGGCACCTGCGGTAGCACCCAAAAGGCATAGGACGATGCTAACCATCGCACAAAAGGATGAACTTCTGGACATGCTAAAGGAAGCTAGAAGTTACCGTATTTTTCAGACCATAAGGCGCACGGGATTAAGGGAAACAAAACAGTCAGATAAGTCAAACTTTACTCAACTCAAACTTTACTCAACTCATTCTTCTTGCTTCCTCTATTGATTCATTAATGTTGAATTCTCTCGCAGCTGCTCTATTCCCATGTTCTGGACCTGAAAACAGGGTTTGATCTTTGGTGTCATTCTATAACACTGGACTTATTTTTTGGCCGAAGGTTTTCAACTTTGGTAGTTTTTAAACATGAGAGAAATTTTCATGCCTGTCTGAGAAAAGTGTATAAAGTGTGTAGTGAGGGGGTTTTACAGCTGTAAGACAGCTATAATAATTGTACAAATTAAAGCTGGCTACTTCAGAGATTTCACCTATCGCGGGTTATTTTTAGAACGTAACTCCCGTGATAAACGAGGGACCACTGTATTATAATCTTACGGCAAGAATGTTGTAGGTTCGCAACCGGTTGGTCAAAGGTTGAGTAGCTCCTTGAGTACCCTCACTAAGAACCTTCTTTCTTTCTTTTCTGAGCATGAAGGATTGTCTCTATAGTAACCTGCCCAAGGTGTACCCCGCCTCTAGCTGAGTGTCAGCTGAGATAGGCTCTATATACCTGATACTGAGCTTTTAATTTTTACATACACCACTTTAAGTCTGACTTCTTGCATCACTTCCATGGACTTTTACAAACCTCTTTGGTCTGTGTACTAATAAGTTGTAAGATCTGAATTGTATTCACTGACAGCTTTCAGGAGTTAATATGAGACATTCATATTAAGATAATTCAAAAACTTTTTTATTGTTATTTTCAGGTTTTTTGTTTGTTTTTTCCTCTTTTGGATAGTGAAGCAGTGAAGATAGACACAGAGGAAAGTAGGGTGAGAAAGATAAAGAAGATATGCAGCAAAGGGCCGGGATAGGATTCGAACCCAGACCGCCACTCTTTGGCCGTGCAACATGTGGTTTTCTGCTCATCCACTGAGCTAAAGTGGCACCTGTGATTCTAAAACTGTATATCCCCTTAATCCATTTCTGGTTCTTAGAGATCTTTTTATAAGTATCACTTGTCACTGTGTCACTACTTATATTCGTTTGGTGTTTCATTCTTAACAAACTTTAGTACCAGGTGTTTAAATATATGTTCTTAGTTGCATACACATTTACACATTACACAAGGCTCAGTGGTTTAGATAGTTTTAACTATTTAAGATCTCTAACCATCTTTCGTTAGCATGTATCATCAATTATATTTTCCATATATGCATAAATATTTGATATTATTTTATGTGTGTGTTTGTCAGAACGTTACCGTATTCAGAGCGACAGTTTTGAAGACATGTGGTTGGTTGTGAAGGAGCTGGTCCACAGGTTTGACCAGCATTTCTCCAAATTGGGAATCAAGGATTTCAAGAAAAGTTTCAGCGGACCTCTCCCACTGGAGGAGTACTTCCTGTCTGTAGACAAGCACTTCCAGGTACTAACACACACCGAAGTGGTGTAAATCCTTCATTGTCAAGGGTCAGGGATTAAAAAAGAAATGACTTAAATATCAGTCAATTTAGTTATTATCAGTTCTGTCATCTGTCACCTTTATTTAATTTTATTAAGTTAAACCACAATTTGTCTGTTAAATATTTGTCACTTTGTCTCTTAGCTGCGTGTCAGTGCTCAGAAATATCAGGACCTGCTGTCGGAGCGAGCAGTCCAGTTCCGAGCCATCCAGCGCCGCCTGCTGACTCGGTTCAAGGACAAAACCCCAGCACCCCTGCAGAACCTTGACACGCTAATGGATGCCACTTACAGCCAGGTCAGACACATGCATTGAGGTTTGCTTTTTTGCTTGGAGTCTTAGATACCCGCACTGTCTGATGTAACTCCAAACGCCAATATTAAAGAGGGAGAAGCTATTATTCAAAGAAGCCATCTGACGTAGTTCAGCATCTGTTTGGGACAACTCTGAGAAGAGACCCTCAGGCATGTGGAACAAGCACAAAGCAAGACATCTTATATGACCTCATGGTACCTTAGAAACTTCCAGGAGGGGCGGGTACAAGAAACTTTAGGGCTGGGTACTTACTGAGATTTCAGTACGGCTTAGCATGTGTTTCCCTATGTTTTTATGCTGTTTTGTGTCATCTTGAAAGCACACTCACACAAGAACGAAAGGGAGCATATGTACTTGGGAACAAAAGTATCAGCCCAGTGCCCTGTCTAAAGTGTGTGTGTGTGTGTGTGTGTCCAACTGGGTGTGAGCACACAGCTAATCACCTAAACAGAGGAAGTCTATAAATCTCCAAAATGTAGCCCTCACACTATAAATCTACACTAACACATCATCACAGTGTGTCTCTGTGTGTGCTGTGTGTATATTTGTGAGGACCAGTTGGACTATTAGCTCTCATGAGGATACTTGTGGAAGGTGAGAACATTTTGGCCAGTGCTCACATTTTGGCACCTTTAAAGGGTGTTTGGGGGTTCAGATTGGTTTCAGGGGTAGAGTTAGTATTAGATATGAGTAAGATTATATGATACTTAAGTTGTTATCAAAGATGGTTACGTTGGTCAGGTATGCGAAAGGTGTCTTTTTGCTTTATTTTCTAATAGACCAGGCCTGGGCAATGTAGGGTACATGGATTTCTCAACAGGTGATTTCTTTGCAGTGGTTGAGTGTTATTTTTCAACATGTTGGCTTAGTGTTAAGATCTAATCAGGAAATGAAAGACTCTTATATTTACAGATATATAGATATTTGTGTCAATGTGACACCAGCGGCTGACAGAACTGAAGTATTTGTCACCCTGAAATGAGAACGTGTTGGCCATTCAGTTGAGATTATTCATTTTTGGGCAGGAGAAGGCTCAGTGTAAGTGAATGTCGTTTAAACTGTAGAGACACACTGGCATGTGCAGCTGAGGTCCGTATAAAGTCGATTTTAAAACAAAGCAGCTGTTCAGCTTTTGTCTCTCTTTGTTTAACTGTGAGGTATTGGAGGGTGGAGCAGTACTAGTGTCACCGTGATATTGCACGTATGTGTTTGTTAGACAAAGTGATGGTTGCTTGCTCCTATTGTTTATTCTAATTCTTGACTTGGCGGTCATTACTTCCACCTTCCATTAGCCTCTCGTTAACATAGCAGGGCTAGGTGACATCATCTCTTCATTAGCTGTTAAAGCTTTCAGTACATTACTGTTTGGCTTTGTGTGATCAGAGCCGCTTTCTCTGTCCAACAGCGTGCACTAACAATACCTTAATTTAATGCAAATTAACTTCCAGAGCTCTGAGAGTTTGTTGGAGCTTAATGAGCGGAAATTAATGAGCTTGTTGAAGTTCTAATTGCCATTTTAACCCAAATAAATAGTGTTCACCTTGGGTTGTCTTGACTCTTGCCAGGATAAGCAATCAGAGAGCCTGATCTAAACATGTCTGCCTTAAATGTTAATGTGTGGGTCTGCTGAATGCCTACCACCTTAACCATTTATTCAGCAGTACTTATTGTGCTCATACATCAACAGCAGCGTTTTTAGACATGCTGAAAGAGATTTTTTAAAAATCATCAGCGGGTAATTTCAGAACATTTATCTAATTTTTTTTATAACATTAAAAAATCTGGGCTATTGAAAGGGTAGGTTACTGAAATGGCATGCATGTCATGAACCCCACACTGCTCTTCACATGTTAAAATACCATTCATGGCACCCCTCAGCTGGATAAGTGATTTGGGGAGTAGTGTCTGATCATTTTAAGATAATCAAAATAAATAATAATCATAAATAAATATACTGCTGCATGTGTTCACATACCTTTCTGTACTGATATGACTTCATGCTCATTCCACATGCTCAGAGCGGTTTTGTAGTAAATTTGGCTAATTAGCACATGCCTATACTGCAGTATTGTTTGGGCTCTCTGTGCTGTTGGTTGTGAAATTAAAATGATTTGATGCTTTAATAAAATGTTGTAGTTGCATAAATGCAAAAAGTGAGCCACATTAGCCCGTTTCTAGCTGGTTACTGGGCAACATGAAGACATTATAATGTGTCCTATATAATTCATTTTTGTGGATGTATATTGAATATTATTGTCATGACATTCTAATCATAAAATTGATTTCATAAACTGTCATAGCTGCATAAAGCGAAAAGCAGGTCATTTTAGTGGTTGCCAGGCAGCCTGATAACATCATGACATATCACGCAGAACTAAACATTTTTTAATTTAAATTTCAAATAACTGTTGTGAAATTGTGGTTGATCGCTATCCTTTTCTGAGCCTGGTTCTGCCAGAGGTTACTTCCTGTTAAAACGGAGTTTTTCCTTCCCACTTTTGCCAAGTGCTTGTTCAAAGGGGCTCATCTGATTGTTGGGGTTTTCTTTGTATTATTATTTGTCTTTACCTTAAAATATAAAGTGTCTTGAGGCGATTACAGCTGTGGTTTTAACATGTATATCCACAAATGCAAAAAAAAAAAAAAAAAAAAGGCAGTTTTTACCTGTTTCTATAGGAAGGAACTTTCAAGAGTCTAAGATGTAAGACGTGATAATTTTTCAGCATTCTGGAACATATTTAATGTTTTTAATTGCTGGTACCAATTTTGGTGAGTAAAACTTTAGAGAGGACCTTTGATTAATTAATTGGTAATCATTAATCTGCAGGGGTTTTTTCTTTCTGTTTTTTTTAATACGGTGAGCTCATGTAAAATTAAATAACTCTGTGTACACAGATACTTTGTTTTTAGTCACTAATTTACTCATTTTGAAGATCCGTGACAATAACAGCAACTTGACTTAAATGATCACTGTAATCAATGGTTTGTCGTGCATTGACTTGTTGCCATGCTGGAGCCGTACTTTTACTTTCACCAAGGCTTTGATAGAAAAGTATTGGTGTAACTCAAAATAACTTGTCACTTATCAATTTTAGTGAATTAATGTAATTTAAATTCATCATTTCTTTCAATTTACAGTAATGTGATGATATCACATTGTATTACTGGACATTGTTGTTTTTTGACTTTGACATGTAACCTTATAACTCTTAAGACTTCCAGGCCGGAGTTTAAATCTCCTCTCAAAAAGCCATTGGCTCACACTTTCTTTCTCTTTTTAGCTGTTTATACCTTTGAAATTTTGACTCTGCCTCCTCAAGCTAATGCGTTCTGGTGTCACTCCTGTCCATCACACTTTTTCCCCTCTCTCTCTCTCGCTCTCTCTCCCTTTCTGTGTCTTCCTCTCTTCCCGCCATCCAGCGGCCTGTATGCGGGAAGTTTCTGACACACTATACACTCTGTAATGTATACACACCCGCCATAATGGAGGCTATCGACGGGCTGGTCGGAAGAGTGATGAATGCATCAAATTAATAATTCATGTCAGTATTAAGAGTCATGCTGCTGATGCCAGGGCCAACTCAGCAGTTTGAATTCTGTAACTGGATGAATTTTGTGAGGATACATCATATCTTCATTTTTATTAGAAGGCTTGACAAGGACATTAGATAAGCCTTAATTTGCTATTAATTTGGTGTTTTTATCTGTTCTTTTATTTATTTCTTTTATTTCTTTTATTTGATCTTGAATCATAGTTTCTGTTTATAGATTTAAGGGTTATGAATTCTTTTTCATTTTCTTGTCATTTCTAATCAACCAGTGTTATCTGCATGTATCCTTGTTTCTATTTTTAATTTGTCTAAAATGCATTTTTAAAGTTCTTACAGTTCAAACTTTTCTGCAACAAATAGTATTTAACAGTCATTTGGTTAAATGTAGAGTCACCTTTTGGGTTTCCATTTCAATAGTTGCAACAGTTTGCTCAGAGGCATTTCAGTGTTCTTGATGTAGGAAGGTAATATATTGTTCATGATTTTTACCAGGTCATTTAACCAGGTCAAAAGCCTACCAGGTAAAACCTTGTTGGAGTAAGAACATAAGATGTTTTGTGGAGGTTTATCCCATGAAGCTGCGGCTCCATGGGTGCATTCACACTGTTGTTAGGATGGCAAAGGAATGTGCGGCTAAACAGGAATGCTGGTGAACTAGGCACCTCTTTCATTTTGGCTCAGAGGAATGTCTGCTGGGTAAATTTTCTGCATCAATCTTGGGCAAACGAGGGGGGATTTCCCCCTCGTTAGCGGTGTGTGTCTCCACATGCAGTGGCCGGCAATCGCCGACGCGCCGTCAGAGATAAGAGGAATGAGCTCCCTGTGAGAATACTCTGTGGTCGGCTGTGCATTTATGCAGCCGAGGATAATATTTCCATTGTTCATGCTGCCTTTATGGGCCTATATTTTATTCATGAATTCCTAAGAGCTAGCAAGCCACGTCTTACTTTATGTGTGTTCGTGTAAACTTTTTCATGTGCCGAATACAGTGGCTTGATTCCAAAATACACCAAGTGCTTGAACTAGCCGAATATGATTGATGAGTTTCAGAATAGAGTAAGACCCATGAATGATTATTTTTGTGTCAGAGTGGCTCGTATAGAAGAGAAACCAGCTATGGACAAAATCCACCAGTTTGTTTGGTGGCTCCAGGAAATTTCCAGCTCTGCCCTGTGAGCGCTTCTGTCTTCTGTCCTGGTTGGAGGTGTGTTTCTCTTCCACCTCCCTCCCTGGTCCCTCCTTAAAAAGTCATCAGTCATCACATCCCCTGTATTTTACACGCTCCCCCTCTAACTGGTGTTTGATTAATTTATGGCTACTAGAGGTTTGACTGGCAGTGCTCCTCCTTGTAGCTACCTCATCTGCCTCTCAAATTCAAGGGAGAACTCAGGACTGTCATTCATAGAAATAAAAACTAAATCCCCTAAAACAATTTGTGGAATTGAAAGAAGAAAAAAGCCAAAGGGGACTTTTCTGTTTCCATAAATATTTTCTTCTATTTCCTCTGGAGGTGAAATTCCACCGTTTGTTAGTATTAGTATTAGCATTAGCGTTGGGCTAACAAGCACGGCTGTCTGGGAAGTGGTGGGGGGCTCGGGAGCCAGGCCGCTCCAAGCCAAGCTGAGTCTCTGTAATTATGAGTTCAAACGTTGGAAGAGGGCAGCTCACTGACTGACGGCGTGACTGACAGGCCGTACACTGGCCTCGCAGGGCCCCTAATGGAGGCCTCTAGTAGACAGCAGCTTGATTTATCTGGCCCCAAATGGAGCTCTAAACATGGCTAAACACTGATCCCACTGTGGAGAACAGGACCACCGCCATTAACAGCCAGGCTTCTCACACCATGTATCTATGTGGGTGTGTATCAAAGAGTGCATGAGGAAGGTGTATATATTTGGCCATTTGTTTGTGTACCTATATGTGTATTAATGTGTGTAATCATAATTTTGCAGATATATATTTGTGATGGAGATTGCTGGCTGTGTTTGTATGCTATGTTTCTATATAAGTTCAAACACTTTACAAGATTATACTTGCATGTTTTCCCCCCTTATTTGGCTGTGCAAAATTTCTGAAGTTGATAAATTAACAAAATAGAACCAGCGATTTAGACCAAATTCACAACAATAAATTAAATACAGACACCAGAAATTTCCAACAGCCAATTGAAAAGAGTAACACATAAAGTCATGAAGAACTCTAACCTGACCTTCTGTTTGATATTTGTGACTCAGCATGTAATCACACATGTAATGGAGAGGTAAAGATACACATTTACCAACATTGATACAACAATATGAACTGAAGAAAACTAAATATCATTTGGGTGTAATGCAACTATACTCCTACTCTCTGTTACCAGGAACCACGAGGAACCAAATTGAAGTCAGTATGCTAGGGTTGGATATCAAATTTCAATGTGTTGTCCTTGAAAATTTGAAATCTATTACTTAAATCTCTGACTGATTCTTGGTAAGTTTTACTTTTTTCTTGGATTAGGTACAGGACTGCGCAAAAGTTTTAGGCAGGTGTGAAAAAGTACTGTAAACAAAGAATGCTTTCAGAAATATAAATGATTGTTTATTGGCCCCAAATGTATTCTGTAAAAGGACAATGACCCCAAACATACAGCCAAAGTCAGCGTAAAGAAGAGCACAAACTACTGGAAGTGATGGTATGACCCCCATAATGCTCTGATCTCAGCATCACTGAGTGTGTGTGCGACTACATGAAGAGACAGAAGGATGTGATAAGGATGGTCACACCAAATATTGATTTGATTTAGATTTCTCTTTTGTTCATTCACTGCAATTTTTTCGATTGATGACAATAAGTAATTAACACTTCCATTTCTGAAAGCATTCTTTGTTTACAGCATTTTTCCCTCACCTGCTTAAAACTTTTGCACAGTACTGTATTTTCAAATGTAAGTCTCACAGATTTTGCATACATTCATCTGCTTGTGTTAGCAGAAAAATTGAAGAGATATATTTCTGCGAAGTTAATCTTCCATTTTGTACTAGAAAAAGTCAATTATGTAAATCAGGATTTTGAAAATCCTGAAACAAGCTATTAAAGTTGCTGCTTTGTTAATGAAACCTATACATCATAAGCATGCTTTATGATGAAGCTCTCAGATCTGTCTTTATGTACTCCTTTCATCTGTCTTCCGTGTATCTATACATGAACTCTTCTCTTAGATGACGGTGATGTGTTAACACATTAACAAGGAGAGGTAGAATATGTGTATTTCTCTGGTGTAACTGGCAGCCTCTTAGTTCACGTGTGTGTTTTTACGTATGAGATTAAAGGGACGATGGGAGTCGATAAACTTCCACTTCCTCTCTCTTTCTCTGTCTCACTCTTAATAATTTTATTCCCCCAGGAGATATTTGTCCCCATGAACACACAGATTTAAACTCATTAGATGTCTTCTCTCACCCTCACACACACACATACACTGAGACCCATCTGTGGAGCACAGAGGGGCGGTCGTGGACTGGTTTGTTTTTCTTCAGAAAACTGTTTTCCTTCAGAAGGTCTGTTTATGTGACTGTCTTATCAATGAATGGTTGTCTTTCATTCAGCTGACTGAGATTCAGTTTTCTGTACGTGATTCTGTGAGTGTGTGTGCGTGATTGGGGACGCTTGTCTCCTAGGTGTGAGATTTTGTCTTTTTTTTAATTTTTAGGGGGAGTCTTAGCAAAGCCTACTTTATCTCCAGATACACACAGACACACCTGCATATAGACTGTTAGAGCCTCCGGGTGAAGATTCCAGGTGATGGCCTGCAGGCAGGTAGTCAGCCCAATAAGAAAGAGAAAGTTATTTTTAGCCGTTGTTTAACTCCTGTCCTTTCATGATCTAACTGTTTATTATCTTGAATGCATTTGCTTTACATCTTTAGAATTAAACCTGAGCAGCTAGAACATCTTGGTTAATATTTTCATATAAACAGTAAAGAAAATGTGCAAGCTGCATTGCTTTATCTTAGAGAGAATAATCTATACCGTTCCAATCAGCTCTGAGGAACTTTATAGTATCTTTGAGCTCACAGTTGTGGTTTTGCGGCCTGGATCATTAGCGTTTTGGTTTACTCTCATTCTGATCATGAGCATAGTTTTCAACCACATAAGGAAACTGTTTCCTGCACAAAATCCCTAAAAACCCCTTTGTATGCAACCTGCCCATCACCATTTGGCAGACAGACAGCATTAGCAACTAGCTGATAAACATGAAGCATGTGGTTTCTGAAAAGTCTGATATTTTTTTCCACAAATGAATGTTAAAGATTCCCCGTGTGCTGTCTGCTCAGTATAAACAAGCGTTTTCTCTCCTAAAATGTTTGCCAGCTATACCATATGTGGCGTTGCATGTGTGTAAGGTTTAAAGCTGGCTGTCCACTTTTTTTGTGGTCCATTCTCATGGCATTGCATATGTTTCTGTTACACTGTTACCTCTTCTAGTTTTGCTTTTAATTGCTTTGTCTGCTCTCCAACTTTGATTAGTCATGAACAAACAAATTGGATTATTTTGTCAGCTTTTTTCAATTATTTTTGATTCAGATAGGCCTTCCATTTAATTCCAGGTAGCACTAGCTCATCATTGAGTGTGTGTAAAGTTAAAATGTTTCAGATTAACTGTTTAAAGCCTGGTCATATCAGCAGGATCAGATAAATGTTTGTGATGAAGCTTTGCTTCCCAGCCCAAAACAAATGTGCCCTGCCCTGACCACCACGTGGATTTGGTCCAAGTCTGGCTCTAATTTCTTATTCCCTCAGGCTTGATCAGGTCGAGTTTCATTTTATTTATCTTCCCAAGATTTTAATCAGGTTCGGGCTCATTAAATGCTGCAGTGGTTTGGGTGGGATAACGCACAATCCACATCGGTTCCACTCGGCCACATTTTTGGACCCAGCATACGCTGCTGTATGAAAGTCATGTAAAAGAAAAGAAAACACTGAGGGAGGAAGAGAAAAGTGAGGATGAAACATCTGTACTGTTCTTTATCAGAGAGGCATAGATGACCTGCCAAAGGATTTCCTCATAGATGTGGTTGAACTGGAAGAGACTTTATTATTAACATGTGGATATGGTCAATGGTGGGAGGGGTGAGAGACTGTCAGGGAGGGGATCAAGAGGGTGAAATTCATACAGGAATGAATGGAAGAAATGTAGAGATGAAAAGGCAAACACAAGAAGGATGTAGAATTTAATAAAAACTGAGAATTGTGATATGCCAAATGTGAAACCATAGCAAGTCATGGACTGAAGATACTGAAATATGGAGGAAAGAATACAGACAAGTGCATAAAAACATAATTTAGAAATTACCTTCTGACATCTATGTGTATACTGCAGATTCATGCAGGGAAAGCAAAGTATCCATTTTACTCCGATTTAGGATCTTCTGAGGCCCCAGCTACGTTATTATTAATAGCCTGCTACATAACTATTGAAACAAATGACCCTGCTCAAACTCTTCTAATGGTTTTGAGCTTTTTTTCCTTTTGTTCCTCCTATCAGTGGGTTTCCATGCTGTGTAACAGCAGAAGCCCTCCTGAATTTGCACCAAAAATGCAAAATGCCTGCTGGCTAACACAGGCTCTATAACTCTTGTGAGGAAATAGTTGGCAAAAATCGCAGAGATGCATTTGTATGTTGGACTCTTTAATTTACAGGCTATGAAAGTAGCAGGCTTACATGGGATTAAAATCACAGATGCAATTTGTATAAATTACTACAGGTAATCCTAGTCACAGGGATTATGATGCAGTTTATTTTTTTTAAACAGTGGAAATACAGCATTTCTATTTAAATAACTTCTGTGAGGATGCAAAAAAATGATGCAGAAATGAGTCAGAAATGTAAACTATGTAGAAAGATCAAACTAAAGAGACATGCAATGAAGATAGAACAGAGATTGAAGTCACATAAAAATAAATTAGGCGGATGGAGGGAGAGTCGTAAACCATCTCCTCTCCCCCGCCTTTCCTTCTATCCTGTCCTCTGATCCCACAGCTGACGGAATCAAAGAACAGATCTGAGTTTTATTGTCTTTTCCCCATTCATCTGCTTTCATCTGTCTACTGTCTGTCCTGCAAATGACAGAGTTATACAATCTTTCCGTCATGCCACTAAAGAGGAAAAGAGCAGCGAAAGTTTACAGAGTGTAAGGAAAGAGGGTGAAATTTGAATTTATTATGTCTAGGAAGTTTGGCACTAGTAACAAAAATAGTAGAAGAACTAGGAAATGAAGTAAGCACAGGAGAAAACAATGAAATGCTACATTGGAAGGACAAAGAAATAATAAAAAAAAAAGCACAAGATAGTAATTTAACTGTATGATGAAGAGATTTTCATCAGTGCGATCTCACCCTGCTTCTGATATTGGGCTTACTGGTAGAATATTAAAAGGTTTTAACTATATAGAAAGGCTTCTCACTGTGCTTACCACATCATTTCTCATTGTGTTCTGTTGCTGAGCACCAAGCTGAGATTTAATAAGTCATCCACGTTGGAAAGCTGTCATGCTGGGAAGAGATTAGAGAGGCAGAGATTACAGACTGAAGGCTTTTTTCCCCCCTGTGGCTTTAATTAAACACACTGATAGTTCAGTGGCATGGGCCCAGCTCTGATTTTACACTCTGATACTGGACACTGACTTCAGAAATCTTCTTCAATGCGAGTGAGACCTGGCACACTGCTAATTGTCCCTGCGGTCAAAGGTCAATTTTGGTCTTGTGTCATGGTTTCATAAGTTCCCACCTCATTTCTCTGGCACAAGAGTTTGAACTGCAACATATAAAACCACAGCAGGGTGCTGTTTACATTCTGCTTTGGTCTTTGGAAGCTGTTGTTTAGCCAAAGAGTAAATGAAATCAGCTTTGCAGCTCACAACACAATGTGTGCAGTTTTATGTTGTCGACCACAAACTGTAAACTTATGCTTTCAGTGATGTTATGAGTAAAAAGATTGCAGTTGAGTGGTGATTGAAAATGTCCATTTGTGCTTTGTGGTCTGAACTAGTGGCAGTGACTACAGTGGTAGGGGGATGTAAAACTACATAGAGAAAGGGCTGTTCCATTAAAAAACATTCTCCAAGAAAAAAAAAATACAAGAAAAATAAAGTAGTAGGTTTATTTGACAAACAACAAGGTGTTGTTAATCAAATGTGCTTCATTAAGTTTTGGCAGTTTGCATTTCATTCAGGTTTGTGTCAACACAAATCAACAATCTTTGCGCCAATGAATTCACCCCAAAATCAGACCTTCCAAAACCCCAAGCATTACATCTCAAAATGCACAGTTCTCAGTTAACATGGTAAATGTTAACATTCAAGACAGTACAATTAGAAAAAGACTGAGCAAGTATAGCATGTTTGGTGAGGTTGCAAGAAAAAAGTCTCGTCTTTGTAAAAAGAACGTGGCTTTGGTTTCAAATTGTGATCTGAACGAACCACAAGACTTCTGGAACAACATCCTTTGGACAGAGAAGGCAAAGTGAAGATGTTTAATGTTTGGCAGTGCATACCAGCACAAATTCTCAATAGTAACTGTTAAGCAAGGTGGTGGAAGGGTGATGATTTGGGCTTGTCCTGTTGTATGATCCAAACAAAACAACAGGACCATTTTCCTGAGCACACCAGCAAATCTACATCAGAACGGCTGAAACAGAAAACACAACTTCAACCCTATGGAAATGTTGATGTGGGACCTTAGTAGAGCTGTGTATGAACAAATGCCCACAAACTTAACTGACGTAAAGCAAAGTTGTAAAGAAGAGTGGGTCAAAATTTCTCCACAATGATGTGAGAGACTGATAAAGTCATACAGAAAATAATTACTTGTTCCTTGGTTCTACAAGGTATTGAATCATCGGGTGTGATTACGGTAGTTTTTGCATTGCTGTGAAAACTTTCTTTTTCATATACAGGCAGGCACAGACTTGCCGATACACTATATCTACACGACAGGAAATTTGCCACATGGATCTGATTTTTCATGAATAAATTCCTGTTCATTAAGGAAATGCCATTGCAGTAATGATCCCAGCATGTGCGTATGTCTTTACATGATTCAATTAGCTGTGAATAGAGTGCGTATGGAACAATGATATCCTCTGCATATATGGAGACCATATGCAAAAAAGGGACAAGCTGGCAGTCTGTTGAATTATAATAGAGTGGAACAATATACGCAGACTGCATCCAAAGCTGTAACTAATGGATTCTGAACATAACATGAAATGTGCGTGTGTTTGTCTCCGGTTTTCAAGCAGAAACAGTAACAAGTATGACTATATATAAAGAAGGGTAATTTCCAGGTGACATCTGTTTTTTTTTTTAGATATAAACTAATATTGAGCAGCTTTTTAGATTTTATTTTGACTCTTGACTCACTAGATGTTATAGGTTGCTTTTGTTTTTAATGTTGCTGATACATTTTTATTACAATACAATTTGAATATTGCTGATTACTTTATAAAGACCGCAAAAGCTGATGAATAAAAAAATGAATTTCACTGGCAAGCTACACCATGCAGAACAGTTGCCTTTTGCTAGCAAATGAAGGGTCAGTAGAGACGGTCAGATAAGCCAAAATACGTGTCCTAGTAACAACTGATAGTTGTTGATCTTCTGGCACTATTTCATTACTTGGTGGAAGAGATGTTCATATTTCTGTTCTGTTAAATAGAACTTCTTCACTCTCAGTCTTGAAGAAGGAGGTGATAATATGGTTATGAAAACCATTGTGTAGAGCAGTCAAACTAAACGGTGTATGAAATCAGTGCTGCATTTTGTGGTTTGGCAGTGTAATGTTGTACTAGACATTTTCGTGTCATGAAAAATGCTAGAAAACCTGCATTTGCGTTCGTAAAACAGCTGTATCAGTGATCAGCGAGTGACTCTACCTCTAATAGAACCGAATGTGAGAGGGAGAGAAAAAACTGTAATGGGATCATGCTTTATCAGTCCTTGAGAGTATTGCGCACTAAAACTGTAAGCTCGGACATGCAATTACCACTTTGCTTTCTGAACCGTGCTGTTATGTGCTCCTATAATTTATCCTGACTTTGGTTTACAGTTAGTTGGACAGTTAAAGACAACAGTAGGTTTGTAAAACTTGGATTGCCATGCTTTTTCTTTTTTTTTTTTGCTTTGTGTAGAATGATGCAGAAAGAATAAGTAACACCAGAGGCTCCTTTACTAATGATTTGATCCATTAACCATTGAAGTAGCAAACTGGTGGCAATAAATAGAAGAAATGTCTGTACATTCTATTCTTTATGCCATTAAAACACGTGTGTGTGACCTTACTTGACTGATCACCTCACAAGTTCACTTTCTCCAAAGTCAACATGTCTGTGTCTGCATGTTGTGTATGTGCGTTTGTTTCTTCCGCCTCCCAAACAATGGCTGATTTATAAGATTACACATATTTACTCTGTAATCAGCGTGTGTGTGTGTATGTGTGTGTAGTAAAAGAGAGTGTGGCGGCCGTGTGACGCCAAGCTGAGGATATTTATCTTGTTGCAGTGAATTCCCAGAGTTCTCCTCATTTTTTTCGTCTCTGTCTCGCTCCCTCACTCACTTCTCCCTCTTTTTTCCCCCCTCCCTTGCCTCCTTCAAAGGAAGCCATTGAGAGAAAAGCAAACAGACATGGTGGGGGCAGCACACACACACACACACACTCAGGTATATACACAGCAATGCCAAGAGTGTGTTTTTAGTTGCAAATTATTTAGTGTGGTTTTTGGAGTTTGTGCAGTTTGTGCAAATGTGAGTGTGTGTGGACTTTTATAATTATGGAAGTGTGTTGCGTGTCCATGGTTAAGTGTGTGTGGAGCTCACATTACAAAGCTACAAGTGCGTTTGATTGGATTAACAATTAAAGCAAACGTGGACTGTGTTATCACTGCTAGTATCACTGTTGCATTAACGCTGATCTCATTTGCTCTGCATTAACTTTGTTAGCGTTCAGTGAGCTTTTGTCTTTCACAGTTGTAGGATTTTGGAATTTTGATGCAGCTTGCCACAGCTCTTTAGCCCCAAATTAGTGTCGTTTTCACTGGGACCACAACCAAAACCATCACCTCAGACCTGGCGCTGTGTGTGTGTGTTTGTTGGCTTCTCAGGTCTCTCTGGTCTGGACTGCATCAAGTGTGTGGTTCAGTGTTGGACCAGGGGACGCTGTATGAACATGTTGTGTTACTAAGTTTGTGTAAAGGAATATGCACGTATGAACTGACATAATTAGTATATTTTGTTATTAAATATTATATTCTTCATAACCTTGGAAACAAATTAAGATTTAGTCATTAAAAAAAGTTAACAACAGAGTTACAACAAAAACTAAAGGAAGAACTACGGCTTTACAATTCTATTTTAAATTACAAATATATATAAATACTGCTGTACTATTGACTGTCAAGTTACATATTACATATAATATAAATATATATTAAGATTATGTGGATTTTTAGTGTAATATTTGCACATTGTGTTAAAGTAGAAGAGAAAAATAGTGACTTGTAGCTGTTAAAGAGACATTAACTCTGTGTTCATGTATTAAATGATTGATTTAGACTGAATAATATCAACATATTAATGTATAACACTAAACAATATTATTATATACAACTAACATAGGATTTCACAGCTTTATAGTGACCTAACATTTGAATGATTTACAGTCAATATTCTTACAAAAACAAAAAAACACTTTGCACCTGTGAAATCATTTTCCACTCATGATGCACAGAAATTTGGCATTTCCAAATACTGTGCTGGCCAAGTGCTCATAAGCCCTCCAAGCTAGGCATTTTCAGTTTTCAATTGGCAAAAAAATAAGCTTTACTGGACCTTCAAAGCTGCAGATTCAAAAACCTAAAAAACACATCTGCAGTTGACTGGCTGATTCTAAACCAATTTCTGTGGATTGTCTTTTTAATTTTTTTTAAACTTTTTTACAGTCACGGTCTCCGAGCTATTGAATGAGTAACTAGCAAGTGTAATCACTTAGATCATTCCCATCGGTTCAGTGGTCTAGTCATAGAGAGTCCGGGGAAAATGACGCAAACTTGAAATTATTGCAAATATTTGTCCCACAAATCCCATAAGCCACTCAGACAAACGCAAACTGTCCATTCAAATCATACATACAGCAATGATAATGAATGCATCTACGTGTTTAAACAGAGAAGTGCTACATATTTGGTATGTTCCTGTGGTATTATAACAAGCTTGAGAAAATTACATTTAATTTGACATAATATTTTTTAGTCTGGTAACTGACACTCATCAAAAGGGGTTTTTGGGGTCAGTTTATACTTCACTGCCATAACAAGAAACTCAAACAGCCCCAAAAGGACATCCTTTTGTATTCTGCTTCCAGCACAAGTATGACATGTCAACCACAAGATTCGGGATTATGTAAATAGTTTGGAATTGAATTATGTGTTTTGGAAAGAATGTTAAATATCTGAAGGCAAAATGCCTGCTGCAGTCACTGTGGTTCAGGGTGTGTTAAGTTAACAACATGCATGTTGTACAAATAAGTGTATACATTTCTTGATATTATGTTGCATTATATATAATTTCCACATTACATCTATTTTCCTCTATATAATATCAGTCATCACAGAAGTTTTTTTTCTTAAGTGGGAACATAGCTCTGCTGCTTTAATTCATTTGAACTAAATCATATATCTCTTGTCATTTGACATAATTTTTGCTGAAGTTAATTACAACATGGCTCATGTAAAGTATGAGAATTGCCACTCCCTTCTCATTGTGAAACAACTGTAGTAAAATATTTTAATTAACATTATTATTTATAATGCTTTACATTTTTTTATAATGAAAGTTTTACTTCCCTTATTTTACTACATCTAAGAAATTTAATAAACAGCTTTGTTAAAGTGGCAGTTGGACAGCAGGCGCAGAGACCTGTCAACGATATGTACCAACTGTTGACTAGCAACCCACCAAAGGAGTAGCATCTTTAATGTCTCAACAACAAGGCCAGGATTTTTCACTATTGAAGCACAAGCATACTCATCTCAGATCAGCTTTTTTGTCGTATTAAAATTATTGCTCTTTGTCGAGACCTTCTCTGAACATGTGTGACTTATATGCAGTGTGACGCTGGGATTGGGAATGTATCAGTCAGCTGTTTAGCTGACTGTTTAGCTTTTCATTCTTGATCAGCAAAATATCCCGTCTGTGTGTCATATTGAATTTAAAGTCAAGTTAAAATATCGATGACAGATCATCCAGACTGAATACGATCATGCAGCAGAACGCCTGCTGGACACACAGCTGGACACACATCTGGTTCTGCATGTGTGTTTTTGTGTGTGTGAGATCACGTGCACATGGGCTTTCAAACTTGATGCACATGTTCATGTTTACAAATGTGGTTGCGCATCAATACTCGTGTGTAAGTACGTCCGCATTCATGCAAACAACCTGACGCGTGTTTGTGCGCCGTATGCGTGCGCACATGTGCAGCCTGGGAGGTTAGTGTGAACTGTTAATGACAGGCCACTGTGTGTGTATGCATGTGTGTGCCTGTATTGTATGTGTGTGTGTAATGAGTAGAGAGAAAGGTTTTGTGTGATTATAGGGCTCCTCTTAGGACCAGAGAGACTAAATATGGCTTCAGACTAAACACTGTCCCCCTCCACACACACACACACATGCTCACACACCACACCACAGACCACATACACATTGGCAACATACAGCACATATGAAGAGAAAAGTCTGAAAATAACTTGAAGATATTTTTATGATCAGACAGGACAGGAGTTATCTTCATCCTGTGTGTTTCTGTGTTCCTCTAAGTGTGTTAAAATAAATCTAAACTACAAATTATTGAAGTCCAGTAGTAAGTTGTCATGTGGTTTCTTCATGTTCATTTTGTAATTGCAGCTTAGACAATTATAGTTGGACATTAAAAGCTTTGACTTCAGAAAGCAGTATCCATTTGAAGAAAAGCTTGAAACTTATAGCTTAAAATATTTGTTAACAAATTTATATTTACAACACTTTATACATTTTCACAATATAGTTTAAGGGCAGTTAAAGGGCAGGGGGAATTCAACTCATGATGGCAGCTTTGGGTTTTTCAGCTGTTATGTTGTGACTCAACCTAAATTGATGACATTTGGAAAACTGGTGCTTAATGGAGCTGTAGATGGTTGTTTTGAGGTCTGGATAAAAACAGTAGTACAGTAGGTGTACAGTAGATGGCTGCTGGGAAACAGGGCTTACTTTTCACTTAAAATTCAAAACTAAAAGTTTAAACAAGCAAAACAGAAAAACAACAAATGAAAAATTAGGAAACAAAAAAGTCAAATGTTTCAGATTTCTTTATGTGTTGTTCTTAATTATATTCCTCTTTTGCTGTATTTTTCCTTTCATATTACACGTGCTTTTATTGGATGACAGGGCTGCTCTGCAAGGAGCCCAGTTTAACATCCAGTCTTTTTTACTTTGGAGCCATGCAGTTGAATTATGTGCAAATGTGGTTTGGCATTGTCTTGCTGAAGCAAACACAGTCCTTCCAAAAATTTTATATATATCATCTGAATAGCAGTCATAGCAGTGCTCTGGCCTTCAAAGATGCAAGTGTCGCGCATGCTTTGTGTCCCCTACACTCGTGTAACACTGAGAATGCTGATTTTTGAACAACAAACTGGAATAGTACTCCTTATTTATGGACTTCAAATATTTCAGTTTTACGACTTCAGTATAGTTTCTCTATTGGTCCCAGTCTAATTTAAACTTAAAATTATTGGACTGACAGAAATGAAATCACCTACAGTTTTGTTAATTGATTAGGATTGCTTAAGATTTGTATTATGAGAGGAAAATGTAAAGGAAACCAGAGGAACAAAAAGATTAGATTATCTTGGTGCGCCCCTTTTTTGGTGACTTTTAACTATTTTCTCACATTTCATAATCCAGTGGATTTGTTAAAAATTAAGTAGAGGTCTTGCATAACCATCCACCTTGAAAGTGGACATCATCATCTATCTATTATGGTGTCTTGGAAGAACTTCTCAGTTATGTAAAAGATGATTAATAGAGCTTTGAAAGGAAACAGAATGGTCTGTGTCAGTGAGACTCAATAGATTTCACCAAACACAACTTTAATGTCTCGATTTGCTGCAGAGTGTTGTGCTCTTTGGTCTGTTTTAACACATTTGAATTAAATAATTTTATTGTAGTGCATAGTAAATATTTGATTTTACTTTTGAGCAGCTGAGAGTCAGACTGTGAGAAAATGTATGTGAGGCCTGTGTTTTCTTGCACCACTGAACTCTCAGTCGGGCTGGTAGAGTTCATATATTTTTTGGCTTTTGAGAAAGGTTTAAAGCCACACATACGCACGCACGCACACACGCACACACACACACACACTGCATTTGCAGCTGTTTTGGTGAAATGGGCCCTTGAGTTAAGTCACATCACATGCTATTAATACAATCTCGCTAACAGCGTGCGTTGCATGTGTGCATGCAGGTCTCTTCGGGAAAATGTCTGAATTTCGTGTGGGGACCATATATGTGCGTGCGTGCTTCAGTGTGAATTGTTTTAAGTACCTTGCTTTATGGCACGAGTGTCTCAGTATATCTGTTTGAACTCTGACCTCAACCACACTTCCAAACAGCTGTGCCTGCCCTCTTTATTAGGTGTGTGTGGCTGTCAGTGTGTGTATTATATTCATGTGTGCGTTAGTTCTACGCCCTCCGTCTCCACTTTCTCCCTTTCTTTCACCTGGGCTGACCTCCTCATTCAGACAATGTGATGTCACATCCAGATGTTTCCAGCTTTTCCAGTGTGCTTTCATTACAGACACATTTTCTGTGATATAAAAACATGAACCATTGTTTAGTTAATGATTGAATCCAGCTTTTTCTCAACTCTCTACTGTTAGTACTGCTGATGCAGTCTGGATGAAACAATATCAGTTGTTTTCTTAAAGGCACATTTGGAAATGTTGGGAAACGCAAGTGGGGAAAAAAAGTGTTGTAGATATTGTGCATAAGTGAACTGATCAAACATTTACAAGTTTGATATATTAGATCTAACAAGAGGTTATTGCAGGCAGAAGGTTGTGAAATTTGATAAATCCTCAGAGATTCCATCCATCCATCCATTCGCTTCCGCTTATCCTTTTCAGGGTCGCGGGGGGCGCTGGAGCCTATCCCAGCTGTCATAGGGCGAGAGGCAGGGTACACCCTGGACAGGTCGCCAGTCTGTCGCAGGGCCAACACACACGGACAGACAACCATTCGCACTCTCATTCACTCGCACATTCACACCTAGTGGCAATTTGGATTATCCGATTAACCTATCCCCACAAGCTGCATGTCTTTGGACGGTGGGAGGAAGCCGGAGTACCCGGAGAGAACCCACGCAAACACGGGGAGAACATGCAAACTCCACACAGAAAGACCCCGGCCTGATGGTGGAATTGAACTCAGGACCTTCTTGCTGTGCGGCAACAGTGCTAACCAATCTCCTCAGAGATTATTTCACGAATATAGCAAGATGTGTTTTCAAACTTTAACGCCTTTATGGCATGTTTTTTTTGGTGTGTGTGTCAAGTAAGAACATTTTATATCATACATATGCTTTTCATTAGTTAGAAAGAGACTCAGTTTGTCATGAAAATGTTCATATGTATTTTTGTAAGGTCTTAGTGTTATGGCTTTTGATTTACAGTTTGCATGAAAACATAAATAAAACGCCTCTCACGTAGTTGCCCTTTTGTTGACTTTCTAGTAAAAGTCATTTACCGTATACTCAGGTGTTATTTAAAACTCATCGATGCTTAATATTTTAAAACCTTCTCATTTGACATTAACACTTTTGTTTGGTAAGTATCACAACTCGTGTTGCTTAAGACCTTTGGGTTTCAGTCAAACACAAAAAAATGTCTGATGGTATGTAGCATGTAAAACATGTAGTTAGTGTGTAGGTGAGCACACATGACATCATTCATTTAAGTGTCACTCAAAGACAATGCATCACCTCCTATTGTAATTTAAAGATCAGTTTTATTATTTTCTAACTAATAGTTATTAGGCTTTTATTCTTAAGTTTACCGCAGCATGTATTATTATTTATCCAGGATTGTCTTTGGTTCAGTTATCCAGTTGTGGAGTTTTTGACACATGTCTGCCTTCTCTTGGATATCTAAAAATGTTGTTCAAAGCATCCATCCATTCGCTTCCGCTTATCCTTTCCAGGGTCGGGGGCGGCTGGAGCCTTTCCTGATTGCTTACAACTCGGTCACACTGGCATGGAAGGGGTAGTAAAAACAGAGTAAAAGTTGTATCTCACCAAAACATTCACAGCACTTTCACAGTTTTCACTACCACTCAGACAATAGCTGGCAAGTGTACGTGGAAAAGTAGGTGTCTTCCATGCAAGCTCCGGGCAACTGTTGCAGTCTGCTAGCTACCAAAGGAGAGATTTTTGGTGTAGCAAAATAAAAATGTGTGATCAGTTTTAATTTTCAGCCACCAGCAACCACTAGTTGCATAGAGCTAACTACTCAGGAAATACATATTTTTTTTCTTGCAACCTCTCCAGATAGTTGCCAACGTGCCTCTGGGCACGTTTAACTGTGGCATTTGCAGTACATCTGTCGCATGAGGGATATTTTCTTCTGCAGAGTAATATAACTGTTGGGCATAGCTCCTACTAAAAAAGCTCGTGACAAGGTTTGTGGGTCATTTTTGAGTACATGTGTTACAATTTCTACAAAGAGACATTGTAAAAAAAAAATACTGTTGTTGTTTTTAATTTAGGGGTGAACTTTCACCTGAAAAAATAATTATTATATTAATATTCCAATTATATTATTATAACACATTGTCAAATCCTTTCTGATTTTGATATTTTCTATGATTCGAGTTTTGAAAATTATTAAAGTTATTTATTGCTGCTCTTTCGACACATTTGTGACTTAATGTGCTGCAGGTGTGACCGAAGATCTGTCTCAAATTTATGTGTAGACACAATCTAGACATTTTTTGGAAGCAAGATAAACTGTCTAATCGTAGCCAAAATCATCAGTGCAGCCTTCACACAGAACCCACTCCCTCCTCCATCCAGCTGGACGGACCAAACCCGCTCATTATGTCAGCACTGGGTGGGCCTTGAGTCAACCAGCAAGCGAATGTGTGTGGGTGTTGGAGGTCACTTCTGAACCTGTCAAGGTCAGGTCTCACAGCCTGGGGCTACTGGCAATCTGGGGCTAGGCCTGGGTGTTAATCCTAGGTTGGGTGTCACTGCGGTGGGTCACACTCTGCAATTTAGTCCCCTGCTCTATCCAGGGCCTCTGGCCCCTAAGGACCACCCAGCACACTGTAGCAACTATTGACCTCTGTATCTGTGTGTGTGTTTCACAGAGAAGCAGAGGGTGTTTGGATTTAATTATACAATTTATTTTTTTGCCAGTGTATAAAAGCCAAATGCCTTAATGCATTTAAGCAGTAGACACCTTAAGTCTGAATTTGCATGTGTGATTGCAACAGTTTTGTATTTGCATATTTGCAGCTATGTATCCTGCTTTTGTATGTTTTGAAGTTATGTTGTTCTTAAGGATTTGTGTTCATTTCTGTAAACTGATCTGCCCATATTTAGGACATTTTCTGACTACAGAAAGACAGACATATTCATCCATAAGTAAGAGGAATGAGGGGAGTGAGGGAGGGAGTGCAGCTCTCCCACCCACAACTTATCAGTGGAGAATAAAGCTCTTTGTTCATGACCGTGTGAACACACGTGTCAAAGAAAAGCAGAAGGCCTCTCTCTCAGTCTCACCAGCCCAGAAAAAACACAAGAGTTCAGCTGACTCTTTGTCGGAGTGGGACAGCCTCATAAATCACTGCACAGGGTTAGAGCAGTCATACCGCTGAACGACGGCCTGTTAAAGCATCTCTGACAGCCTTGATTGGGCAGGAGGTCAAAAAAGTAGACTTTTACTTTTTTGTTTAACCAAAGAAACCACATAAACATTAACATGTCTTGTATTTTTTTTTTACATTAGAGGTATTTAGTTAGTTGCTTACAGTCATCTAGATTGTATCAAAGAAAGTGAAACAGTGGATTGGGTATCAGCCTCTAGATCTACATCGCTCATCGTCACTGATCAAGTAATTTTCAGAATGTTATTGAATTTCTTTAGCTAATTAGTTAATAATTATAAGGCATTATAAGGCATTTTTGCCTTATATCTGTTTTTCCTCAAACTGCCCAATTTTCTTTTCTAAATTGCCCAAAACAGTTGATTTAATTGTTTTAGACAAAATGAATCTTTTTATCAGGTATATAAAAAAATATAATTGTTTACTTACATCTTCTCACATATGCAGTTTACTTATTTTTCTATAAAACTGGATATCATTTTACATTTTAAAACAATTTCCTTGAAAAATATTTCAGTGGCACTTAAGAGGCATGTCCTACCTGCATAGTATTGCAATAATGATTTGCTTGCCTTACTTGAGGTCTGTCCAGAAAATCCAGTATTCATAGTAACAGCAGTGTCCGTAATGTCTGTGAAAACACTATTGGCAGTTATACATTTACCACTCCTCAGTTTAGTCCCTTGCCACTCCGCTATCAGAAGCAATTCAGAAGCCCTTGTTGGGCTGCAAGAATGTACTTCTTGCACTTTTTGATCAGTCCAGGAGTTATCCAGATTAACACCGGTAATGCTGACCTCAAGTCACACTGCAGTGGTTTGGAGCTGAGAGTGCTGCATCTACAATGAGGATTAGCACCTCTAAGACTGAGGCCACAGTTATTATCTAAAAAGGGGTGGACTGCCTCCTCCAGGTATGACTAGTTGCCTAGTTGCTTCAAATGGCGGAGTTATAGTTTCTCGGGGCACCTGTTCACAGTTCAGTGAAATATGAAGTGGGAAACTGACAAATGGAGTGGTTTAGTGCCATCAGTCATAATGACACTGTATCCATCTCTTGGGGTTGTTTGTTATTTATTGATCTGTTGATTTGTTGAGCTGTGGTGAGAAAAAAAGAAAAAAAATCTGAATCTGTGATGTTTTTTTTCTTCTCAGAAAAGAGCTTTCCTGAAACAATCTATGGGTTCATCTTGAAAGACTATAACTCATGGAAGCTCCTCAGTATCCCCTCAGGAGAGCTGGTAGTGGCTTTGGATGTTCAGGCAGGTCTATGTAGACTGTTGCTCCTGCGACCAGGACTTGGATCAGTGCTAAAAGACAGATAGTTGGACGGATGGTTTCCTCCAGCCGATAATGGCATGTTGTCCGTATATATACTAACAAATTATTGTTTTAAGATGATAGGCTCAATGACCTGCACACTAAAATGCAGTAAAATTAATTGTGATTTTTTTTCTATGAGACATTTTGTGCATGATTACTAAAGCTAATTTGCCCGAGTAGATATAAAGTTAAGCGTAGATATAAAGACAAACAAAAGAAAAGGATGTGGAAGCCTGGAGTTCATGCTTATCTGGTGGATATGCTCCAAGTCTTTTCCCAGCAGATGATAAACCATGAGAGGTTGGATCAGGTTTGGTTGCCAGATCCTATCACTTTATCCTCTACATCTTTCCTCATTCGGTACTCCATTCAGACTTGAGTAAACAATCTTTTTTTCACCCTACCTTTTATTCTCTGTATTTTATTCAATTTCTTTGTGGCTTCCAAGTTTTTTCTCCCCTCATCTCTCTCATCCCCTTCTGTCTATTACACTCTCTTGCTCTCTCCTCTTGTCTTATCAGTGGGAGTGTAGACAGACAGTGTTATCAACACGGTGTGTGTGTGTGTGTGTGTGCTTGTTTTGACCACAGACAATAGTGGTTACTGTCTGTCTGTCTGGCTATCTGTCTATCAGACACTGGTAGAAGAGATGCTGATCACTCTGTCACTCATCCACCAGATTGCTCTGTCTCCACCGTCCTCGGCATGTCTACCTCCTAACATAACATCTAACTGCCTGACCCTTTCATTTTAGCTCAATCTGCTTTTTTAAAGAAATCATTATTGCCCAGGTTTCTTTTTTTTCACTTCAACATTTTGGTGGTCAAACTGGTTGGTTGCAGTCCTCATATAATGAGTTTTTCCCTCAGACAGTTTGACCTGCAGAGGATCAAACACTGCGCTGCAAACATGACAAACACTGCTAAATGATGCTCAGTAACCAAGCCAAAGTAACTCAAAGTGTACGTTTAATAGTCACAATGAGCGCTATCATTTTCCTGAGCTGACTACGATGTTTAAGGAGGTAAAGACCAAAGTGAAAAGCAGAATATGTTTTTTGGTGATGGACTGAAGACATCAAAAGTATTTGGTACCTCTTTATGTTTGTGTAGTATGATATCATAAGCTAGTGTCTGACACTGCACTGTTTAGGTTAACTCCCTGAAGGTCTCTCTACACCCCTGCACTGTATTTGTGTGCGTGTCTGCAGGTGTTTGGCAGCCAACATCAGGCTCTACAACAGCACAAAGGAACTCTAATGAGACACATATTTAGATATTTGGGCCTCACCACTCGACACACATAAGTGAAACAGTGAATCTGTTACTGTTCTTTCAGTACTGAGGAAATGTGGTCTTGTGTTAGTGAAAGCACATTTGATCGTGAGCAGAACGGATGTTAATGGAAGTCTGTGCGATCGTGTGTGTGTGTGTGTGTGTGTGTGTGTGTGTGTGTGTGTGTGTGTGTGTGTGTGTGTGTGTGTGTGTGTGTGTATTTAAGATGATTTCAGGAGCTTGTGCCTGTCTATGTAATTGTATCCATTTGTGAGTATGTCTATTAGTCGTCCTGCGTGAGGAAATGGGCTCTGTATTTCCAGCCGTCGTTAAACTGAGATTCTAATTAGCTCTTTAATTAAGACACGGAAACACATGCACGTGCACACACAACCAACTGTAACACATTCATTTGACCTTAGTGTGAACTTTTTCAACTTCGTTCTTCATTTCTTTCTTTATACTCATACTGTAACCCATCTCCTTTACTTCTTTGCTTTCCTGTCCTGTAAAACATTGTTTTGCTCCTGTCCCTGTCCGTGTTTCACTCTCACCCAGCTTGTCTCTCTTTTCCTTGATGCATCGTCCCATAATACCCCGGGCTGAGAGCGATGTGTTCTGCCACGTTGCTTTCTTCCAAACGGACTGCTGTTATTTTCCACTTGCACAGATAGTGCAGCACTGTGTGCACAAAGTCAATTGTGTATTTGTAGGCGCACCTATCTTTAAGTTGTATGTATGCATATGTGTTTTCATATTGGACTGTGTGTGCATGTGTGTGCATGTGTGTGTCTGTGGCTTGGAGTTCATCCATGCTGTTTGCTGCGGCTTACTGAGCAGGAAACATCTAATCTGTCGACTCTGTGGAGGATACGCTCACACAGGAACACACACACAAAAACACTCTGAGCTTTATTTCTTGTCTGTTTCACTTTATGTAAGGATAAAACTCTGGCAGCAGATACCTTTATTTTATTTTTCCACTTGCCGCCATGTTGACTTTTACTAACATTCAGCGATGTTTGACAGAAATGCATTTTTTTTGTGTGCATTTGGCTCGACATTTGCTGCAGAGCCTTTCACAGACTTCACCACTTGATATCTGAGCTGCTACACAAGTGCTTTTGCGCTTTGTGTTGTAAAATTGTCCAAACTTGGCGTTGAGTTATACTGTAGCTGTTGAAAGTCAAACAGGAACAAATTCTACACCAAATTATCAACTGCAGCGCTGGAAGGTCATGGACTGGGTAGCACTTTTCCACCAGTTTTTTAAAGGACATAGTTTGACTAGTTTATGTTTGACATCATATCTGTTAATATTTAACAGCATGTATAATAGTGCTTTTGAAAAGAAAAGTACTGTTAATGTTACTAGTGAGTGACTGACCCGATCCCCGTATATTAAATGTGGGGCAAAGAAATATGTCTGAGTTACTCTAGCAGTTACACAAGTTAGAAATGATGATGGTGTGCAATTTCATTATTGCATATGTCAGAAGATGGGAATGTTAATTGGGTTACAAGATAAATACTGTGATTCTTGACGTTCCAGTGGCTTGTTTGACATCTTACACTGAGTTTATGCTTGCTCTACCACCCTAACAAACAAAGGCGTGCACTAAAAGTGACATCACAGTTGGTGTCTTTGCCATGATTTCATGCCTTGTTGTCATGCTGGCATTAGATGTGTGGCCATGGCTGTCTTGAATACACAAGTGTACAATCGTGACAGTTTTTACCACCATTTCAGTGATATATTGGTGCAGGAGCTCAGAGAGAGCGATGCTTCAACAGCTTCATAAGATGACACATGTGGAGGAAGCTTAAAAACACAGCAGTGTCTTTGCATATGATTTTGACTTCTTGTGCCCCTTTATCAGCACTGATGTGAAGTTTTCTTTCTGAGTAGTGGTACCTGTTGCTCAGGAGAATACTGAACAAGTCCGGCACATGCTCAAGCGCCACTTTGAACTGTGACAGGGCTGTTGTGCATTGTCTTAGTTAATATTATGATGGTGACTTTAGAGTCAGTTTTTTTGTTTTTATAGTTTTTATTTTTCACTGTATAAGTCATATAACTGTATTAAAACAAGGAAATGAAATTACATTAGTGGCATTTCCTGTGTTTTCTTTCTGCTTCATGGGGCATATTTATTTTAAGTTATTGGCCATGTTGGTTATTCTGAGAGATAAGTTGGCCCTGTCTATTTTAAAAAGTTCAAAGTGCTGCTTTCTTTGACCTAAACACTGCGCACTGGAATGATCACTGTAACCATCTTCACATTATGTTAATTCAAAGGAACATGACATTAGCTATATCTTGCTCATCATATATACATGATTTTAAGGGTGCTAGGTTGGTTTATATACTGAGAATAAACTTCATTAGTCAAGCACAGAATTCATTCTGAAACTTTTTCTCCTCCCTTCTTTCCTATGAACAGCATGGCAGCCAAATGTGAATCCTGGGCAGCTAATTCCTAAGTCTAACTTTTTAAATGCTTGTTGCATCTCAGCTTAAATTTAAGAGTCAGTTACATTTTGTTGTGTGTGTGTGTGTGTGTGTGTGTGTGTGTGTGTGTGTGTGTGTGTGTGTGTGTGTGTGTGTGTGTGTGTGTGTGTGTGTGTGTGTGTGTATATGGATATAGAGTGTGTGCTCTAAATACTGCATTTCCATGGATTTGGTAGATAGGGGTATTGCTAATTTCTGTTTGTGTTTTTCTGTACTTTTCTTGGGTATTTTTCTCAGTACATGTGTGTGCATATCTTTGTGCATTTGTGCGTGAATAGATAAACATGACTGTTTGTGTATGTGTCTGTGTGTGGTTTGCAATCCCCAGAGTAACGTAAAATGTTGGCTTGTATTGGAAGCTTTGTACTCTGTGTTTGCATCTGAACAAGTGAATGGATGGAAGAAATTCTAATAGAGGGAATTTTTCTTTAATAACATCTTTCATAGACTTTCAGTCTTTCCCTCTGACTTTTTTTTTTTTGACGGTATAGGTTAAAGGGCCATGACGCTGTCACAAACTTGTGCCTTGTCACTGAGATGTAAACCAGGTTTAAGTGCATAAGATGCAGCAGAATGTCCCTTTATGTTTCAAATAGACTCCAGACTTTATTGCAGACACCTCGGGAGGTCGTAACCCCAGCAGCTTCAACTGCAGGTTGTTTAAGGTCACCAGTAGTTCAGCTGCTGACGTACAACTAAATAGCTGTGAGAGGGATGGTGTTGATGTCCAAGTTTAGAATTTTTTTAAGCACCTTTTCTGTCCAGGCTTCCTGGAAGCTGATTTGTATTGGTTATTTGTTTTTAACATTTGTGTATATATTCTGTACATATCTGTGTGTAAATGGATGTGTGTTCACATTTGCATGTTTTTACATCTCTGTTCTGTGTGTGTGTGCGTGTGTGTGTGTGTGTGTGTGGGGGGGGGGGGGGGTGTTTAGGCTAAATGTGTCTTTGTATTCTCTCAGCTGGCATCAATCAGAGTGTGTGTGTGGAGTCGACCCACTGCCAACAATGAAGCCCTTCACCAAACCTGGAGCCTTTTATCAATACGCACACACAGACGTGCACACATGCACATTTTCAGAGATCTCGAGGGGAAGGTGGATGGGGTTTTGTTTGGATCTTGAGAAGGATGAAGGTAGTCAGTGTGTGTGTCTGTGTGGCGCATGGCAGAAATTTAGCATTAGAGTATAAGGAGTTCATGTACGTGAGTTGTAGCTCGTGAGTGTTTTTAAACGTATATTATTTTTTTTCACAATTCACAAAATTAGACTCCCAAAGATCCAACAGAATTTTGCAATTATTTATTATTTATCTAAATACTCTGAGCAGTGTTCCCAATAAGTGTGCAGAATTTTACAGCTTTTTACCATATGGTTGTACAAGATGCAAGGGAGGAAGAGAGGGAAAAAAATGAAGAGAGCAAGTGAGTCAGAAATAATTTACATTCGGTCACACTTTTTTAAAAGACTTAAGCCAAGCTTATGTCTTTGTGTACTCATGAAGGTTAGACTGGGTTAGACTGGCAAGACAGTGATGAGAAATAGTTAATCATTTGGCAAGAATGCGTATGCATGTGTGTGCATGTGTGTCTAACTTGAGAATTGTGAATGACATGGCACCCACAGATGACCTCAGCCTTGAATGAATGCTTGAGTCCTTTTAGGTTTACCACCAAATGAAAGGAAGTGAATTAAGACTTTAACTCTGACTGTTTACACTTAGTGTGCAAGTCTTAGAGGAGGCTCTCGTACCCATGTACTCATGTTTGTAGTTTAGTATTACGCAAATCAAAACGGCTTACTTAAGCAACTGGTGCTTTACCCTAGCATGCACACAGATATACACTCACTCTCTCACTCACTGACTCTCTCTCTCTCTCTCTCTCTCTCTCTCTCCCCAACACACACACACACACACACACACTTCATTTCTGAGTCTTCCATCTCTGTTTTCGCAGTATCAAATGGCAAGCGCTGAATCCATTTGTCAAACAAACTCCTGGCGTACGTTGGCACTCAGGCCTGCAGATCACTCATTTATCTGAATACACACTCTTCCATTAGTCCCAGATCTGCTTTCACCTCTTCTTTTTCTCTCTCTGTCCGTTCATCTCTCTCCTCCTCCTCCTGCTTCTCTCATTTCCCTCCTTGTCTTCATCCGGCTTGCCCTTTCTTGTTGTCTTCTTATTCATCTGTCTTGCTCTTTCATCGCTTGTTCTCTACTCATCTCCACTCCTCTGTTATTGCAATGATACAGGGATGAAGGGACTGACCCCTCACTGAAGGTCAGAGTTCACATGGTCCTACCACACCTCATATATGTATTCTCTCTCTTTCTGCCTTCTACTGCTGAGCTGTGTACTTGAGTAAACGTTAGAAGAGCTTAACCCTCACTTTTGTGCTGTTTAACCTCATCTTCATTGCAAAGCAAGTATTTCATTCCTCTTTGCTCCCCGTCTATGTTTTTGATTCCCACAATTCTTAAGAAAACATGCCTTCGAAAATACTGCCAACCGAGTGTATGGGCAAGTCATCAGAGCAAGCAGTCTCTACATGTAGAGAACAATTTATTTGAATTCTGCTGTGTTTCGTCTTTTTAGTTTAGTTTATTTTTAAACTTGAGAAAGAAGAAAATCCGTAGTAAACATTCTCTAAATGGGATTTCCAGTGCTCTAACAGGAGAACAGCAGTGCAGTTTGTTCAGAGAAAAAAAACTAAATCCAGTAGTCTGCAGGAAAGAGCCATAAAGCACAAAGGCTGAAGGGCATGGAAATAATGGACTGGGGTTTATTTCCTCCTGTTGAAGAATATATTGGTAAAGGAAAGAGTGAAAGAATTTTTAAGAAGTTGAAGAAATATTAGAAAAAAATCCTAAAAGGAAGATTTCCACTGGTAATGTTTAATTAATTTACAGAATTGTTGCAGAACTGTCCTGTAAGTAGTGCATTTAAGATGTTATTGTCAAAGCAATGATTTTTAAAAACATACCGAGCATACAGGTGGGAACTTTAAGTGGGTGTTATAATGTGGATATTGAATGCAATATCTTCCAATTGATATGAGTCCTAAAGTGGTAAAATGGTGTGATTTGCATATTACGCATTACCTTTAAGCTGAGAGCTGGTTAGTTATGTAATGAATATACATATATCTACTAACAGGTCATATATCAGTCAGTGCTATTCTTCATTCCCACGTTAAATTAGTCTCTTCAGTTGCTGTCCTGGAAGTTGAGAAATGTTGAAATATGTTGAAATCTTTCTGTTCCCAGTGGTTAATTCACCTGTAGTATCTTGAAGTTGTGAAATGTCAGTTACTTCCTATAATTTCTGGTCACCACAATGCTGTGAATCACTTCCAGTGTAGCTTAACTGACTACTACCAAACTAATGTTTATATGGGTCTTATGGGTCAAGAGTCTTAACCATTCAAGGGAACTAGAATTGGACCCAGATCCACATACCTACTGTGACACCTTCGAGCGTTTTCACCATTGCGAACTTGGTTGCAAAAACCTGGATGTGATGAGGAGGGACACACCCGTTAGCTGATAACTTGTCATTGACGGGTTGCTTGTCATGTAGCCTCACACATGAGATAATCCTCTTTTTTGAAACGCGGTATGATCAAGATTTACGAAACAGAGTTCATTTTTTATTCATTATGTCCCAACATAAGAGACTGAGCCCATGGACTGAGCAAGAACATGTTTAAACAAGAAATAACAGAAAGCTGTTTTCCCATAAACTTCTACTGGACCAGACGTCTTTTTGCAACTACAGCTGTCGCCCTCTAGTGGCCTTAAGATAGAATGCAGATTTAGGCTCTAGCTTCATTGTAAATATACCGGGTTAGCTAAAACTAGACAAGAAAGGAAGGAAGAATCATCCTGTGTGTATAACAGTTTAACAAATGATTTAACTGTCTCTTTCATCTCTGACAAAGCAGTGTGTTTGACTTGCGTTGTAACTAGTAGTCCATCAAAAATCTTGCCAAACATGTCATCCCTACACATTATTTTAAAATTTAATTTCAGATGTTAAAGGCCAAAAGGGAACTGTGAGATCTTAATATTGCAGCAGGGAATTGTGACCCCCGTTATAAAAATAATACACAAAGATGAAGTGGTTCAGGGTGAATTCAGGCTAACACACAGTGAGAGTAATGAAGAAGCTGCAGACTCGATGCTCATAAAACTGTTTACACAGGTTTTGCCACTGATGTTAAGTCTTTGTCTTTGGGGATAAATGGGTGTGTTTTAGAGAAAGTGACCCAGCAAGGCTTTTAGGGATGATTTGTCATTTGGTCCAGCAAGAAAGCAAAGGGGGAAATCTGGCTTTTGTGTCATATTAAGAAAATATAATAATTATGGAGATGACTCAGAAGAAAATACACAAAAATTCAAAATGACTGGAACCAGAGGTCAAGTTGGGTAGCCAGCAGATTTATATTTTTCTTGGCTGACTTTGAAGCATGTTTATAATTTTTGACAAGTATTCAAGTTTTTTATAAAACAAACTGGATCAAGATCAGAGGTGAAGTCACAGCTCCTTAAATGCAAACTGTTGATGTATGAATGCATTTTCATCACCTCTGTATGCAATGGTGATTCTTGTGATGATTAGGAGAGATTTACCAGCTCCTGTCTCCTCCAGGTAATGGCACTGGCAGAGGCTGCAGAGGAGAACCGGGCACTGCTGGAAGAGGCGTTTGTTCGTCTGCGGAGTGCCACACACCTTCTCGTGCTCCTGCTGTCCCTGTGGCAGGGCCTGACCCCCGATCAGACCAGCATCCTGGAGGCCACACTGCTTCCTCTGCTGCAGGACACACCGCAGCTGGTACACAGTCTCTCACTCACGCACACACACACACACACACACACACACACACACACACACACACACACACACACACACACACACACACACACACACACACACACACAGGTGGCCATTAACATGTCAGTATCTGTCCATCCATCTGCAGCTTGCTCAGTATACATAGACCCAGCTTAAACACACTCTCTAAAAACTTTTAAAATACATTAAGTACTTCTGGTCTCTGTGGAATACACACACAAACGCACACACACAAACTCAATCACACATTCAGTTTTTAGCACTCAACACTCACCCGTCAGCTCTGCACAGAGTCAGAGTGTGTTCTGTGGTACCTGTTCATAATTTGACCATTAAATCTGATGTGTGTGTGAGTGTGTGTGTGTGTGTGTGTGCATGCATGTGTGAATATATATAAAATACACAAATACACGCAAAAGGTCAAGGTCAAAGAAAGGTCCTAGTGTGAATAGATGGCATATTGCTCTTTAAAGAGCCTCTGACTCAGACGTCAAGCTTTGTGTGAGAGTGTGTTTGAATGTGTGTTTGTGCTTATGTGAGCGTGGGTTGTGCACTGCCGTGTTGACAGAGCTCCTCCATTTGCTGCAGTCAGACCACGAAAGATTTGTCACTCCATCGAGACGGCGAGTGCCCACTGTGGGTATGTTTGTATTAGTTTTTCCATAGCTCCGATCAATCCCCTGAACCTCTCATTACCACTGTGTCTATTTCCAGCTTTCGCTAACGGCGCAGAGTTACACACATGCACACAACTGTGCATAAAATATCTTACAGTACGCACACACTGTGATTGTAGACAGAAATAGCTTCAGAGGGTCAGTTGATGAGCCTCGAGGGACTGTGAAAGTAAGTTTGTGTGTGTGTGTGTGTGTGTTATTATAAATGGGATTAATGGCATTAAGTAAATTAGTAGTAATCAGGGTCATGTCCACAACATTAAGACAAACAGGTGGACTGAAGGGTTATTTTAGGAAATTTATATTACCTGATGCAGTGCTGTGACAACATCTATCAAGATTCCAGTGGAGTTTTTATTAAGTTATTAGAACATTTATTTTTCTTTGTGTAACATGTTATTTTGGCTTATTACACCTAGGCACTTCTTTTGTTGAGAGGGAATTGTTATTTTTATTATTTAAGTCAAAATTTTTGAAAACTCTTTTTTCAAAAAACACTAAATCTTCATCTGGACTTTTTACCGTTTCTGTGGGTGGACTGGCGAGGTCATTCCAGGTGAGTACAAGTCCGTCACTCAGTTAGTTCCAGGATTGTCACAGATATGAATAAAGTCTCTGAGGAGAATGGGGGTGGAACAGTTATCAATTCTTCAGCCAAAATGAACGATTGGCTAACTTAGTTAAATATTTCTCCATCTTGAATTCATTAGTAAGTTCCTACACACTCTTCTGTTACCCATTACCCATTTATTGGATCTTTTTCAAATGCAGAACTTTTTTCATTTTTCAGTAAAAATGCAATTTTCATAATTTCAGTTCAGTCTCACTGAGCAGTTTTACCCGCGGAGATGATCCTGATCGAGATACTGTTTTTGGAGAGCAAACTCCAGTACAGCACATGATCCCAAAGTTCTGTTGGTCCACTCATTAAAAATAATAATAAACAGACAAACATGCAATTAAAAATTTTCCTGTAAGGTATGTCCTAGGACAGGACACCAATGTGGCTGCTATTCATAGGTCGCTGCCATTCTGACCCAGATACTTGTGCATACAGTTCATTGTCAGTGTGAACGATAGATGGAGCCACGCTGACATCACTCACGAGAGGGTGGATTTATAATTTATCAGCTGATGCTAATTAGCTTAGTTAGCAAACTAAATTCATAAACGATATGGCTACAATCCACAGACATGCATATCAGGTAACTGGTGCTCAGACTAAAAAAATGCTGGAATTTTAGTCTCCAAAACCAAAGCAATAACTTTTTGGATGCTCTGTACCGCAGTGTAAGTCATAACATTAGTCAGGTAATCCATTAAAAATGCTCATAAAGGCATAAATGCTGCACACACACACACACACACACACACACACACACACACACACACACACACACACACACACACACACACACACACACACACACACACACACACACACACACACAGTAAAGAGGTCCAGTTTAATGACTACACCAGGTTGATGAGTTGTAAAAAAAAATTACCAGAGTATTTATGATAGGATAACTGTCCATAGAGGCCAAAACCTTTTTTTTTTTTTTACCAGGCTGTAAATATGCTTTTTGATGCTGTAAAATTGGCCATTTTAACCTGGCCGTCTATGGGGAATGTCTCCCTTCTGGAGCCAGCATGAAGTGGCACCTAGAGGAACTGTAAATTTTGCCACTTGTGCATTTGCTTCATTTTCAGCTCTGGAGTTTTCCGCTTGGTTTCAAAACAATGACATTTGAAGCTGAACTTTATTTTGGGGATAATGATGAAGTCACAGGTAGTGGAGCTCATATTGAACAACAATTGGTGTCCACTTTAAAAAAAAATCATTGTGCACAGCTCTGTGAAAAACCATTGAACATGCACCTGTTGCTGCACCTCTGAGACTGAGATTGTAGAAGACTGAAATATGAAAGTTGAGACATTTTGACAAAGGAGATACTATACACAGCAATCTCTGCTCACTGAAACGCAGAATAACTAAAATATATAATGCAATACCAAATGACCCATGTCACTTTCATATTATGTGATTGGAAAGCACAAAGAATGGCAAAAATCTGTGGCAAAGTTTATGCTTCTCAGGATATTTGGAATTAAGAAGAGGAGTTCTTTTGAGTGCAGGCTCATTACACTGCTTTTTATCTGAAAGAAAATAGAAATATTTATAATAACAAGGTCAAAAACAAGGAGGAGGTGGAGAAAAAAGGAGAAGGAGGAACACCAGAGGAAATGCATCTGTGAGGTATCTAACGAAACGTCTCATTTAGTTGCAGCCAAGCAGAACACCTCCTTTTTCTCTTCATGCATTCCTTCCTCCGTGTCCTCCTCCCACTTTGCTCTCTTTCCCACTTTTCATCCTCATCTCACTCCTCATTGTTTTTCTATTCTCTATTTTTTACACCAGCAGTGTTATCACTCTCCATCATCCCTCCTGCTCTTTTTTTTCTGTTTATACCATAGTGCATTCTTTACCCTCTTTTTCTCACTGTCTCAACACCTCCTGCTTCTGCTTTCCTTCTCTCATTATTTTCCTCCCAGTTTCTTGATACAGTCATAATGCCAGTCTTGCTCAGGCTTCTCACTCTCTGAACTAACACTATAGACCCTAAACTATACATCAGCCGTAACTTTAAAACCAGTGATACAAGGCTCCCTGTCCATGTCTCAACAGATATACAGATATAGCTCCTGAAAGTGTTTTGTAGCCTTAAATCACAAATGGTTCTATAAACCTTTTAACAGTGTTAAGACATTTGAAAGAGAATTTTCCCATTCATGATATGGTGGGGTTTTTTTTTTGTATTCAACCATAATTTTGGGGGTAGACAGCATAGACACTAAAGTTTGCGAATGCAATAACCTGAAAACATGGCGATATAAGAGAAACACGTATGTGAGAATGCTGTTTGTAGATTACAGCTCAGCATTCAATACCATCGTTCCCTCGAAGCTGGACAGGAAACTGCAGGATCTAGGACTGAGCAGCTCCCTCTGCAGCTGGATCCTTAACTTCCTGTCTGACAGACGCCAAGTGGTCAGACTGGGCAGCATCACCTCATCCCCCGTCACACTGAACACTGGTGCTCCACAGGGGTGTGTACTGAGCCCTCTCCTGTACTCACTCTACACCTACGACTGCACGGCTACTAGCAACTCCAACATCATTGTGAAGTTTGCGGATGACACTACAGTGGTGGGTCACTACAGGGAGGAGGTCAGCGCCCTGACCCACTGGTGTCAAGACAGCCATCTCACCCTCAACGTCGCAAAGACAAAGGAGTTGATAGTGGACTTCCGGAGATGCAGAGAAGTACACACCCCCATCACCATCAACGGCGCTGCTGTGGAGAGAGTGAGCAGCTTCCGGTTCCTTGGTGTACATCTGGCTGAGGATCTTACGTGGTCAGTACACATAAACAACACAGTGAAGAAATGGTAAATGGCCTGTATTTATATAGCACTTTACTAGTCCCTAAGGACCCCAAAGCGCTTTACATATCCAGTCATCCATCCACCCATTCACGCACACATTCACACACTGGTGATGGCAAGCTACATTGTAGCCACAGCCACCCTGGGGCGCACTGACAGAGGCGAGGCTGCCGGACACTGGCGCCACCGGGCCCTCTGACCACCACCAGTAGGCAACGGGTGAAGTGTCTTGCCCAAGGACACAACGACCGAGACTGTCCAAGCCGGGGCTCGAACCAGCAACCTTCCGATTACAAGGCGAACTCCCAACTCTTGAGCCACGATCGCCCAGCGCAACAGCGCCTCTTCTTCCTCAGGAGACTGAAAAGATTCGACATGAGCCCCCGTATCCTCAGGACCTTCTACCGCTATGCCATTGAGAGCATCCTCACTGGATGCATCACCACCTGGTATGGCAACAGCACCGCTTACAACCGCAAAGCTCTCCAGAGAGTAGTGCGGTGTTCTGAACGGATAATTGGAGGTGAGCTTCCCTCCCTCCAGGACATCTACAGGAAGCAGTGCCTGAGGAAAGCGGGGAGGATTATCAAGGACTCCAGTCACCCCAGCCATAAACTATTCAGACTACTTCCATCAGGAAGGAGGTTCTGCAGTATCCGGTCCCGTACCAGCAGACTGAGAGACAGCTTTTTCCACCAGGCCATCAGACTGCTGAACACTTCATAGACACCTCACCTCCACTACTGGAACTTCAACATTATGCACTCCACACTGTATATAAATGCCACTTGTTTCAAATTATTATGAAATAAAGAGGTTATATTTGTCCATAATTTCTTGCTTCATATTGTGGATCTGTAGTCAAACCACAGGTTTCTTTATAACATAATAGGCCTTCTGACTCTAAGAGCTTCTGATTGTCAGTAACTAGGCATTTACAGTAAATAGATGTATTAAAGTTGATTGTACCCAGAAGTTAAGGAAAGTAGCTGATGCTGTACTAAATCCACTCTTGATTTGGTCTTAGGATGATTGTCTGGGTAATGTTTCCCCCTGAGACTGACTGTATGGCATTGTTCTCACAGAGCCGTAACTCCGGTCTCTCAAATGACATTCGCAGTCTTGATGAGGATATCATGACTGCAGAGGGATTGCTTTTTGAACCTTTACCTGTCTCTTTGGGAGTCCTCCAAGGTTGTGTGCTAGACTCTGTTATAATTTATGTATTGCCAGCCTGTAATTCTGCAGTTACACCCAGGGTTTCTCCCTTTGTCAGACCTGATATTCCTGATGCAGTCCATAGGCTTTTTGAGGAAACTATTTAATAAGAAAAAAGAAAAAAAAGGTTTGTCTTTGTTGGTACTTCAACAGTGGAACATTGAAGCTATACAGGTTTAAAGGCCAAACTATTCATAACTGGTTCTGTTTGTCTAAGCTAATAATACCACATGTGCTTTATTTTAATGTGTTTGTTTGTAATGCGGCATAATGCGGAGTTAATGTATGACTCAAAAAATACTTTTCAGTCACGAAGTGTTAACAATTTAGCATCAATTTCTCTCACTCAGTGATGCGATTGGTATTGTTCTCACTGAATATCAGCTTTCTTGTGCACTCAAGAAAAAACAAGGTAAAAATGGCGTTTTAACATTTTGGATAATCATACATTCAGTGTTATTCAACAGGGTACTTTTATTTACTGATGTAATCCGTGTCTATACAGTGTCAATATACACAAAACTAAAGCTTTCCACTCTGAAGTGTTGGTAAAAGTTCAAAAAAGATTCCTTTTTGCTATCATAAACACAAGGAAAATAGAAGCTCTGTCATGCTTCTTTGCTGCTGCACTTGTACAACTTCTCTTTTCAAAAAGTCTTCAAAGACGACCCAATAATACAAAACCTCTCTTGTTTCTTGGTACAGAAAACAAGTTCCTCTTCTATTTCTGCATTAGTGGGAACTTTGCCGTAATTTATCGCTCTGGCCTTGATCCAAAGCCGCTCAGCTCCACCTTTCTTTGCTTCCTTTCTTCTCCTTCAGGAGGATGAATGTCTGCAGTTTAGGTTTAGAGACGTTTAATTTTCTTCCGCAGCATGTGGAACGTATGTTTCAGCGAGCGCGTGCATGAGCATGCCAAGTTTCCACAGAAACCTGCAGTTATGTTGTTCCATTTGATAACCTGGTGAGGTATTGTTGTAAGAATAGGTCACCCACCTCTATCTCGCCTCCTCCTACCCCTCCTCTTTAATTTTTCTCCTTCCAGACTCGTCCAGTGTCTTTTCTTTACTCTTGTCTTTGCTCATCTTTCGGCTTTCCACATGTTTAATTTTTTTTGGTGTCTGCCTTTCCCTCCATCATCATCTCATCTCCTTCAACCCCCCCGACCATTTTCTCTCTCGCTCTTTCGTCCTCTTTTGCTCTCTCTCTCACACTCCTGCATTCTCTCTCTCTCTGTCGCTCTTTCCCCTGTGTCTGTCTGTATCTCTCTGTCATCATCATTACAGGGTTGATTACCTGTCATTATGGCTCATTAGGGGCCTATCAGCATGGCGGCAGGCAGGAGAACGAGAGGTGTGTGTGTGTGTGTGTGTGTGTGGGGGGGGGGGGGGGGGGGGGTGATGGTGGAGGGGTACCTGTCAACACACCCTTACCCTCCCAACACACACTCACGCACATACCGCATCATCCTCAGACCTACCCATCTAAATCACCCATTCAAATGAGAGATTCTGGGTTCCCTGGTTTTTAGTAGGATGAGTTGGGTATATTCGTGTATGTATGCATGGGTGAAGGATGAGAGATGGTGAACGGGGACAGCAAAAGACCAAACCCTCCTCACTGTTTTATTACTGTGGCTTTGTGTGTGTGTGCGTGTGTGTTTTCGTTTCTTTCGATTCTGAATGTCTTATCATTTTCTTGCTCTCTCATAAATTCAAAATTCAACAGGGCATCAAATTAAAAGGCTAAAATAGTTTATTCTAACTATTTGTCTCTTCTCCATCACCTTTCCAAAGTCATGCACTCGTGGTTCTTTCCTCCTCATTTCTTACTCTGTTTATGAGTGGATCTGCCTTGAATTAAGAGTTTAATGTATTCTGTTATGCAAATTTGTATCCTCTATTCTTTGCTCTAGCTTCTTTTTGCGCCATCCCTTTTTTACTTTAGTGAAGCACAAATCGAAACTCACACCTCCCAGTCTTAGTTCTACATTGCTAGTTAATAACAGAAACACAAGTTTACAATCTGATAGTATTTATTATTTTCTCTGAATGTTGATTTCTTGTTTCTGAAAACTTACTAAGACAATTACTATAATACAGGCCTTCTGTGTCCATTATGTCATTCTTCTTTCAGCCTGTATCTCAATAATTTAAACATACATTACCAGTCAAAAGTTTGAACACATCTTCTCATTTAAGCGTTTTTCTTTATTTTTACTACTTTCTACTTTGTATATACATATTGAAGACATCAAATATATGAAGCAAGATATATGGGATTATGTAGCAAAGAAAAAATTGATAAATAACTCTAAACTTGTCTGAAATTTTAGATTCCTCAAAGTAGCCACCCTTTGCTTTGTTGACAGTGCTGCAAACCCTTTTCTTAATAAGGGTCATGATTTAGTCAGCTGAAATGGTTTTCAGTTCACAGGTGTGCCTTGTCAGGGTTCATTTGGGGAATTTCTTGCCTTCTTGGTTGGGACCATCAGTTGTGTTTTAGTCAGGTTGTTACACAGCTGACAGCCCTATTTGACCACTTTTAGAATTCATATTATGGCAAGAACCAATCAGCTAAGTAAAGAGAAACAACCGTTCATCATTACTTTAAAATTGCTAAAACTTTGAATGTGTCCCCAAGTGCGGTTGCAAACACCATCAAGCGCTACGATGAAACCGGCACACATGAGGACCGTCGCAGGAATGGAAGACCAAGAGTCACCTCTGCTGCTGAGGATAAATTCTTCGGAGTCACCAGCCTCAGAAACCGCAAGTTAACAGCACCTCAGATTAGGGCCCAGATAAATGCCACACACAGTTCCAGTAGCAGACATATCTCTACATCAACAGAGGAGACTGTGGAAATCAGGCCTTTATGGTCAAATAGCTACTAAGAAACCACTACTAAAGAAAGGCAAAAAGGAGAAGAGATTTGTTTGGGCCAAAAAACACAAGGAATGAACATTAGACCAGTGAAATCTGTGCTTTGGCATGAGATGGATCACAGAGTGAAGGCAAAAGGGGCAAACAAGTGCTCAGCATCTCTGGGAACTCCTTCAAGACTGTTAGAAAACCATTTCAGGTGACGACCTTATGAAGCTCATTGAGAGAAGAGTGTGCAAAGCAGTAAACAAAGCAAAGGGTGGCTGTTTTGAAAAATCTAAAATATTGAACATGTTTTGACACATTCAGTGAGAATCTACAATGTAAATAATCATGAAATGAGTGGTAGTGTATAAGGTAAGCTTCCTATTTCTTTCCACAGGGTTGGGAAGAGAGCTGTGATGCTGCCGTCTCCCACCTCCTACGGACCTGCTTGTCACAGAACCCCAAGGACCAGGCTACTTCTCTGGCGCAGACAGGAGGATCAGTGCTGGGCCTCCCCAGTGACACTGCCCGTCTCAAGAAGCACATCACCCTGCTTTGTGAACGAATCGGCAAAGGGGGGCGTCTCACCCTGGCCTCTGAGGCTAATGTCCAGGTCCCTGCTCAAGTCCAGAATCTCGCTGTTCCTGGTGAGTCATTGGTTTACTTGTCTACATTCCACTTAGACTGACTCAAAATTAGACTCAAAATTTCCTTTTTAATACATTTAGGATGGGATGAAGCGACCCTGAGCCATCTTTCAGTTATGCTACTAAATACTCAGGTTGCCGGGCTACTTCAAGGCCATTGCTGCTGTAAATTAGCACTGTATAAATAAAAATGAATTAAACTTAAGGTAACCCTATTTAAAGGTTGTTACTCTGCCTCTCTGTTGAGTTGTTGGTTTTAGTATTTTAGATAAATGCAACCATGGGATTATAGGATGGGAACTTCCCATTCATCATTTTAGTCAAAATACTTTAATTCTGCTGTCTCTTGCAGAAAACAAACAGTTCCAGCAATGTAAATACTGAAAGATCCAACTAAAGTATCAAAGAATTTGGGAGGGAACTGCATTGCTACCAGATTGCTGACTGAACAGTTTCAGTGGTAAAATCAGTGGTGTGTGTGTGTGTTGTAATCTGTGCATGTTATACTGTGTGCGTGCTGGTGGACAGCCTTGTAAGCTGGTCCCTTGGTGCAGATTTTAAGGCTCAGCAGGCAAAAACACGGACCCTATTCATTTAACACCTTACAGCCAACACAGAGACTCATATTTAAATGCATCAGTACACGCACCCTTGAAATAATATACACAGGTATGTGAAAAAAATAAGAAATAATACCACTACAAACAGGTATACATACACAGCTGCATAAGTTACACAGTGCAGGCACATGCATAAAAAATATACACTCACATAATTTTTGCGAGGTAGACACTCGTAAAATCATGCATATACATGCAAATACATAAACTCTTTCACTCAGGCACCTTATGGATCATTTACTCTTGGCAGAAGTTTTAAAGGACCTTTTGACAGATCATCAGTTACACTCTTCAAGCCCAACCCCTACTGCCTTTCTTACCTCCTTGTACTCTTCCTTCTCTTAACTCTCTTTTATAGTAAAAACCAAAATGTACACCCACCGGTCACTTTAGGTATTCTTTGCTACTATTGGGTTGGACCTTCTTTTGGCTTAATTCTTCATGGCACAGATTCAACAAGGTGCTGGAAACGTTCCTCAGACATTTTGGTCTATATTGACATGACATCACACAGTTAGTGTAGATTTGTTATCTGCACCTTCATGATGTGGTCCATTTCACCACATCCCAAAGGTGCCCTATTGGATTTAGATCTAGAGGCCAGAGCTTCTTGACATGGTGCTGGAAACAGCTAAAAGAAGATGGGTACGCTGTGGTCATAAAGGGATGGACTAATTAGCAACAATACTCAGGGGGCGCTGTGTCATTTAAACGATGCTCAGTTGGTACTAATGGTCCCCCATGCCCTTACAAAAGGAACAGCACCCTGAACTGTTAATGCAAGACAGGACGAATCCATGCTTTCATGTTGTTTATGCTAAATTATGACCGTGCTATCCGAGGCAGCAAAAATCAAAACAAATCAGCTCTTCTGCTCTTCAACAGTCTTCTGTTGGTAACCCAGTGCAAAGTGTAGCCTCAGTTTTATGTTTTTAGCTGACAAGATTAGAACCCATTGAGGTCTTCTGCTGGTTATTTGAGTTACTGTTGACTTCCTGTCACTTCTCAATCCCTTATCATTGGGTCAATAGATATATGTATTTACAGACAGACAAACAGACAACAGACAAACATCTTTTGCATGTTCAGTATTTTTTATGTCTAGTTCTGTTTGACCAAAACCAACCAAATTTAGTTTAAAATTGACAGTTCGATTCTTTTCAGTCAAGACATGTTCTGTCTTATAAAAAGAAGTGGTTAATTCCTGGAAATCTGCATATTTTGCTGGTGTGATTTATCAGTGAAGATGTGGCCTAATAGCATAGGGGACATGACAGTGCCTGGTGGTGCCAAATGGTTTTCCAGGACCATGTTTGCTTGTTTGCTTTTTATTTATGCACATTCTAGGGTCTAGGGACAACGCACTTTAATCAGCATAATTAATCAGTGTATGAATATGCAAGTCATAGCCGCAGTGTTTAGTTTAAATTCTTGTTCCCTTGCCAGATGTTAAATCAGCTCATTTGAGTTTACTGCAGAGTCAGTGCTGCTGACACTTACTGTCCAGCAGTTTTAAGGTAAACGTGTAAATGTGCATGGCCACATGAGGAAGTTGTAATCCTCCACCTACACCATGAGATTTGTGGATCCATTTGTTTTTGAGAATTAGTACTGTACTGTGTGTGTGTGTGTGTGTGTGTGTGTGTGTGTGTGTGTGTGTGTGTGTGTGTGTGTGTGTGTGTGTGTGTGTGTGTGTGTGTGTGTGTGTGTGTGTTAGAGAGAGAAACAGAGAAAGAGGTCTATAAAGTGTTAAAGGCATGTTTATAAGTGATTATAGTGATTACAGTAATTCGGCGCATAGTTCAGTGGAGCCGAAGTCGGTCAATAAAGTGTGTGTGTGAGAGAAAGACAGAGAGAGGAGAGAGTGAATGTGTTTGTGTTTACGTTTTCTTGTCATGCGGTCTCTCCTTTCTCTTTTGGTCTTCTGCCAAAATTGACACAGATGTAGACACCACATACACACACACACACACACACACACACACGCTGCACTGCAGTAAACAGGCGTTCGCTAACCCTGTCAGATGTTGCTTTTTCACCCGGCCGTAAACATGCACACTTGTTTACGTTTCCAACAACACCGACAGCAACCGTTTTACTCCAAGACCACAGAAACACACACAAACGCATACACACTGAAATACCGCACAATAAGTCTCACTTCATTGGTAGGGAAACCCAACAAAACACACACACACACACACTTCTAAGCACATTATCGTCTCTGCTTGTCTTTTCCAGAAGTATAGAGAAGGGAGGACCAGGTTTGGTTCATGCTGGTTGGTCAAATGCTCAAAATCTGGTTGAAGGCAAACTTTAAAATCTTCGTGGATTTCATTTAAAAAATAAAATCTGTTGCAGTATGCAAAATGTATGAATGAGTTGAGCACTTAATGAGAATAGAGCCCATTTGGTCAATGGATAATGAAATATCTCTCTTGTAATAAATTCTTGTTCTGGACGTCACTTCAGCTACTGGAAAATTACAGGAGGTGGAACGGGCCGTGGAGTGGGAGCTCAGAGAAATCTGGTGATGCATATCCCATATACACTATAAATACTAGTATTCCAGTTACTAATTACCGGTTGCTATTTACACAGGCGGCAATGTTTAGAAACACAAACCAGCAGTTTTTTAAAAAGGTTAATCTAGTTTTACTGTAACCATTGATCTGACTTGTTCCACTGTATGTTTTGGTTTATTGGTTTCTGCGTACTGTAGTCTGTGAAGTATAGATCTAAATCTTGTAGTATAGTAGCATATGCAAGCCAGATATAACAATTACAGTATATCAATACATAAAGGACATATTAGGAACATTAGTATATTCCAACTGGGTGTGTAGTTTTATCTGGCTAACATGTATCCCACCGTATCTCTTGTTGTCTATATGTTTCTCGCTGCGTCATTTGACCTTGTGTCTTACCCTGATGACATCATTTGGACCAATTTGAAGCTTCAGCAGCTGTACTTTGTACACATACACACACCTGCTGAAATCAGGACTGTTTATCACATGGTTCATTAGTCAGCGCGCTGTCAGCATAGCTCTTCCTTCAGCTAAAGAGGTGTGTATATAGATGCCTGCTCCCACCCACACACATACATACACTATCTAAACAAGATGACAAGATGAAGAGTTATTTGACTGCATGAGCAATATTTTTTTTTCCACAAAAAACTCATTATTGTCGTCAATCCCATCTGTGTGCTATGTCCTGTTTATTCTGGTGGTTTCTTCACTGAGGAATCTGCAGTTCATCTTGTATATTAGTCTTTTTTTTAATCAATGGCTGATCTCTTGTTTATCTTATTCTGTTGTACACTGCTGTTGTTGTTTCTCTTCTCTTTTTACGTTATGCCCCATGTTTCACTAATGAATCAAACCCTGTTTTATTTCTAGCATTTAGCATTTTAACATCCTCACTTTTTTCTTTCTTTTACACTCCTCTCCTAATGAACTCAGAAGAGATTGCTTATATTCACAGTCCAGTTAAAGCAAGCAGACACTCTATACACACACACACACACACACACACACACACACACACACACACACACACACACACACACACACACACACACACACACACACACACACACACACACACACACACCCCTATAGCACAAGTGTGTCGCAGTTATTTTCACAGTGTTCCACTGGTAGCTGTGGTTTGGGGCCTGCATCTATTTTAGACTTAAAGAGAGAGGAAAAGATGGGCTGTGTTTGCATGAGCATGCACACACATGTATGTCTGTGTGTGCACGTGGAAGGTCAGAAGACACAGCAGAGATTGAACTACATGCACTGTGTGTAAGTGTAGGTCATGTTTTGTGTGTGTTCTTGTTCAGCTGTCTTTGTTCTCTTGCTGTGGTGTTCAAATTGAAGAGTTTTCCTCCACAATGCTATATATAAAACAGCAGAGTTCTATTTTTAGAAGAGATTGAACAGTTTACTGAAATTTGTTTAGTAATTCACACTTCGAGTTAGACTTTGTTTTTTAGGCAGAAAACTATAAGTATTCTTTCCTGAGCTGTTAAATATTCGTTGCCTAAAATTGCTTGTTTACATTTGTTTTTAGTTTTTAGTGATTTTATTGCAGTAGAAAAAAAATGTTTGCGGGAACGACTCATAATGGGGTTTTTTTTCGAGGTGCTTTTGCCGTACTCATATGTGGTTTGTAAGTTTAGACTGTGAAGACTAGACAAAAGATACCAGGTGTCTGATTCAAGCACACAACTTTTTTTAAAGAATCACACTTCCTGGATTTTGATGTGTGTTTTCAAAAGAATGTTGCTTTGAGGCTGTGTGTGTGCAGAAATGTGCAGGTCTAATGTACTGAACATTTATATATATGTGCGTACAATTATGTATATTGACGGGGGGAAGAAACGTAAAAGCCCACAGCCAAATTGCTGGTAACCACAGCGGCATAGTATCACCCCCATCTTCAAACCGCAGCCCAGAATAAAGCAGGAATGCACTGGTGTCTCCGTACTGCAAACCAAGAAAGAAATGTCTATTGAAAGCATCTTAACCCCTCAACCAAGCTGCCCAAACTGTTCCAAAACTGTCCTAAAGCAGCCCCAAACTGTCACAGACTGGCCCAAATGGTCCCACGCCGTCCCACAATGTCTCAAATCATCACAAAATGGCTTAAACTTTCTTCAAGCTGTCCTCAAATTGTTGTTAAGTGACCCAAACCATTCCCATATATATACAAACAGATCCACAAATGCTCAGATTGTCTCTTAGGCTGAACACATTTTCCAAACGTCCAAGACAATTTCCCCAACTATGTCTCCTAAACTTTTCTTGTACCTCCTAATAAGCGCTAAACTTCTATTTGTTTTGGGTTTTTTTTTTTTTCAGATTCAGGAGTTGTGTAGATATTTATTGTGTAAGCACAGAAAATAGAAGCTCCATTGTGTCTTTAACAGGCAGAAGAGCTGACCATGCCGTTCCCATTTGGGAATCCATTCAGAATGAAGTATAGATTATGATAACTGTTATTTATACTGCTAATACTACTCATGCTTACACTTTTTCTGCTATTGCTAGTAGTAGTAGTAGTAGTTATATACTTGTTATTATAGTTTGTGGGTGGCCTATCCAAACAATGATTAAATAGGCAGTCACATCTATTCTATATTCTATTGCTAGTCTAAATCTTAAGATTCTCTAAAACTGATAGCTCATCAAATGAGATAAATATAGACTAACTGTAACAGAGCACAACGTCACAACTCTAACCAGGTGGTATAATACCTACTATTTACAGAATGAGGGACAGGCTGGAATGTGTTGGAGGTCAGTGGTAAGAGACAGTCTGTGTGTTTCAGAGTAAGTTGCTCCAGAGGTGGGCTATTTCCTTACCTTATGTTGATGTGAGAATGAGGTTAAAACACATACACACACCCACAGATCCACACATTCCCCGTGAAATTGTAAGACAGCCTTAGAAAAACACCTTCCCAATTAAGAGTGAGGCATATCCCATTTCAAACAACTGGGAGTGTGTGTGTGCGTGTGTGTGCACGCCTCTCTGTGCATGTGAAGCCACAGGCTGTGCTCTCACCAAAGAGAACAAGATTGGCTTTAGAAAAGGCCAGGATAAATATTAGAGAGGACTTAGGAT